>NC_058085.1:309724369-310043603 GCF_014858855.1 Bufo gargarizans | reverse complement strand
TATTTACGCATGTACCTGGGCATTTTTCGGCCCGGATTCTTTTTATGAAACGTGGCTGTCTTTGCTTCATGTCTGACCATTTCTTTATAATGATCGGCTGTGTTTGCGACCCATTTGGCGCCACATTTTGTAGACCAACTCAAGCACTATCCTCTGTTTCTCCGCGTGGGACCGGGTGCAGTCGTAGCCCCGACCCAACATCTGCTGTAAGAGAAAAATTCAAGCATATAATCCCAATTTTTAACAATAATAGTATTGAAAATAATTTACTCAAGTAAACTGCTAAAAGTATTTTATGCTTTGAGGTGGAAATATTAGATTTAGACCGCCTGCACTGCCAGTATTTGCTGGTTCATTTAGAGTTACCAAGGGGGCATCCCGGGGAGACGAACCAGCTGCACACCCCATACCGTACCGTCACTTCACTAGACAGGTACATCTCTACTTAGCTGGACAGTATGTGATAGCTCAGACCTCACCCACATACAGTCGTAATACAATCCCATCTTCTATCCGTAACAGTAAGGCCGCATGCACACGGGCATGTTTTTTCTAAACTACGGACCGTACAAACCCGTCCTGCAGAGTGGACAAGCGCACGGCGTCATTGGTTGCTATGATGACATGCGCTTTCGGGCCACCATCGCTGTACTGTGATACACTTGTATAATCTATACAAGTGTATTACTGTACAGTGGTGGCGGCAAGAAGCGCACGGCGTCATAGCGAGTTAGCATTAGCAACCAATGACGCCATGCGCTCGGCCACTCTGCAGGGTAACCTAACATATGGGATGTAATGTCACAGGAATACTTAGTGCAAAAATCCATAATATCTAGTGAGACCTTATAAAATATGAAGTTTGATGCACTTAAGAAAAATTAGAATCGCAAAAAGTCGCACTGGCGATTTTTTTATAACACTCTTTATGCATATAAAGCGATTCTTCAGACATGCAGGTGAAATGTAATCAAATACACTACTTTAATGTAAGATTACTTACAGTCACCTCTTCCTCGTTGAACTCCGCTCCAACCATCGCATCCATCTAATTGCTAGTCGGTGTAAACCAGTTGCTGTAGGCCACGCCTTCAGAACGTATGTGCTCTTGCGATATTTTTAGCCGAAATTTCGCCGATGAAAAAATAATGCTTGTAGATCGCAGATTCGCCTAATACTTCTGGTATGCCAGTTTCCATGTTGTGGGACTATGTGTGCGCATTTACTAAGTATTTTGTGGCTGCAAATATGACCTGGAGGTTTCTCATGTTCGCATGCCATTAAAATGAATAGGACCCACCTGCGGTTCGCGAACATTTGAGCGAGTTCGAGCGATCGCGTTCGCGAACTGTCCCATCAGATGTTCGTCCATCACTAGTCCTGAAGGGGTTAACCACAACCAATTTTTATTGGAAAATATTTAACAAGATCCAGTGTCTAGGGGCCTGTATCACACATACAGTATGTACACTGACAAGCAAAAGGGTAACAATGGTTTGAACTTTTAACTTCAAGGCCCAATATCTCACCATCCACTACAGCTTCGAACATGAGACTACCATCATTTTATAGACAATCATCTTGGCTCTCATACATAAATTGGACTTGCAACTATTTAGCATATGATTAGTTATGAATATTCTTGTCATGTAACTGCATTGTTACTGTTTTGCTCCTGGTGGTGGAACAATCTTTTACTTCTTGTAGACTACAAATCACAACCTGTTCTCACATTCCCTAATAGCTCAGTGTGTTATTAGGTTGATTCCTAATAAGACAAAAGGGAGAAGCTTGGCAAAAAAAATCGGTAATTTGTATGGCTCTCCCCAATGCAGGTATTGTTGTACACAAGAGTGTGACATCAAACATATAGGCCCCTGTTTTAGGCTACTTTCACACTTGCAGCAGAGTGATCCGGCAAGCAGTTCCGTCGCAAAACGTATGCCAACTGATGGCATTAGTAAGACTGATCAGGATCCTGATCAGTCTTAAAAGTGCCTGATCAGTCAGAAAAATGCATTGAAATGCCGGATCCATCTTTCCGGTGTCATCTGGCAAAACGGATCATTCGGCATTCAGGGCAAGTCTTCAGTTTTTTTCGCCGGAGATAAAACCGTAGCATGCTGTGGTTTTATCTTTTGCCTGATCAGTCAAAATGACTGAACTGAAGACATTGTTATGCATCCTGAACGGATTACTCTCCATTCAGAATGCATGGGGATATGCCTGATCAGTTCTTTTCCGGCATTGAGCCCTTTTGACGGAACTCAATGCCGGAAAAGAAAAATGCTAGTGTGAAAGTACCCTTAACAGTAAGTCCATTACCACCAGGTATAGAGACAAGACAACCTTGATTACCTTGTCTTTTCATAGTAGTGAGAGTAGTGGCTCCAAAACATAAATAAACAGAATGGGTGACAGGGGGCAACCTTGCTTGACCCCGGAAAACAAAGTGACTTTTCCAGACAGAAAACCATTAGCTGAAGGATTCTTTGTAGAGCAATGAAATCTGTTTTATTACAGTTAATTTCACTTGCAAGTCTTCACTCGCAAGGATGGTATGGGTAGATCTTGTTTTCTCTCATTCTGATACCAGATACAGTCTCTTATTATGTTGAGATTTTCCCATACTCCTCTACCTGGGACTACACATACTTGGTCTTTATATATTACTTTGCCAATTACTTTTTTAATCCGGTGCACAAGCAACTTGGCCATAACTTTGTAATCTGTATTTAGGAGTGTGATTGGTCTCCAATTTTCTAATTGCGATTTGTCGCCTTTTTTGTATAGTAATGTCACTATAACTTTCCTCCAAGATTCTGGCAACACTTCTGTATTTACATAGAACATAGAAACATAGAATGTGTCGGCAGATAAGAACCATTTGGCCCATCTAGTCTGCCCAATATATCTGAATCCTATGAATAGTCCCTGGCCCTATCTTATATGAAGGATAGCCTTATGCCTATCCCATGCATGCTTAAACTCCTTCACTGTATTTGCAGCTACCACTTCTACAGGAAGGCTATTCCATGCATCCACTACTCTCTCAGTAAAGTAATACTTCCTTATATTACTTTTAAACCTTTGCCCCTCTAATTTAAAACGGTGTCCTCTTGTGGTAGTTTTTCTTCTTTTAAATATGCTCTCCTCCTTTACCGAGTTGATTCCCTTTATGTATTTAAAAGTTTCTATCATATCCCCTCTGTCTCGTCTTTCTTCCAAGCTATACATGTTAAGGTCCTTTAACCTTTCCTGGTAAGTTTTATCCTGCAATCCATGTACCAGTTTAGTAGCTCTTCTCTGAACTCTCTCTAGAGTATCTATATCCTTCTGGAGATATGGCCTCCAGTACTGCGCACAATACTCCAAGTGAGGTCTCTCCAGTGTTCTGTACAGCGGCATAAGCACTTCACTCTTTCTACTGCTTATACCTCTCCCTATACATCCAAGCATTCTGATGGCATTTCGTGCTGCTCTATTACATTGTCTTCCCACCTTTAAGTCTTCTGAAATAATTACTCCTAAATCCCTTTCCTCAGATACTGAGGTCAGGACTGTGTCAAATATTCTATATTCTGCCCTTGGGTTTTTACGCCCCAGGTGCATTATCTTGCACTTATCCACATTAAATTTCAGTTGCCAGAGTTCTGACCATTCTTCTAGTTTTCCTAAATCCTTTTCCATTTGGCGTTTCCCTCCAGGAACATCAACCCTGTTACATATCTTTGTGTCATCAGCAAAAAGACAAACCTTACCATCGAGGCCTTTTGCAATATCACTTATGAAGATATTAAACAAAATTGGTCCCAGTACAGATCCCTGTGGAACCCCACTGGTAACATGACCTTGTTTTGAATGTTCTCCATTGACTACAACCCTCTGTTGTCTGTCACTCAGCCACTGCCTAATCCACTCAACAATATGGGAGTCCATGCTCAATGACTGCAGTTTATTGATAAGTCTTCTGTGTGGGACAGTGTCAAAAGCCTTACTAAAATCTAGATATGCGATGTCTACTGCACCTCCACCGTCTATTATTTAAAGCATTCTTGAAGATAGCCATCAGGTCTCCTTTCAATACATTCCGGAATGTTAAGTAAAATTCTACTGTAAGTCCATCAGACCCTAATATTTAGTTTTTTTGCAAAACCTTTAAGGCAGCATGCAATGCTTCTAGCGAGATGTCCTTGCAGAGAATTTCTTGCTCCTCTGTCTCCAGCTTGTTTTCTAAAGAGTTTGAGGCTTTATCTACTGTATTAGTTTTTTTTTAAATTAAACAGCTCTTGATAGAATTGTTTGACTGTTTTAAGTATTTCTTCTTTCTTTGTTTCACCACCGATATTTGATATTACTGTTTTTTGCCCAGTTGTTTTTTTTTAAGAAGAATCCGTACATTTTTCATCAGCTTCAAGCTGCTTCACTTTGGTATTAAATATTATTTCTTTGCCTTTCTGGTAAATTGCCTTTTTAATTTCTCCTTTTGTTTTCTCTATCAGGCCTGAGACATTGATGCCTCCATTTCTCAGCTTCAGGTAAGTCTGTAGTTTGGTATTAAGATTTTTGAACCACAGTTTTTTCTCTTTTGCTTTTTTAATTCCCATTTTGAGGAAAAATTCTTTAGTTTTGGCTTTTACATATTCCCACCATAGCAATATTGACATGAACTTTTATTTAGTCCATTACTTGGACTAAGATCATATGAGTGCAGGACAATAGCCCTGCAGGTGACCTGATGCACACAGCATCATAGTAACCTATGATGCTGTGCGCTCCCGTGCGCACGATGTATGCCGCTCCGGGACATATGGCCCGATCACGGACCATATGTCTCGGAGGGCATGAGCCCTTAAAGAGAAGACGCTACACTTTCCCGTGGCTAAGCATTTCTGTAGCCCAGGACACAATAAAGAACACATGAAGGTTCTCATATTAAAAGGTAACTTCAAATCACAAAGAGCTAGAAGAATTTGGGAATACAAAATTTATAACACTGCTTGACACTTTGAATACTGGACTGAATTTGTCTCCAGGATTTATGACACACTACAAGATGTAAAGAGTCTTCTATAGACATAGTCGGGCACCAGGTCTCTGAGATAACATCAATTTAGACACCATAAAACTTTCACACCCCTTATCTGTAATCTGATAATTAAGGACTCATTCTCAAGATCTTTAACATGTTGTTCTGTTATTTTTCAAATGTCCATTCAGTCCCCCATGTCTCTGTTCTTATTGTATATATATTGCTGTTTATTCATATATTCTTGTAGTACACCTGATGAAGGGACTGGTGATGTCTCGAAAGCTATGTAACATCATTACTTCTATTTTTGCTAGCCATTAAAAAATATATCAAACCTGCAATACTCTCATTTTATTTCTCTTAATGAGAGCACTAAGCTAGCTAACAGACTTAACAATTTCCTGAGTGACAATTATAACTAAACAGCTCTGCATAACATAATGTCCCTGAAACAAAGATATATCTCTCACCAGATATGCTTTTACCAGGATGGAAGAGTTTAAGAAGGAGATATGCAGGGGGACAGCTCTGTACTGTGTCCTGGAGACTTTTCTTTCCCAGGATGCTTTGCCCTCCCACAATACTTTGCACCACCCACAATACAGCAGTCTTTGAAACAAGAAAAACAAGGTGCAATAGAATATAACACTGCTAAATGGTGCTATTACCTCATTAATCACCACAGAAATAGGAAAACTAAAGCAGACGTGAAATAGAATTTTCCCTAACCCTGCTGGGCAGAACAATGTGTATGAAAAGGACAATATAGTGCTCCAGCAGGACAAGGACCAGAAGTGTACGTTGAGATTGAAGAAATGGTTCAATGACAATGAAATAGAGGTGCTGGATTTGCCCCCACAGTCCCCAGACCTCAAACTAATCGAACACGTGTGGGTAGAGTTGAAGAAAAAGTTGTATTCGTACCCAAGTGAGTCAACCAGTACGCACCAACATTGGAAACATGTATAAGAGAAATGGGAACAGATTATGGTCGAGGGATGCTTGAATCTGATCGAGAGCATGCCCAGAAGTATTCAGGCGATGTTGAAAGCCAAAGGCGGATTTAGAAAATACTAACAAAATAATAAAAGTTAGAATTTTAGGTGCAAAACAAAAACAAAGCAGTTACATGACAAGAATCTGCATAACTAATCATATGCTAAATAGTTGCAAGTCAAATTTGTGGAGGAGAGTCAAGACGCTTGTCTATAAAATGATGGTAGTCTCACGTTCGAAGCTGCAGTGGATGGTGAGAAACAGAGCCAAAAAGTCAAAAGTTTAAACCATTTGCTCGTCAGTGTATGTCTATATACAATAAACACCTAAGTACAATGTATTGTAATGTATCCATTACCATCAGTATTTTACTGTATCGACTAATTGGTGGTGTATAAGTGCATAACCTTACAGGAAGCTACATTTAACTTAAAGGGAATCCATGAGCTTCGATTAGCCCTATTCAGTACAGCAATACATGTATATAACACCTGCCACTGACTCTAGAGCAGTAATTTAATTTGTATGTCAATATTCACCCACGTTTCCCCAGTGTTCGCTCGCAAACAGGCTGTGGAATACATTGAAAGGACTCCTGTGTGTGCACACAAAATGGAGAAGACTAATTGGAGTCCTCTACATCCAGAAGGATTCCTTTCAATGTATTCCATGGTTTGCCCATGGTGAGGGAACAGAAGCGAAGATTTAAATACAAATTACTGAGGTCAGGAGCACAGCGCAGAAACCAGCAGTTAAGAAAAGGGGTACCTATTTTTTTTAGGCCATTTTTACTTGGACAAGCCCTTTAATTTATCACTTCGCCAACCAAGCCTCAAACTTCTGTAAATCCCTCTGTAATGTTATGCAGTATTATCTTCTTCTGTATTTTTACACAACTTAGAGGGGCATGTATCATTGCTTTTATGCTACTTTTGTGGAGTGAAAAAGACCCAAATTATGGTGCATGTCATATTTGTGGCATCATTTGGAACTTTTTTCGCTGCTTGCCACTTTACTAAAGCTTAGTAAGGGCTTAGCATGAAACTGGCATAAGTTATAGTTCAGGTCTATGCCAGACAGGGGCGGATTGGACATAGACCTTACATGGAAATTTCACGGTGGGCCGATGCCCAGGGGGCCTCCTGAGCCCTCCTCACAGCCGGACAGTGAAAGTTTTTTGGGATGTATTTCGTGCTGCTGGCAGCAGTACTTTGTGATGTACTGCGTTATTTGGGGTGGTATAATGTGCCACAATATGGTATCGCTGGCCCTGCCTTATTGTGTTGGTCCTGCCTTCCAGCAATTTGGACCCGGTTACGAAATGGGGCCACTTTAATTTCCCCAGTCTGACGCTGCACGGTTTGCCAGAGATGCACCTAATTTATTACAAGGCATCTGCCTCGTAATAAATTAGGCACATCTTATTCCAGCACATAGTGAATCAATACTGGCATATGGGAATGCCAGTCTAGAGAAATGCTCCCCTTTGTATCATCTGGAAACATTGAAATTTTACTGCAATCTAAAGCACGAACAGTTACCCGTCTAGTAACTGTGAGCCTCTTAAATCCCTTTTTTTTTATTAACAACCCCTATTCTATAATTTTTTTTAGGCAGCTATTATCCCTGTGACCTTTGAAAAAGAGAAACTGCCACCGTAAGGTAGCAGCCAAAATTCTTAGGTGTCATTTACATAGCAGAAAGTCTGCATTGAGATAACGGAGAGCTGCACTCAGGAGTCCAAAGAGAGACAGAAAAGAGGAAAAAATAAGATGCAATGCCTTCATAGGTGGGTTTGTGGAAGCATCAGCATGAAGCGCTAGTGCAGGAGAAATTGCTTGCCCGCAAGTAACCAGCAGATTTTTTTTTTCCCCTTTGAACAAGTGTATTAATGCGTGAGTCTGACAAACAGCTGCAGATGATGAATGAATCTGCTGGCATAAAGTATTACTTTCACACTTACACCTGCTTTGTGGAAATGACACTGTACATACAGTTGACAATTAAGATGAATGTGCTCTTTAAAAACGGCAGCTATAAAGAGGCCACACTTGGTGTTATGTAAACTCTAGAATATCTTCAAATACTTACATATTCATCAGTGGAAAATACTGTTCCTGGCTGTATGCAAGAATATACTTATCATTGGGTATACAGAAGGCACAAGGTGCAAGAAACACAAAATCAGTTCTGTGATATCTAAGTGATAACATAGCTGCCAGTCTGACTAATAAGGTAGTAGTGTGGCTGGCAGTCACCTTAGGGCCGGTAGTCTGCTAAGCAATAAGTCAAATTGACATACAAGGTTAAAGAAATATGTTTACTTATGTTACTGCTTATCTTATTTATATTACTTATGTAGGTTAAAATATTGCAATAACTTTCAGCAATCTTAATTTATTTTCAGACCTCCTGATACTCAGTTTACGGCCCACCATTGGCATGCCTATGATGTTTGGTACCCCCCCCCCCCCAATACTTTAGTTGTTATGTCCAAATATGTGCCCCTTCACAGTAGTTATGCCCTATCTGTGCCCCCTTCACAGTAGTAATGTCCTCTTTGTGTCCCCTTCACAGTAGTTATGCCTTCTCTGTGCCAGCTTTTTAGTAGTTATGCCCCTTCACTGTAGTAATGCCCACTCTATGCCCCATAATGCCTCTTTCATACAGGCATCGCTTGTTAGGGCCGGAGAGGATGATGGTGCGTCGCGGGGAAATGCAAGATTTTTCAGCGCGAGTGCAAAGCGTTTTAATGCGTTTTGCACGCGCCTAAGAAAAATCGGTATGTTTGGTACCCAGACCCGAACCCGGACTTCTTCACAGAAGTTCGGGTTTGGTGTTCTGTAGATTTTATTATTTTACCTTATAACATGGTTATAAGGGAAAATAATAGCATTCTTAATACAGAATGCTTAGTAAAATGTCCATTGAGGGGTTAAAAATAATGAACAAATTTAACTCACCCCATCCACTTGGTCGCATAGCGGATCTCCTCTTCTTTCTTCAGGACCTTTGATGACATCACTTCGCTCATCACATGGTCCATCACCATGGTGATGGACCATGTGATTGATCATGTGATGAGTGCAGTGACGTCATCAAAGGTCCTTTTAGAAAGGTCCTGAAGAAAGAAGAGGAGATCCGCTACGCAACCAAGTGGATGGGGTGAGTTAAATGTGTTTATTATTTTTTAACCCCTCTATCCCTAATTTGCTTAGCATTCTGTATTAAGAATGCTATTATTTTCCCTTATAACCATGTTATAAGGGAAAATAATAAAGATCGGGCCCCTATCCCGATCGTCACCTAGCAACCATGATGAAATCGCACCGCATTCGCACTTGCTTGCGGATGCTTGCGATTTTCATGCAGCCAGATTCACTTCTATGGGGCCTGCGTTGCATGAAAAACGCACAATATATAGCATGCTGCGATTTTCACACAACAAACAAGTGATGCATGAAAATCACCGCTCATGTGCACAGCTCTATAGGAATAAATGGGTCCTGATTCCGTGCGGGTGCAATGCGTTGCAACGCATTGCACCTGCGTGGAAATCTCGCCTGTGTGAAAGGGGCCTAACAGTTATGCCCTCTGTGTCCCCTTACTGTAGTAATGTCCTCTCTGTGCCCCATAACAGTTATGCCCCCTCAATGTTAACAATAAAATAAAAAACAGTAACTACTCACCTTGTCCCATTCCTAATGCTCAGATCCAGCTCTCCAATGCAGGCACCCAGACACAGATCTCACTGCACCATTGTGTGGGAGCACAGGCAAATTCCCAGGCTGCAGGCTTCTCCCACACAGGCCAGCTGCGCAATCTGTCTCTGCAGGGCTGAATGGTGCGTGAGAGAAGGAGCGCGAGGAGGTGAGCAGTCAGTGCGTGTCAGCACTGCAGCTCCTGGCGCTCCAGCAATGAGGACTTCCATCTATAGTGATGGAAGCGCTCATTGCTTCTCGCACCCGCCTGAGAGCTGGCACCAATGGCAGACCACGCCCCCCCCCCCCCCCCCCCATTCCACTCTTGACACACTCCTGCAGCCTTCTCCGAGTTCTATACTTTTCATGCCGGGTTGTCTCTCCCAGAATTACGTGCTAAATGTAAATTCTGTGGATCCAGAATACTGCTGTCTTCATTAGCTCTCATGTATCAGCACAGCTTCTTTCCTTTACTGCTGTCCATGTGTGATCTCTTGTCTTACTGCACAATTCAGAAAAGTTTTAAATAGCCTTCCTTAACGCCTTGGATACCAGAGTTTTTTTCTTTTTCATCCCTATCTTCCTTGAGCCATAACATTTTTATTTTTCCGCTTACATACCCATATAAGGGCTTGATTTTTGAGGGACAAGTTGTACTTTCTAATGCCACCATTTAATATCGTATATAATATAATGGGAAGCAGGGAAAAAAAATTCTAATTGAGTGGAATTGGAAAAAAATTACAATTCCTCCAACATTTTACAGGTTTTGTACCTACGGCGTTCACTTTGTGGCAAAACTGACCTGTGCCCTTCATTCTCTGAATCAGTAGGATTACAGCAACATTGTAAATACAGTATAAATACTGTAAAAACAAATTAAAACTTTAAAAAAAAAATTGGGGGTAATTGTTTACTGAGCTATGTGAGGACTCATTTTTTGCAGGATGATCTGCAGTTTTTATTGATACCATTTTGGAGTGTGTGACTTTTTGATCACATTTTATTCAATTTTTTTGAAGCAATGAAAAAATGGCGAATCGGCCATTGTTATACTTTTTTCTGTTATGCCATTCACTGTATTGGAAAAATATTTTTAGATTTTAATAGTACAGGAAATTTCATACTCGGTGATGCCCATGATGTTTATGTTTTTGGTTTTTTTGTATTCTAAGGAAGGGAGGGGGTGATTTAAATTTTTATATAGTTTAAACATTTTTCTTTTACCTTTTTATGTTTTGTAGCCAGTGTAGGAGGCTACAACATTCATAAATGTTTATTCAATATTACCACACTCCATACAGGAGCATGGTAATATGTGAATTGCTGATTTCTTATGTTGGCCTGCCGCCTGCTAGCCAATATAAGAATTGTAGCTGTAATACTCTGGGTCTCTTCAGAGAGACCCAGTGTATTAAAGTGAATTCCCATTGGCCACGGGATGCCACAGTTTAGATGCTGTGATCACAGCATCTAAAGGCTTTAATGACCGCCAGTCGTCATCATTAGCAGCAGGCCTCTGCTCTTTGAAACAGCAGAGACCACCGGCCATGGCTCCAACTGCACACATGCGCGAGTGGGCGCCATGTTTACACATCACTCCAGCCCCGTACATGTATGGCACTGGTAGCAAAAGGGTTAAAGGGCATCTGTCAGCAGATGTGTACCTATGAAACTGGCTGACCTGTTGCATGTGTGCTTGGCAGTTAAAGGCTTCTGTGTTGGTCCCATGTTCATATACAGTACAATCGTGGCCAAAAGTTTTGAGAATTACATAAATATTGGAAATTGGAAAAGTTGCTGCTTAAGTTTTTATAATAGCAATTTGCATATACCCCAGAATGTTATGAAGAGTGATCAGATGAATTGCATAGTCCTTCTTTGCCATGAAAATTAACTTAATCCCCAAAAAAACATTTCCACTGCATTTCATTGCTGTCATTAAAGGACCTGCTGAGATCATTTCAGTAATCGTCTTGTTAACTCAGGTGAGAATGTTGACGAGCACAAGGCTGGAGATCATTATGTCAGGCTGATTGGGTTAAAATGGCAGACTTGACCTGTTAAAAGGAGGGTGATGCTTGAAATCATTGTTCTTCCATTGTTAACCATGGTGACCTGCAAAGAAACTTGTGCAGCCATCATTGCATTGCATAAAAATGGCTTCACAGGCAAGGATATTGTGGCTACTAAGATTGCACCTCAATCAACAATTTATAGGATCATCAAGAACTTCAAGGAAAGAGGTTCAATTCTTGTTAAGAAGGCTTCAGGGTGTCCAAGAAAGTCCAGCAAGGGCCAGGATCGTCTCCTAAAGAGGATTCAGCTGCGGGATCGGAGTGCCACCAGTGCAGAGCTTGCTCAGGAATGGCAGTAGGCAGGTGTGAGCGCATCTGCACGCACAGTGAGGCAAATACTTTTGGAGGATGGCCTGGTGTCAAGAAGGGCAGCAAAGAAGCCACTTCTCTCCCAAAAAAAAATAATCAGGGACAGATTGATCTTCTGCAGAAAATATGGTGAATGGACTGCTGAGGACTGGGGCAAAGTCATATTCTCCGATGTAGCCTCTTTCCAATTGTTTTGGGCATCAGGAAAAAGGCTTGTCCGGAGAAGAAAAGGTGAGCGCTACCATCAGTCCTGTGTCATGCCAACAGTAAAGCATCCTGAGACCATTTATGTGTGGGGTTGCTTCTCATCCAAGGGAGTGGGCTACCTCAGGGGTCAGTATTGGGCCCTATTCTCTTCAATATATTTATTAATGATCTTGTAGAAGGCTTGCATAGTAAAGTATCAATTTTCGCAGATGACACTAAACTGTGTAAAGTAATTTACACTGATGAGGACAGTATACTACTACAGAGGGATCTGGATAGACTGGAGGCTTGGGCAGATAAGTGGCAGATGGGGTTTAACACTGATAAATGTAAAGTTATGCACATGGGAAGGAAAAATGCAAGTCAACCGTACATACTAAATGGTAAAACACTCAGTAACACTGACATGGAAAAGGATCTAGGAATTTTAATAAACAGCAAACTAAGCTGCAAAAACCAGTGTCAGGCAGCTGCTGCCAAGGCCAACAAGATAATGGGTTGCATCAGAAGGGGCATAGATTCCCGTGATAAGAACATAGTCCTACCACTTTACAAATCGCTAGTCAGACCACACATGGAGTACTGTGTACAGTTCTGGGCTCCTGTAAACAAGGCAGACATAGCAGAGCTGGAGAAGGTCCAGAGGAGGGCATCTAAAGTAATAACTGGAATGGGGCAACTACAGTACCCTGAAAGATTATCAAAATTAGGGTTATTCACTTTAGAAAAAAGACGACTGAGGGGAGATCTAATTAATATGTATAAATATATCAGGGGTCAGTACAGAGATCTATCCCATCAGCTATTTATCCCCAGGACTGTGACGAGGGGACATCCTCTGCGTCTGGAGGAAAGAAGGTTTGTACACAAACATAGAAAAGGATTCTTTACGGTAAGAGCAGTGAGAATATGGAACTCTCTGCCTGAGGAGGTGGTGATGGTGAGTACAATAAAGAAATTCAAGAGGGCCCTGGACGTATTTCTGGAGCTTAATAATATTACAGGCTATAGCTACTAGAGAGGGGTCTTCCTCTGGATCAACTTGCGGGATAACAGGCCGAACTGGATCGACAAATGTCTTTTTTCGGCCTTATGTACTATGTTACAAAATTCTGCCCAAAAATACAGCCATGAATAAAGAATGGTACCAAAACACCCTCCAACAGCAACTTCTTCCAACAATCCAACAACAGTTTGGTGAAGAACAATGCATTTTCCAGCACGATGGAGCACTGTGCCATAAGGCAAAAGTGATAACTAAGTGGCTCGGGGACCAAAATGTTGACATTTTGGGTCCATGGCTTGGAAACTCCCCAGATCTTAATCCCATTGAGAACTTGTGGTCAATCCTCAAGAGGCGGGTGGACAAACAAAAACCCACTAATTCTGACAAACTCCAAGAAGTGATTATGAAAGAATGAGTTGCTATCAGTCAGGAATTGGCCCAGAAGTTGATTGAGAGCATGCCTAGTCGAATTGAAGAGGTCCTGAAAAAGAAGGGTCAATACTGCAAATACTGACTCTTCGCATAAATGTCATGTAATTGTCGATAAAAGCCTTTGAAACGTATAAAGTGCGTGTAATTATATTTCACTACATCACAGAAACAACTGAAACAAAGATCTAAAAGCAGTTTAGCAGCAAACTTTGTGAAAACTAATATTTGTGTCATTCTCAAAACTTTTGGCCACGACTGTATGTCTGCATTGCTGAGAAAAATAGTTTTAATGTTTGTAAATGTGCCTCTAGGAGCAATGGGGGCGTTGCTGTTACACCTACAGGCTCTGCTTGCTCTGCAAAGGCAGTGCCCTCTGCACTTTGACAGGACCAGGCAGTGAAAACATCATAGTGCCCTGGATGTATTTCTGGAGCGTAATAATATTACAGGCTATAGCTACTAGAGAGGGGTCGTTGATCCAGGGAGTTATTCTGATTGCCTGATTGGAGTCGGGAAGGAATTTATTATTCCCCTAAAGTGGGGACAATTGGCTTCTACCTCACAGGTTTTTTTTTTTTTGCCTTCCTCTGGATCAACTTGAAGGATGACAGGCCGAACTGGATGGAAAAATGTCATTTTTCGGCCTTATGTACTATGTTACTACATTCTGATGCTATACGCAATCAGGATACAGCACTGCTGGCGCCTAGGGGAAGACCAGGGAGCAGTGAGCAAAGCCATCTCTAGCAGCACTGCACTGACTGCACCTCCGGTATTGGCTTGCAAAGACAAACTGCAATTTTTCTCCCACTTTTGGTGGAAAAAATCTTCCAAAGTGAAAAATGCAGCAAAGATTTTATTTGTTAATTGTAAAAGGAATATGCCCTGGAGTTGTATGTATTACAGGTCCTTCTAAAAAAATTAGCATATTGTGATAAAGTTCATTATTTTCTGTAATGTACTGATAAACATTAGACTTTCATATATTTTAGATTCATTACACACAGCTGAAGTAGTTCAAGCCTTTTATTGTTTTAATATTGATGATTTTGGCATACAGCTCATGAAAACCCCAAATTCCTATCTAAAAAAATTAGCATATCATGAAAAGGTTCTCTAAACGAGCTATTAACCTAATCATCTGAATCAACTAATTAACTCTAAACACCTGCAAAAGATTCCTGAGGCTTTTAAAAACTCCCAGCCTAGTTCATTACTCAAAACCGCAATCATGGGTAAGACTGCCGACCTGACTGCTGTCCAGAAGGCCATCATTGACACCCTCAAGCAAGAGGGTAAGACACAGAAAGAAATTTCTGAACGAATAGGCTGTTCCCAGAGTGCTGTATCAAGGCACCTCAGTGGGAAGTCTGTGGAAAGGAAAAAGTGTGGCAGAAAACGCTGCACAACGAGAAGAGGTGACCGGACCCTGAGGAAGATTGTGGAGAAGGACCGATTCCAGACCTTGGGGGACCTGCGGAAGCAGTGGACTGAGTCTGGAGTAGAAACATCCAGAGCCACCGTGTACAGGCGTGTGCAGGAAATGGGCTACAGGTGCCGCATTCCCCAGGTCAAGCCACTTTTGAACCAGAAACAGCGGCAGAAGCGCCTGACCTGGGCTACAGAGAAGCAGCACTGGACTGTTGCTCAGTGGTCCAAAGTACTTTTTTCGGATGAAAGCAAATTTTGCATGTCATTCGGAAATCAAGGTGCCAGAGTCTGGAGGAAGACTGGGGAGAGGGAAATGCCAAAATGCCTGAAGTCCAGTGTCAAGTACCCACAGTCAGTGATGGTTTGGGGTGCCATGTCAGCTGCTGGTGTTGGTCCACTGTGTTTTATCAAGGGCAGGGTCAATGCAGCTAGCTATCAGGAGATTTTGGAGCACTTCATGCTTCCATCTGCTGAAAAGCTTTATGGAAATGAAGATTTCATTTTTCAGCACAACCTGGCACCTGCTCACAGTGCCAAAACCACTGGTAAATGGTTTACTGACCATGGTATTACTGTGCTCAATTGGCCTGCCAACTCTCCTGACCTGAACCCCATAGAGAATCTGTGGGATATTGGGAAGAGAAAGTTGAGAGACGCAAGACCCAACACTCTGGATGAGCTTAAGGCCGCTATCGAAGCATCCTGGGCCTCCATAACACCTCAGCAGTGCCACAGGCTGATTGCCTCCATGCCACGCCGCATTGAAGCAGTCATTTCTGCAAAAGGATTCCCGACCAAGTATTGAGTGCATAACTGAACATAATTATTTGAAGGTTGACTTTTTTTGTATTAAAAACACTTTTCTTTTATTGGTCGGATGAAATATGCTAATTTTTTTAGATAGGAAATTTGGGTTTTCATGAGCTGTATGCCAAAATCATCAATATTAAAACAATAAAAGGCTTGAACTACTTCAGTTGGTGTGTAATGAATCTAAAATATATGAAAGTCTTATATTTATCAGTTCATTACAGAAAATAATGAACTTTATCACAATATGCAATTTTTTTTGAAGGACCTGTATATATTAGGTTGAAGAACCATTTTAGGAGGCACCTTCACATAAAGGACAAGATGTGTGGATCCTCTATGCTGAGAATAGGTCATCAATATCTGTAGCCGGACAGACCATTTAATTTTTCAGTAAGGAAGTACATTATTGGGAAAACCTGCCTGCTGTGTTTGTATAAAGGGGCCTTTAGACAAAGCTGTGGTCTAGTGCAGCCACTCACTGAAAAGTCTGTAAGCAATAACAGAAAAGTTGAAATAGAAGAAAAAAATGGTACATTGGTTAATCAAAAAAGATGGAATTACCTATATCCCAGAAACATAAGACATTTTAATCAGTACACTGAGTGGTGCTAGAAATGTGATTTAAAGAAATGTGACACTTCATCTTTCAGTTGACAGACCATATAATTAAATTTTCACCTTTGACTTAGTCAGTCAGTGCTCTCTTGCTAGTGATTTTTTGGGCTACTTGATCTACGTAATCATGGATTCTGGATACATAAACTTGCATTTCACAGAGAAAGTAATAAAGTATCCGATGTAATTTTCATCACTTTCAAAATTAATTTCAGCGTGAGGCATCTGCACAGAACGCCTGTGCTGCCGATGCAGAACATTAGCAGTTTTCACAAAGGAAAGGGCAGAGCTGCCCTTTGAAGACTTGGGGAACAGAATCATATTTCTTATTCTGGTTAACTCATCAATTATGCCTTTTTTATAGCAAATTAAAAATATTACTCTGTTGGAATCCAAAGTAAAACCTTCCTTTCATTCACTCACATAATTACATATGCATGGTTTTCTGAAGGCTCTAGTATTCCATTACACACACTTAAATACCAGCAGAAAAAGTATAATTTCACCTGCAGAAATCCATTTCATCACTCAGTACAGGGAATGAACTTTGCTTATTTCAAAAAATCTTTAATGGCTATGTACTCATTTTAAGATAAAAATCATTTTTTGATTGGTCTTTATTGAAAATTGTGAACCCTTTTCTATGTACAGCCTTGTGATTCTCTAGTAGCATATGGTGTGTTTTTATTGTGTTCTGTCAGGCCGCTCAGCTGAGGGCTCCTTATAGCTCAATTCTTATCTTACTGATATTGACTACTTGTTACACACCAAAATCTGCACCCGGCAAAAGATAATTTTTAGGCGTGTTACTTAAACTCCCCAAAAACTTTTTAGAAAAAATTATCACACACACTTCAAAATAGTATTACTGAAAATCACAGATCGCCCCGCAAAACACGAGCCCTCACAAAGATCTATACACATAAATACAAAAAAGTTATAGGAGCAGAAACATGGGGATGATAAAACAAAAATAATTTTTTCACGGTTTTTAATTTTTTTTCAGTATTAAAAAGCAACAATTATATAAGTATGGTATCGTTGTAATTAGTGTTGAGCAAATCACTTTGTTCAAAACTTTGTTTGAATGCTGTATGGAGACTATCTCCGAAAAAAAAATTAAAAAAAAATTTGGAAAATAAAAAAGGTGAGAAAAAAAATCACCCTGTCCTCTAAGGGTTAAATAAGTGTTTATAACCTGTTAGTACTTTGGAGATAAGGTTTATTAGATGACTAGCACAAAGTGAAAGTAGGGTTCACACAGCTAGACAGTTAACCCTTTGTTACAGAACAGCTGAATATTTTCAATAAAGATCAACAGAAAAAAATACTTCAATTACTCTTACCGGTAATATGTTTTCCATGAGCCCATGACAGCACCTGTAAGAGATCCTCCCCCTTCCGGACAGGAAACGGGAACTTCCCAGATCCTTAAATTGGTCAATTGCCTTCCACCACTCAGTACTTGACAAGATTCCTGGGACCAGCAATGCACCTATATATAGTGAAACTAATAAAACAACAAAAAAAAAGAGAAAGAAAACCAGAAAAAAATTGCGCCAAATATATGCCAGGCATATCTCTTCTTTGGCACAATACTAAAATATAGATTTCTCCTTTTACATCATCTTTTATGTATAATATATTATATATATATTTTTATATATTTTTTTGCAATATATATATATATATATATATATATATATATAATATATATACACACACCTACTTTTATTTTCTATTTTTTAGGGAGGGAATTATGTAGGTGCTGTCATGGGCTCATGAAAAACATATTACCGGTAAGAGTAATTGAAGTATTTCCATTACGCCCCATGACAGCACCTGTGAGAGACTAGACTAGATAACTATTAGGGAGGGACTACAGCCTGTAGTACCTTTCTCCCAAAAGACATATCCTGCACAGATGAAAGGTCTAACCTATAGTGCTTGTAAAACGTAGAGGGGGAACTCCACGTTGCTGCCCTAAAGATTTGATCAATGGTAGCGCGCCCTTTTTCTGCCCAGGAGGAGGCTACTGCCCTGGTGGAATGAGCTGAAAAATCTAAAGGGACCTGACAATCTGATTGTGAATATGCCAGACCTATCACTCTCTTGATCCATCTGGCTAAGGTACGGCTTGTAACTTTCGAGCCCCTATTCTGACCCTGAAACTGCACAAAGAGTTGCCGGTTTTTTCTAAAGCTCTTCGTAGACTATAAATAAGCACAGACACACCTTCTGACGTCTAAAGTATGAAAAGCTTTTTCCCCTTCATTCTTTGGGTCCTGACAAAAAGAAGGGAGAACTATTTCCTGAGATCTATAGAATACTGACACTACTTTGGGCAGGAATGCAGGATCCGGTTTGAATACAATTCTATCCTCCAGATTTTGAGTATATGGAGGGGAAGATGATAAAGCAGATAGTTCTCCTACTCGTCTGGCAGATGTAATGGCCACTAAAAATACAGTCTTATATGACAGCATCTTTAAAGGGAACCTGTCACCTGGATTTTGGGTATAGAGCTGAGGACATGGGTTGCTAGATGGCCACTAGCACATCTGCAATACCCAGGCCCCATAGCTCTGTGTGCTTTTATTGTGTATAAAAACCGATTTTATACATATGCAAATTAACCTGAGATGAGTCAGAGCTTTAAAATATGACTCTTCTCTGGTCACACAAGATATGACTCTTTTATGTTAATTTGCATATATCAAATCGTTTTTTTTACACAATAAAAGCACAGCGAGCTATGGGGACTGGGTATTGCGTATGTGGTAGCGGCCTTCTAGCAACCCATGTCCTCAGCTCTATACCCAAAATCCCGGTGACAGGTTCCCTTTAACCACTTCAACCCCGCTAGCTGAAACCCCCTTCATGACCAGAGCACTTTTTACACTTCGGCACTACACTACTTTCACCGTTTATCGCTCGGTCATGCAACTTACCACCCAAATGAATTTTACCTCCTTTTCTTCTCACTAATAGAGCTTTCATTTGGTGGTATTTTATTGCTGCTGACATTTTTACTTTTTTTGTTATTAATCAAAATGTAAAGATTTTTTTGCAAAAAAATGACATTTTTCACTTTCAGCTGTAAAATTTTGCAAAAAAAACGACATCTATATATAAATTTTTCGCCAAATTTATTGTTCTACATGTCTCTTAAAAAAAAAATTGGTTTGGGTAAAAGTTATAGCGTTTACACACTATGGTACAAAAATGTGAATTTCTGCTTTTTGAAACAGCTCTGACTTTCTGAGCACCTGTCATGATTCCTGAGGTTCTACAATGCCCAAACAGTAGAAAAACCCCACAAATGACCCCATTTCGGAAAGTAGACACCCTAAGGTATTCGCTGATGGGCATAGTGAGTTCATAGAACTTTTTATTTTTTGTCACAAGTTAGCGGAAAATGATGATTATTTTTTATTTTAATTTTTTTCTTACAAAGTCTCATATTCCACTAACTTGCAACAAAAAATAATTCTAGGAACTTACCATGCCCCTCACAGAATACCTTGGGGTGTCTTCTTTCCAAAATGGGGTCACTTGTGGCGTAGTTATACTGCCCTGGCAATTTAGGGGCCCATATGTGTGAGAAGTACTTTGCAATCAAAATCTGTAAAAAATGACCTGTGAAATCCGAAAGGTGTACTTTGGAATGTGGGTCCCTTTGCCCACCTAGGCTGCAAAAAAGTGTCACACATCTGGTATCACCGTACTCAGGAGAAGTTGGGGAATGTGTTTTGGGGTGTCATTTTACATATACCCATGCTGGGTGAGAGAAATATCTTGGCAAAAGACAACTTTTCCCATTTTTTTATACAAAGTTGGCATTTGACCAAGATATTTTTCTCACCCAGCATGGGTATATGTAAAATGACACCCCAAAACACATTCCCCAACTTCTCCTGAGTACGGCGATACCAGATGTGTGACACTTTTTTGCAGCCAAGGTGGGCAAAGGGGCACATATTCCAAAGAGCACCTTTCGGATTTTGCAGGCCATTTTTTACACATTTTGATTGCAAAGTTCTTCTCACACATTTGGGCCCCTAAATTGCCAGGGCAGTATAACTACCCCACAAGTGACCCCATTTTGGAAAGAAGACACCCCAAGGTATTCCGTGAGGGGCATGCCGAGTTCCTAGAATTTTTTATTTTTTGTCGCAAGTTAGTGGAATATGAGACATTGTAAGAAAAAAAAAAAAAAAAATCATCATTTTCCGCTAACTTGTGACAAAAAATAAAAGATTCTAGGAACTCGCCATGCCCCTCACGGAATACCTTGGCGCCTGCATACACCGACTTGCGTGTAATCTGACAGCAGCGCAATGCTTCTGTCAGAATGCACATCAGTGCTGCAGCTAGTAGATCGGTTGGTCCACCTGGAAGGTTAAAAAAAAATAAAAAATAAAAAATAAAAAAAAAACCCAGGCCAACGCAATAATTTTATTAACTTTGGAACAGAATACATAAACTTTAACTTTTTGAACTAAACATTAACCCCTTAAGGACACATGACGTATCGGTATGGCATGTTTCCCGAGTCCTTAAGGACACATGACGTACCGGTACGTCATGTGTTGTTCCGATCACTGCCGTGCGGCCGGCTGTGATCGGAACAAGGTGCCTGCTCAAATCATTGAGCAGGCACCTCGGCTAAATGCGCGGGGGGGTCCCGTGACCCCCCCATGTCCGCGATCGCAACAAACCGCAGGTCAATTCAGACCTGCGGTTTGTTGCGCTTTCTGCAGTTTCTGATCGCTGCGGTCCCTGACCGCGGCGATCAGAAACTTTAGTGTGGCGAAAATATATATTTATCACCCCCCCCCCCTGCACCGCATAATGATGTTAGCCCGGTGGGAGGTGCAGGGGGGGTGTTGCGGGCGGTGGGGGCGGTGCGGGAGGCGGGCGGTGCGGCAGGCGGGATCGCGATCCCCCGCCCGCCTCCTATTGTGTAATCGTTGGTGTACAGTGGGTATACCAGGGTGCCAGCACATTGCTGGCACCCTGGTATAAACGGCTGACATCGGTGATGCGATGTCAGCCGTTTAACCCTTTCCATACAGCGGTCCGTACGGACCTGCTGTATGGAAAAAGTTAACAGTAAGAGGGAGCTCCGTCCCTCTCCGATCGGGGGGCTGCAGTGCATTTGCAGCCCCCCGATGGAGAGGGAGAGAGCCCCCAGACAGCCCCCCAGAGCCCCGTCCTTACCCTTCCCCGTCTGCGCAGTTCTGACCATAACTGAGCAGACGGGGAAGGTTCCCATGGCAACAGGACGCCTGCTCAGGCGTCCTGCTGTCCATGGTGCTGAACAGATCTGTGCTGAAAGCATAGATCTGTTCAGTGTAAGTAAAATACAGTACAGAGCCCTATATAGAGTACAGTACTGTATTATACAGACATCAGACCCACGGGATCTTCAAGAACCAAGTGGGTCTGGGTCAAAAAAAAAGTGAAAAAAAGGTAAAAATCAAAAAACACATTTATCACTGATTAAAAATTAAAAAAATTAAATTCCCTACACATGTTTGGTATCGCCGCGTCCGTAACGACCTGATCTATAAAACGGTCATGTTACTTTACCCGAACGGTGAACGCCATAAAAATAAAAAATAAAAAACTGATGAAATTGAAATTTTGTCCACCTTACTTCCCAAAAAAAGGTAATAAAAGTGATCAAAAAAGTCGCATGTACGCCAAAATTGTAACAATCAAACCGTCATCTCATCCCGAAAAAAATGAGACCCTACTTAAGATAATCGCCCAAAAACTGAAAAAACTATGGCTCTTAGACTATGGAAACACTAAAACATCATTTTTTTTGTTTCAAAAATGAAATCATTGTGTAAAACTTACATAAATAAAAAAAAAGTATACATATTAGGTATCGCCGCGTCCGTATCGACCGGCTCTATAAAAATATCACATGACCTAACCCCTCAGGTGACCACCGTAAAAAAATAAAAATAAAAACGGTGTAAAAAAAGCCATTTTTTGTCATCTTACGTCACAAAAAGTGTAATAGCAAGCGATCAAAAAGTCATATGCACCCCAAAATAGTGCCAATCAAACCGTCATCTCATCCCGCAAAAAATGAGACCCTACTTAAGATAATCACCCAAAAACTGAAAAAACAATGGCTCTTAGACTATGGAGACACTAAAACATTTTTTTTGTTTTAAAAATGAAATCATTGTGTAAAACGTACATAAATAAAAAAAATTGTATACATATTAGGTATCGCCGCGTCCGTGACAACCTGCTCTATAAAATTACCACATGATCTAACCTGTCAGATGAATGTTGTAAATAAAAAAAATAAAAAACGCTGCCAAAAAAGCTATTTCTTGTTACCTTGCCGCACAAAAAGTGTAATATAGAGCAACCAAAAATCATATGTACCCTAAACTAATACCAACAATACTGCCACCCTATGCCGTAGTTTCTAAAATGGGGCCACTTTTTTGGAGTTTCTACTCTAGGGGGTGCATCAGGGGGGCTTCAAATGGGACATGGTGTCAAAAAAACACTCCAGCAAAACCTGCCTTCCAAAAACCGTATGGCATTCCTTTCCTTCTGCGCCCTGCCGTGTGCCCGTACAGCGGTTTACGACCACATATGGGGTGTTTCTGTAAACTACAGAATCAGGGCCATAAATAATGAGTTTTGTTTGGCTGTTAACCCTTGCTTTGTAACTGGAAAAAAAAAATTAAAATGGAAAATCTGCCAAAAAAGTGAAATTTTTAAATTGTATCTCTATTTTCCATTAAATCTTGTGCAACACCTAAAGGGTTAACAAAGTTTGTAAAATCCGTTTTGAATACCTTGAGGGGTGTAGTTTCTTAGATGGGGTCACTTTTATGGAGTTTATAATCTGGGGGTGCATCAGGGGGCTTCAAATGGGACTTGGTGTCAAAAAACCGGTCCATAAAAATCAGCCTTCCAAAAAACAAACGGCGCACCTTTCCCTCTACGCCCCGCTGTGTGGCCGTACAGTAGTTTACGGCCACATATGGGGTGTTTCTGTAAACAGCAGAGTCAGGGCAATAAAGATACAGTCTTGTTTGGCTGTTAACCCTTGCTTTGTTAGTGGAAAAAATGGGTTAAAATGGAAAATTAGGCAAAAAAATGAAATTCTCAAATTTCATCGCCATTTGCCAATAACTCTTGTGCAACACCTAAAGGGTTAACGACGTATGTAAAATCAGTTTTGAATACCTTGAGGGGTGTAGTTTCTTAGATGGGGTCACTTTTAGGGAGTTTCTCCTCTAGGGGTGCATCAGGGGGCTTCAAATGGGACATGGTGTAAATAAACCAGTCCATAAAAATCAGCCTTCCAAAAACCAAACGGCGCTCCTTTCACTCTACACCCCGCTGTGTGGCCGTACAGTAGTTTACGGCCACATATTGGGTGTTTCTGTAAACGGCAGAGTCAGGGCAATAAAGATACCGTCTTGTTTGGCTGTTAACCCTTGCTTTGTTAGTGGAAAAAATGGGTTAAAATGAAAAATTAGACAAAAAAATAAAATTCTCAAATTTCCTCCCCATTTGCCAATAACTCTTGTGCAACACCTAAAGGGTTAACAACGTATTCAAAATCAGTTTTGAATACCTTGAGGGGTGTAGTTTCTTAGATGGGGTCATTTTTGGGTGGTTTCTATTATGTAAGCCTCGCAAAGTGACTTGAGACCTGAACTGGTCCCTAAAAATTGAGTTTTTGTAAATTTCTGAAAAATTTCAAGATTTGCTTCTAAACTTCTAAGCCTTATAACATCCCCAAAAAATAAAATATCATTCCCAAAATAATTCAAACATGAAGTAGACATATGGGGAATGTAAAGTCATCCAAATTTTTGGGGGTATTACTATGTATTACAGAAGTAGAGAAACTGGAACTTTGAAATTTGCAAATTTTTCCAAATTTTTGTTAAATTTGATATTTTTTGGTGCAAAAAATATAATTTTTTTGACTTCATTTTACCAGTGTCATGAAGTACAATATGTGACGAAAAAACAATCTCAGAATGGCCTGGATAAGTCAAAGCGTTTTAAAGTTATCAGCACTTAAAGTGACTCTGGTCAGATTTGCAAAAAATGGCCTGGTCCTTAAGGTGAAATAGGGCTGTGTCCTTAAGGGGTTAACCTGTTTGCTTACTGGTGTTTTTTTTTTTTTTTTTTTACCTTTATAGAACAAACCTCTCCTTCCCCATGGGTTAATGTGCAAAACGCAAATCGCCCAAAGATGTGGCGAAGTGCGTTATGCACTTTGTCCCATGTGAAAGGAGACGTTTGCAGCAGCTGTGAGTAAATGGGCCCTAATAGCCCTGTGTGCCTGTCCTGGTGAGATGATCCCTATGCTAATAGTGTACCTGTGAGTGGTACTTCCGGAAACACTCTCCAAAGCATAGGGCAGGGTGGTCAGGACAGTCAGGACAGAAATAGCGGGTGTCACGCCTTATTCCACTCCTGCTACAGACACGACATTTTTTTCGGGGTGGCGGTCGGTTTGAGGTACCAGGAACGACACTGGGGAAATGTCGCTCGTGTAGACGGCTAACTATACTGGTGGTTGGGGCCACGGAACCTCCTGGGTACAGGAGGTTCGCGATGATCTCTTCCTGAAATTTGAGGAAGGATCCAGTTCTCCCAGCCTTACTGTAGAGAACAAAACTATTGTACAGAGCCAATTGAATTAAATATACAGACACCTTCTTATACCAGCGTCTGGTTCTGCGGGACACTAAATACGGAGCCAACATCTGGTCATTGAAGTCCACCCCTCCCATGTGAAGGTTATAGTCGTGGACTGAGAGGGGCTTTTCAATGACACGGGTTGCTCGCTCAATTTGGATTGTCGTGTCTGCGTGAATGGAGGAGAGCATGTAAACGTCACGCTTGTCTCTCCATTTCACCGCGAGCAGTTCTTCGTTACACAGTGCGGCCCTCTGCCCCCTTGCAAGACGGGTGGTAATGAGCCGTTGGGGGAAGCCCGCGCGACTAGTTCGCGCAGTGCCACAGGCGCCAATCCGTTCTAGAAACAAATGCCTAAAGAGGGCCACACTTGTCTAAAAATTGTCCACATAAAGATGGTACCCCTTGCCGAATAAGGGTGACACCAAGTCCCAAACTGTCTTCCCACTGCTCCCCAGGTAGTCAGGGCAACCGACCGGCTCCAGGGTCTGATCTTTTCCCTCATAGATCCGAAATTTGTGGGTATAGCCTGTGGCCCTTTCACAGAGCTTATACAATTTGACCCCATACCGGGCGCGCTTGCTTGGGATGTATTGTTTGAAGCCAAGGCGCCCGGTAAAATGTATCAGGGACTCGTCTACGCAGATGTTTTGCTCAGGGGTATACAAATCTGCAAATTTCAGGTTGAAATGGTCTATGAGGGGCCGAATTTTGTGGAGCCGGTCAAAAGCAGGGTGGCCTCTGGGACGGGAGGTGCTGTTATCACTAAAGTGCAGGAAACGCAGGATGGTCTCAAATCGTGTCCTGGACATAGCAGCAGAGAACATGGGCATGTGATGAATTGGGTTCGTGGACCAATATGACCGCAATTCATGCTTTTTAGTTAGACCCATGTTGAGGAGGAGGCCCAGAAAAGTTTTAATTTCGGAAACTTGGACTGGTTTCCACCGGAAAGACTGGGCATAAGAGCTTCCCGGGTTGGCGGATATAAATTGTGTGGCATACCGATTTGTTTTGGCCACGACTAAGTCCAAGAGCTCCGCAGTCAAGAACAGCTCAAAAAATCCCAGGGCCAAACCGATCTGAGCTGTCTCAACCCGAACTCCAGACTGGGCAGTGAAAGGGAAAACTACAGGTGCGGCTGAAGTTGGGGACTGCCAATAAGGGTTTGCCAGCACCTCAGGGATTCTAGGGGCTCTACGGGCACGTCTTTGCGGTGGCTGCGACGGGGTCACTACTGCTCGTGCCACCGTACCAGCTTCAACTGCCCTTCTGGTGCTCGCCACTTCACCAGGTTGTACGGCAGTGCTGGTACTAGGTCCAGGAAGGGCTGGGCTGCTGGTGTATGCCTCACCACGTAATCCGACAGCACCAGCCCCACTCTGCTGCTTTTGAAGCGGATCCTGCTCAACCTGCGGTCTAGCAACACGGGGCCGGGTACGCCTGGTGCTATCAGGGACCTCAGCCTCCTCGTCCGAATTTTGGGTCAGAGAGCCACTGCTTTCTACAGGTTCGTATTCTGACCCGCTGGATTCATCAGATGAGGGTTCCCATTCCTCATCTGACTGGGTCAGAAGCCTGTAGGCCTCTTCAGAAGAATACCCCCTGTTAGACATTTGGGCAACTAAATTTAGGGGTATTCCCTGAGACTACCCAAGAAAAAAAAAGCAAGCCTGTTTTACAAAGAGGAGGCTAGCGAGGTACCGGAGGCCGCTGCGGTTGATAAAAATTATCAAAACAGATTTTTTTATCGCCGCAGTGCGTGTAAAGTGAATGTGCCGTGATCAAAAAAAAATATACATTTTGTCACTGCGGTGGGGTGGGCGTGGGTGAACGCACGTGTGGGCGACCGATCAGGCCTGATCGGGCAAACACTGCGTTTTGGGTGGAGGGCGAACTAAAGTGACACTAATACAATTATAGATCTGACCGTGATCAGTTTTGATCACTTTCAGATACTATAAAAGTACAAATGCTGATTAGCGATACGCTAATCAGCGAATAACGGACTGCGGTGCGGTGGGCTTGGCGCTAACTGATCGCTAAACTACCTAACCAAGGGGCCTAAACTATACCTAAAACCTAACGGTCAATATCAGTGAAAAAAAAAAAGTGACAGTTTGCACTGATCACTTTTTTCCTTTTCACTAGTGATTGACAGGGGCAAGAAGGGGTGATCAAAGGGTTAATTGTGTGCTGGGAGGTGATCTGGGGGCTAAGTGTGGTGTTGGTGGGTACTCACAGTGATGTGTGCTCCT
Source organism: Bufo gargarizans (assembly GCF_014858855.1). Classification (NCBI taxonomy): domain Eukaryota; kingdom Metazoa; phylum Chordata; class Amphibia; order Anura; family Bufonidae; genus Bufo; species Bufo gargarizans. The sequence continues at coordinate 310,016,022 of NC_058085.1, read as the reverse complement.
CTGCTGGAACCAACCGACCAAAAGAAGGAGCAGAGGAGCACAGCAGCCATATAACCCCATCATATTTACTAATATGATGGGTTATCTGGCTGCTGATTCATTTTTTTGAAAATCATCAACCTGCCAGCCAATGATCGTGGCTGGCAGGTTGATGACGAACTTGTTCTTTGAATTTTGCCGGCCCGCGATGCGCATGCGCGGGCCGGCTTCCCCGGAAATCTCGCGAGAGGACGCACCGGCGCGTCCACCCAGAAGAGCACGACCGCCGAGAAGACGCAATCCTGCGTACGGCGGTCGTGAGCAGGTTAAGGGGATGTCCCCAAGAGGCTCAAACGGAGCCTTGGTTAGAGCGGACAGAACCAGGTTAAGGTCCCATGGGGCTGATTTAGATTTAACTATAGGACATAGTCTAGAGGACCCCTTAATGAACCTTTTGACCCAAGGACGAGTGGTCAATCTAAAATAAAATAGGACACTGAGTGCCGAGACCTGGACCTTGAGAGTGCTAGGTTTAAGCTTTTTGTTAAGGCCTTCCTGTAAAAAAATTAAAATTAACGGGATGTTGGGTGAGCTCAAATCTAGGTCTGGCCCTGCAAACCGGAGGAAGGTCTTCCATACCCTGAGATAGATCTCGGAGGTGACTTTTTTCCTACTAGCTAGAAGAGTCCCAATGACTTGTTCTGATAGGCCCCTAGACCTGAAGAATGTCCTCTCAAAATCCAGGCCGTCAGATGGAGGTTCTTGACTTCCGGATGATGTAGAGGGCCCTGATATAATAGGTCCTGTCTTTCTGGAAGTATCCAGGGGTCGGCTATTGATAGTCTCCTCAACCAAGCAAACCAGACTCTTTTTGGCCAAAACGGTGCTATTAGTATTACTGTTGCTTGCTCCCCCCTGATCTTCTGGATCACTCTGGGCAATAGGCTGATGGGAGGGAAAGCATAGACTAGGCCCTTCCCCCATGGCTGTGAGAGAGCATCTGTGCCCATCGACTGATCCTCCCTGCTCAGAGAAAAGAAACTTTCGCACTTCCTGTTCTCCACCGAGGTGAAAAGATCTATCGTGTGACATCCCCATAGGGCCTCTATTTGAGGAAATACTTCCTGGTTCAGACACCAATTTGCCTGACTAAATCTGTGTCTGCTGAGAAAGTCCGCCTGGTGATTCTCTGAGCCCTTCAAATGAACCGCTGAAAGAGAAAGAGCTTTCCCCTGTATTAGTAAGAAGATCCTGGATGCTAGCTGCATTAGTTGAGGGGATCTTGTTCCCCCTTGCTTGTTTATATAGGCTACCACCGAGGCGTTGTCGGATAGGATCCTGACATGTCTTTGAGGCAAAGATGGGAGACTTTCCTTTAATACGCACAGGACTGCTCTTATATCCCTGGCATTCTGAGACTGAGCAGAGCGCCTTGGAAAAAAACTAAAACCGAATGGGCCCCCCATCCCCAAGGGCTTGCGTCGGTGGTCATTATTAAGGGGTCGTGCCTCAACCACTCTACTCCCTGACTGAGGTTCTGAATATTTAGCCACCAGGCTAGGGACCGGGTTACTGACCCCGGGACTACGATCTTGCGATCCAGGGATAGCAACCTCCCGTCCCATTTGGACAAAATGTGCCATTGAAGTATTCTGGACCTGAATTGGGCCCACCTCACAGCAGGAATACAAGCCATCATCAGACCCAGAATAGACATTGCTTTTCTTAAGGAAACTTCCATGGTTTTGCTGTAAGACCTGATTTTCTGCTGAATAACTTTCTTCTTGTCTGCCAGAAGATAAGATTTCTGTGTCTGAGAATCTAATAAAATGCCTAGAAAAACGCATTTGGAGGTTGGAATCAGGGACGATTTGTCCCAATTTATTAACCAGCCCAGGCTCATCAGGATCCCCAAGACCTTCTGTATTTGAGATCTCAATAGTTCTGGGGACTGCCCTACCAAGAGAAGGTCGTCCAGGTATGAGATTATAATGATGTCTAACCTTCTTATTTCTGCCATTACCTCCGCCATTAGCTTTGTGAAGAGCCTCAGCGCCTGTGATACCCCGAAGGGAAGTGCTCTGAACTGCAAATGGACGATTGCTTCTCCCATCCTCACTGCTACCCTCAGGTATTTCTGAGACAATGGATGAATAGGCACATGACAGTAGGCATCTTTTATATCTATTGAGGCCATGACGCAGTTGGGGAACAGATGGAGGACCGTGGAGGAGATGGATTCCATCCTGAATTTCTGGTAGGACAGATATTGGTTGAGACCTTTCAAATTTATTATCAGCCTGAACCAGAAATAGGGTTGAATAAAAACCCTCCCCTTGTTCGTTCTTTGGAACTGGAACAAGGACTGCCTTTCTCAGGAGGCTGTTTATGTCCTCCAAAAGTGCTGCCTGTTTTGGAGAATTTTGGTTTAGGGAAGTCATTTTGAATGTCCTGGGTGGTAGCCTTCTGAAGTCTAGGCGGTAGCCTTCCTCTATAATACCCCTTACCCAGGCACTTGCGGTAATATTTCGCCAGGCTGGAGAAAACAAAGAAAGACGACCGCCTACCTGGGGCCTGGCGTCATTGTTGAGTGGAACTTGAAGTTTGAGGTCTGGGTTTAAACAGCACACTTTTTGATTTATCGGATCTCCATTCCCTTCTTTTCTTCTGATCCCCGAAACTTTTTCTTCTCTTATTATTCCAAAATGGCCGACTCAAACAAAAAATTCCCCTGGCAAAGGAGAGCACAAAGCTTAGACTTCGAAGCCACATTGCCCTTCCACCCTTTCAACCTAAGGAACTTCTGGCTGAGTTGGACAGTGTGGCCGCTCTAGCGGAAATCCTCAACGCATCAGCGGAGGCATGTGAGATAAAGTCCACTGCATTGGACATGGTTGGTATAGCCTCCAGAAGCTGATCCCTAGGAGTCTTGTTCTCTATATGAGACTCCAGTTCCTCCAACCAGACCTTTAATGACCTCGCTAGTGAAGTAGTCGCTATATTTGGCTTAAAAGGCAGAAGTGGATGCCTCCCAATTCTTCCTTAAGTATGCATCAGCCCTTTTGTCCATGGGATCTTTAATGGACCCTAAATCCTCAAACGGGAGAGCTGATTTTTTATTTATCTTCGCTACGGGGGCGTCTACTCTCGGAACCTCCTGCCAGGCACACACTTCCTGATCGTCAAAGGGATACTTTCTCTTGACCGCTCTAGGAATAAAGAATTTTTTGTCAGGCTTCTCCCATTCACATTGAATTAGGTCTTTGATATAGTCCTGAATGGGGAACACCCTAGACTTTCTAGGCTTTAGGCTCTCAAACATAAGTTCTGGCCTAGACCTGGACTCCTTTTCTTCCTCCAGCTCCATCATGGATCTAACCGCCTTTAATAGTAGATCCGTATCTTCTGCTCTGAACAACGGGGCTTCCCTGTAAAATCCTCAGAGGAAGAATCTGCAATAGCGCCTTCCTCCGAATCAGACTGTATAGTATCCTCCACTACCGTCTGAGCCTTCCTATGTCTGAATGAGCTAGGCATGGATCTTTTAAGTTCTTCCACAGAAGAACAAACTTCATTTTTAACTAACTCCTGGATACTCTGCAATAAAGATGGCGACTCGTCTGCCACTAATTTATCCAGACATGGTTGGCAACATGTTTTGGGGTAGGATGGGGCCAATTTCCGTTTGCAAATTCCACACTCCTTAAATCTTGTTTTTTGTGTGGCCTTTCTTGGGGCTTCTTTAACCTGCATTTAATAAAATAGCCTAATCAGTCTAATACTGCCATAATCCTAACTCCCCTAAGGGAGATGGCGGGGGTTAACCCCTCTTACCCCCAGGAGTACCGTGCTGGCTTCAGAAGGCTGCTCCAGTCTTTCAATGCGCGGTTGTCCTTCGCCGGCTAGGCAGGGATCTGAGGCAGCTACAGGCATCCCCCCCCATGGCTGAAAAGGAAGAAAAACGCCGGGCTTCTCAGCGGCTCCTAGTGGAGACTTACGCCGACGGGTACCTCCACTAGGTTTCCCATCAATTTAACCCTAGAGGTCCTGCAGCCCAAAGATAGACCTGAAAAGAAATCCTCCTGTCCCTGGACAGGAAACAGGAAAGAACTGAGTGGTGGAAGGCAATGGATCAATTTAAGGATCTGGGAAGTTCCTGTTTCCTGTCCGGAAGGGGGAGGATCTCTCACAGGTGCTGTCATGGGGCGTAATGGAAATAATAATTTTAGCCCAAAATAAGTAAAAATGCAATCATAAAAAATTGCCCCTGAAGGTGTATATAGCCTTTAAGGCTACATGCACACAACCATTGACATGTTGAGATCCGCAACCCACAGACCTGTGATTCTGCATCCTACATTCATTTCTATGAGAGTTCTTAGAAGAGCAGAGCCAGTATGCATGCTGAGAGTTGTAGTTTTACAACAGATGGAGAGCCGGAGGTTGCCTACCGCTGAAGTAGACCACATAGGAATTCTCCCTGAATAATGAATCTAACTTTTGCATCAATATGAGTGGCCAATATTTGGGATTTATCAGCATTTACTTTACAATTTAAAAATAGGAGTTTCTGTTGGAAATGCAAGGAATTCATGGTTCTCGAATGCACAAAATCACATCATCAGCAAACAGTCCTAGTTTATGTTGTAATAACGAAACCCCAATTTACTCTTTAGAATTATGCAGATGCTGTCTGGTTGCCGTCTATTTCTTTTTGCAGAATGGACAGAAGGATGTGGAATGTACAATATATACGGTCGTGTGCATGAGGTGTTAGAAAGGAGTTAATGAGTTCTTGTGTACAGTAGGCTGCTGGATCAATGGCCTACTGTACACCAGATAGGAAGAAAGGAACCTGGAAAGTTCATTCTCCTTTTGATTATTTTTTTTTTTTACTGGGAACCCTGTTGAATCATTGATCCCCCTAATCACTGCCTTGCGCACATAAGGGCTTATTTGATTGGAAAAATTTAAGGAGAACTATTCCTTCAAAGATTAGGCAAGCTTTTCCTTATAAGACAGGTATTGGTTGTTCCAGGATGGGAAAGAGAAGGAAGAAGAGAGGACTGGACTAAAGTGATGGATTGTCTGCCAACCAAAAAGAGATCGATAAGGCCTCTTTCACACGAGCAGGGAAAAAAAACGGATGTTTTTGCTCACAAGTGCAGTCAGTTTTGTCTGCGATTGCGTTGTGTTTTTTGTTTACGCGGATGCTATCAGTTTTGATGCATTTTTCACGTGAATGGAAAAAAATGAATACCAATCTACATCTCCTAGCAACCATCAGTGAAAAACTGAAAGGTATATTCTTAAGATGATGTGTTCAGGCATTTAGAGGAGTCGAACAGACTTTCTCTATGCAACCTAGATGATAACGTGGATGGAGACTACCAGCTTCGGTTTGTTGTGTCCAATTCTTTAGCTGGGATATTAAAATCACCACAGAGAATTCAGGAGAATTACGGAGCTCAGATGAATCTTACGTACGAGTTTTAGTATTTTGCTTACGAGATGGATTTAAGAATATTTTGGCCCATATATTAATAGTAAGAAGCAAGGTATGCCCCTACCCCAGTTCAGTCATGGAATCAATAAATTCATAGTCAATTGAATTCTCAATATCTATTGCGACCTGCTTTTTTCTGTGGGGAATTAGCTCAGTAAACGTGGAAATTTTCAATGTGAAAACATAGGACATGTAGGTTGAAAGAAACGTGTTTCTGGAAGACACAAAACTTCAAAATGAGAGGATATAGCATCCTTCCACATAGAAGCTCTTTTAAATGGCGAGTTCAGTCCTTTGATATTTAGAGAAGCAATCTTAACCACATGGTATCTCATACAGTGCAGTGCAAAACATAAGGGACATTCATAGCTGTAGATGACCAATACAAGAGAAATAGGCATAATGTATAAAATACAACAATCAAATAAAGGCATAAACTAATTCACTTGATAGTTAAAGTCAAACTAGCAAGGTATAATACAAGATACAACCTCCATTATAGTATCATAGCAGAGAGGTCCCTTTAAGAGGACTGTGGAAATCCAATCTGGTGAAGCTCTTGTGGAAGAGTAACCGGGGCAGGTCTGAGTACATCTGTATATCTTTATATGGATCTTGGGGCACACAATGCTTTTCAGGGGCATACAGTAAAGAGCCTTTAAGAAATGGATTCTCAGCACAGTATCAGGGATGGATTTAGGCTTCAGGGGCCTATGTACTGGGTTTATGAAGAGATGTTGGGGCGAGTGTCGAGAAGAATAGCTTGAATAAGATCTTGTAAATAGGAGTGCATTTCAAATGGCTGGATAGATTCAGGTATACCCCTGAATTTCAAGTTATTTCGCCTATGTCTATCCTCAATATCAGCCATTTTACTTTTAATCTCCTCTACTTCCTCCTCCAGAGAGTAATGAGCATTGATAAGACCATTTTCAGATTTAGCTAGTTCTCCCATCTTATTTTCTAAATGATATACTCTGGAATCTCTCTCTCCCATGGAGCTATTAATGCTGTAAGGTAGATGTAACACATTGTATAAGAGCCTCTTAGCACCAGAATATATTTTTTAATAAAGCTCTCTAAGGCTGCTTGTTCTGAGCATGGAATATGTATCAGAGGATCGCTAGAGTCTGCTGAAGTAAAGAGCCCATTGGCCGGGCCTCTGTTCATCAGGGTTTGTAGAAGGAGAGAGCTCAGTAACGCCCAGTTATGTGGCAACGCCATCCTGGAAGCTGTAGAGATTGCGGAGTGTAACACAATAGCTGAACTGTGTAGCTCCAAGTCTGCATCAGACAGTGGACGACCATCTGTGAGGAAAAGAGTCCAGAGACATCTCAGACAATTGTTGCAGAGGTCTAGATCAGAGTTGAGTGAAGCGAGCTTCGGATGCTTAATCTGAAGTCGTTTCGTTCAAAACTTCGGAATAATACTGTACGGAGATACATCTCCGTACAGCATTAGAATGTATGGGCTCCAAACTCTGCTTTGGTTCTGAGGTACTAGTCACAACCAAAGCTGAGTTCAGTTTCAAGTTTTAAAGTAGTTTTCCACTTTAAAAATCAACTGTTCCTGAATAACTTCGGCTCATTGGAGTCCATACATTCTAATACTGTGCGGAGACAGATCTCTGTACAGTATTATTCTGAAGTTTTGAACGAAGCGACTTCAGATTAAGCAACGTGTTTCTTGGAGACACAAAACTTCAAAATGAGAGGATATAGCATCCTTCCACATAGAAGAAATTGGTCCCTCTTAGTTGCTATTAATGTAGTTGTGGAGATCTGAAGACAGAACTCAGCAGAGCACATCCATTGTGGTAATAAGCATCGATAAGACACCCCCCCCCCCCCCCTTTTCCCGCCAGTATTACAATTGTGACCTTGGTGCCAAGTTCCAGAAATGGCATGACATCGATTAGAAGAGCTGCCCTATTGCAAATTGCAACATTAGATGATGTAGAAGAGTTTAGGACCCAGAAGGTGATTACTATTGTTCAGAAAAATGTATTGTGGGCAGTAGGGTGGGTGATTATTATTAAAATCAGAATCATAATTAATTGAACAACTTCCGTCGAGTACGATTATTATTTTGTTAGCAATGTTTAGGGCAAGCAGAGGTGAGCCCCATTCTTCTGTTTTCCTCCCGGTGGCTGGCAGCTTCTCTGTTATGCACGACTGTGTGTTGATAGCAGTGTGCTATGCATGCCAGGGAAGCAACAAGATATCTGCAGACAAGGCCCAAACTCCCCAAAGTATCACCAGCACTGGTCTTTTTAATCGGAGTACCATCTGTCCCAAGAAAACACAACTCAATCCAACTGCTCTAGTAGTACCACTGGTCAGTGGGAGGGCAATATAAATACATGTGTTGTACCCTTTAGGTAGTAGCAGCTGATGTAGTGGGGGTACCTCCACCAGCTTAAGTTTCTTTTAAATGTGAATGTGACCTTTCCTTGGAGAAGACAAAACAGCGTAGAAAGCAATGTATGCAGTTATGTATATAGGAGATGGCATGCTTAACAGCTGTATGTGACATTACTACCACTATCACTATCCTGGCCTTAGAAGACAAGTCCTGGCCCACTTTTCGATAGAAAAGAAGCAAACGGAGTAACAAAAAAATATCTCACAGGTTTCTTTAAAATTTTAGTGAAAAGTTTACATGTAATAAATAGATTTCAAATGCATACATCTACATAAGTCCTTAAAAATAGAAGTGGCAATTTACAATGTAAAGAAAAAATTATAAAGTAACCTGTCTTTATAATGTATGAATCATGAAAAGCACTTGATATTTGTAAGATACATTCTCGATTGCACTAATGACTATGACTAAAGACTATTACGTAACACCTTCGGTATTAATGACTACCTGCGCCCACATTCTCACTTATCTCAATGGCAATTAACTAATTGCATATTACAGGAAATGTCCATGTCACAATGAAAGGTCACCAAATAAGAGGTCATTTTCTGCAAGGTAACATAAATGAGGACAACGGAAGTTCTAATCATTAACGTTTGTAATAATAAGGTACACATACGCATTTTACATAATTGTACAGCATTTTTGTGTAAGATCTCATTCATATATAAGACAGTTACCACCAATGTTGTAAGAACCATTGGATATGGTTACTAGGGGAAGAAATGACAACCTCTGAAGTTCTTTGTTGGTCATGAAGGAGGATAATCATGGGGAGAGAGTCCTGCTGGCAGAACCCCCCAAAATCCGCTATTATTACCAGAGGAAGCGCAGGAAACTGAATATTTCTAGCACAGTATTCTACAAGGTCTGATTAAGGCACTGACTATCCGAGGCTTCCAGAGGCAGAGAGGACACCTCCATCAAAAAAAAGTGTTTAAAAAAACAACCTGAATATTCAGAGAGAGAATTTTAAGATTTTTTTAGCCGTTTTTCATTACAGCAGTACTATGTCATTTAATATGATCAGACCTCTTATATAGATGGAAGTGTTCCGCATAAAGTATGGCACCAGGATGAGTGGTGTCACTGTAAAATGCTTCCTCTGCAGTGTCTACCACTCTGAATGTACATTGCAGGCCACTATTCCTATGCAGCACAGCACGGCCTGAAATGTACGGCATTATTGCTGTCCACTTCTTTAGTCTATAAGATGCACTAACATTTTGGACACTTGTTGTGGGGAGTGTGTCTTATAGTGTGAAAAATATGGTACAAACAAAATTCACGTAAAGGTCATTAATATAAAAAAAAAAAATTGAGCCTATAGAAACAGGTTGCTCAGAGATGCTGTCATGAAACTAAAACATAAAAATCATTGACTTTGGATTAGAGAATGTGTCATTTCAACAAACTGCAAAAATCAATAGTTTAAGCGAGTAAAACAATCTTTGTAATATAACTTTTTTACAGAAAAATGCCTCTTTCTCCACTTATCGGCCTCTTCTTTTCAACGAATTATTCACTATCAATTGATCACAATGGCGCACACACAAATAGTAAACTTCGTGAATTAACCTTTTTAAGATATTGAGTAGTGTTCTCTACATAATACATATAGAGCTTGCAGCATATTAAATATACATATATTACAATGCAGCATAACAGAGGCAAAGTTCTCTAAAGTGTGGGTTGCCATGGTTATTTCCTTTGAGGGAGAAGAAAGAGGGGGAGAGAGAAGACAGAGATCCAGTTCTGGAAGCCTCTTCTTCTCCACCTCTCAATGAGCAGATAAAGTGAATCGGGAGAGGCAGGGTCCAGATGTTAACATGGATACCTAATGTCATTAAACTTTCTCTTACAGAAGAGATGTGGAAAAACTTTGGCTATAAGGCTGGCCTTTCATTGGGACGTACCACAAAAGTACATTTGAATACTGTGCAGTTCTAAATATACAAGGCTTAAGATATAAATTTACATGCACAGCTTTACTAACTTTGAAATAATCAATTTTGTACATGAAAACGGATTAAGATTACACCTATATACATATTTCTCTATGTACCACAGGATGCATGACCACAAATAAAGAATTTATTTAGCAGTTCTTGTCCTCAGGCGTCTCTTCATTATAAGATGATCACTTTCCTTTTCATTAGTGTCCATAATGATCTGAAGAAAGGAACATTTAGTTACAAACTAGTCAAAAGTGTTTCATACCATAAAGCACTTCCAGCTTCACATTAACAGGGTAGTACTGCAAGCTATATTGCTTCCGAATTTCACACATTACATGAACAGCATAGTTCGCTGTGTTTTGTAACTCCCATTCACAAGACATAAGGCTGGGGGTGGAGGGGACAAACCTATTCTAGAGGTGTATTAGACATTTATGGTAAACGCAGCTGCATAAACATCGGTGCAGCGTACCACTGAAAACAGTAGTTACCAGATGGCCACCCCGCAATTATTAGGTCTGGAATCTCCACCAAATTCTATGGACTAAAGCTGCCGTGAACCAGCCCTTAATTCTGAAATCTTACAGCGATCCGACTAGTGCAACACCCAGTTCAGCTTTAGAAACCATTGCCGATAGCTGCAAGAACATGCAGGAAGGACTGAACCCAGTGCTTCAGACTAAACAAAATACCTAGTAGCCATTGGCTCCTGAACTGAAAAATTAAGGAGCCAAATACAATTTCTTAGTCGCCAAATCGAAACCGAATCAAAATTTTTGCATCGTGGCAACGCTACGCCGATCAGATCAGCGTAGGCTTGTTTCGAGACCAAAATTTTGATTCGCTTTCGACACCATAAAAAAGTATTGTGATACTCCATACCACGCAAAAAAAAAACCAAAAAAAAAAAAAAAACCCAAAAAGCCACATGCATTCTGCATTTTATGAAATGTTCAGCCCATAATAGAACAGTCCTATCCTATTTTTTGGGGTGACAAGGTGACAAAAAAATGGCGAATCGCATGGTTTTTATTTGTTTATTTCTGTTACGGTGTTCACTGCATAGGAGATATTTTTTTAATAATTTAATAGTTTGGACTTTTCGGACGCAGTGCTATGTAATATGTTTATTTATTTATTGTTTATATATTTTATATGGAAAATTGGGAAAGGGGGGATTTAAACTTAATATTTTAGTGTTTGTGTTTTTTGTTTTTTTTTGCGGGAACCCTTGTCCTATTCCCCCTTATAGAGCTCTATTTGGGTGTATAGGACCTCACACTCTCCTTGCTGCCCTGTGCACACAACAGCAGGGAGCTTACTATAGCAACCAGGGCTTCAGGAGCGTCTTGGCTGCCATGGTAACCGATCGGAGCCCCAGCACCTAAGGGGTTAACTGCAGCAGATCGCAGCTCCCCGTCATAGAGGTCGGGTGCCAGCTATTTGATTCTGGCACCTGCCTCCTGTATTTGTATTAACAGGTCAGTTATCTTCATTGGAGAACTCCTGTGCCCCGCCGCTGTATTCAACTGCAGAGCTGCGGCGGCGGGTCTAGTCGCAAAAGTCTAGTCGCCATTTGTAAATTCTAAGTCGCATTGGCGACCATTTCAAATAAACACTGTTAGTGGACAAAAGATCTTTCTTTTAAAGGGTTTCTACCACTTCAGTATGACCAAATTAGCTTTCAGACACTAGCGATCTGCTAGTGTCTGATCTCCATAACCATGCAATTCTTAGAGCTTTGTGTGGAGCCGTTTCATTAAAAAACTAACTTTTATTCCTATGCAAATGAGCCTCTAGGTGCTATGGGGGCGTCTTTTCAGCACCTAGAGGCTCGGTCTACTCACACTGTATGCCCGCCCATCTCGTCTTGAATGCCTGCCTCCATCACAGCCATCGGACGAATTCACGCACCTGCGCCGTTCACTTCTGTCATTGGCGCAGGCGCAGTGAGTAAATAATACGCTCCTGGTGCCGGATTCCTCACTGCGCCTTCGCCGACTACATCACAGTCAGGAAGCCGGCATCAGGAGAGCGGCCTTCACTCACTGCGCCTGCGCTGAAGACAGAAGTGAACGGTGCAGGCGCGTGAATTCGTCCGATGGCTGTGATGGAGGCAGGCATTCAAGACGAGATGGGCGGGCATACAGTGTGAGTAGACCGAGCCTCTAGGTGCTGAAAAGACGCCCCCATAGCACCTAGAGGCTAATTTGCATAGGAATAAAAGTTAGTTTTTTGATGAAACGGCTCCACACAAAGCTCTAAGAATTGCATGGTTATGGAGATCAGACACTAGCAGATCGCTAGTGTCTGAAAGCTAATTTGGTCATACTGAAGTGGTAGAAACCCTTTAAAGAACATTCCCAGACAAACCTTTGATCCATCGCTACATTTAATTGAAAGTGTATGGCCAGTCTGAAGAACTGATCGTTCACCAGATGACTGATTGTTCAACTATTAACCAACTTCTATCTAATGTGCATGGTCGCTATAACTGGAGAGTATTTTTTTGAATTTTTATTATTTTATCTTATTTCCCTCCCTTTGCACAAATGTTTTATCATCCTAAACAACTATTACACACAAATTGAATTCTTAAAGGCTAGATGAATATCTACTTACTGAATGAGCGGGGATGTCTAGTGGCGCTGAGATTTCCGTAGTGTACAATTTTCTTCGTGATCTTTTCGGCTTATGTTCATCAGCATTGCTGCCATTTTTCACATCTGTGCTCCTAGGTGCTCCAATAGTCTCAAGAAATTTTTTTGCTTAAAAAACAAGAAGTACAAAAATCATGGCATTAATCTACTTGTCCCAAAGGAGATACCGATAGAAACCAAAAATTAATTCAATATAAGACTACTTTCACACTGGCGTTTCAGGGTCCGCCTGTGAGATCCGTTTCAGGGCTCTCACAAGCGGCCCGAAATGGATCAGTTTAGCCCTAATGCATTCTGAATGGATAAGGATCCGCTCAGAATGCATCAATTAGCCTCCGTTCAGCCTCCACTCCGCTCTGGAGACAGACACCAAAACGCAGCTTGCAGCGTTTTGATGTCCGCCTGACGATGCGGAGCCAAACGGATCCGTCCTGACTTACAATGTAAGTCAATGGGGACGGATCCATTATCACTGACAATATGGTGCAAGTCAAAACGGTTCCGTTTGCATTATCATGGATGGTAATGCAAACAGATCCGTTCTGAACGTATACAAGCGTTTGCATTATAGGTGCGGATCCGTCTGTGCAGATACCAGACGGATCCCCACCTAAGGCAGGTGTGAAAGTAGCCTAAACTGGATTGTTTTTATAAAATTTTATTTTTTTTACAAAACTTCAATGGTATAATACCTTTTGTCTGAAAGATGGAAGGAGAACTTTGTAGAAATTCTCCAAGCTTCTGCAGCGTCCCATCTTTTTTCTGAGTAGAGGCAGTACTTGAAGTAGATATCTGCTTCTTCACTGTCTGTTTCTGAAAACAGAAGTTATTTTAAATCCTGCAGATACAAATGTTACGTACTTTCTGAGCCCTATGCCCCCATCCAGGACGACTGCAGAGGATTCTAATAAGCGCAGTTCAGTACTTTCTGCTAACAACAACGCCTCGGCTAAAAAAGGACCACGACCTACTGCGTGGACCTCAACAATTAACAGGCGCTGAGTTCCCTGATGATGCTCCTTATGAAAAGCATGTTATATTCTCTGCAACATATTTTCACTACTTCTTTGGACAAAATCTGCCAACAAATGCAGGCCACATGATGATCCTGTGGAAACAAAGATGGGGACCCACATCTATCTCTAGAACGGGGCCCCCAACATGAAGGACAGCACACTGCGCATGTGTAGCTTGCTGTGCACTTACCACTATGGTACTACCGTACAGAGATAGTCGAGCCAGCACTGGACTATTTTAGGAACTCTCATACGGGTGAACGGAGGATGGCTGCACATGTGCATCTGCTCTCCCTTCACTTTGACGGCACCGTTCTGGAGACAGGAGTGACACCTAACAGATACTGATGACATATCCTGGAGATGCCCTCAATATTCCAGATGGGAACACCCCTCTAAGGACTGTACAAGTCAGTTCTCCCACAGCCTGAAATGGCATTCAACTGCTCACACAAACCCTTAAACCACAGCATACACCATAAATGTCTGTTAGATGAGTATCAAACCTCTGGGACTTGTGCTTACATAGATAATAGGGCGACACTGTTCTACCAGGTCCAGGAAGAGAATAAATTGAGAGGTGGGCGAGATGGCTCTCTCAATGCACTGCTATGAAAGTTACAGAAACAGCTGAGCAACTGTACTCGGCTCTTTCTGTAGCTCCCTTAGAAGATACAGGTCCCACAGATGGGATATGCCATAAATGTCCGCTGTAAGTTAAACACAATTAAGCATATAAAAGTACTTATACTATTTGTTGACTTCCAACGCTAACAGCGCTGATAACATCAAAAGGACGTACAAACCTTTGAGCTGTAGATGCTTGTCGCAGGACTTGCCAAGGATGATGGTGTCATTTTATTCGTTCTTGTATTTTTCCTATTTTCACTTTTCACCGCATCCTTATCACGAAAAGAACAAGGAAACTGTTATTACAAGCTGAAACCTGTTCAATAGCTTTTTGTCAGCAACTGTATTTTTTAGGGTCTCGATGACTCGGTGTATAATAAATAAAACCCTTCTTTACAAGACACCCCAATCTTTCAGAAGCACTGAGCTGCAACGGATACAGAATGTCTATTAGCAGACTGCAGAACATCATCTGTGTATAATGAAAGGTGTAATGGTGGTTACTGGACAAAAACCTTTGTAAGGGAGAGTTCACATCACTGTTATTTTTACGTTCTTCTGATCCATCAGAAGAACAGAAAAATAAAGAAAAAAAAGGATCCTTAAAAAAAACGGATCCTTTGCATCAATTATGCACATTTGGCATTTGTTTGAGAGCCGGTTTTTATACGGGAAAAAAATTCCTGCGTGCAATACGGATCTCTGGCGGAAATTGGATTTTTTATGCCGTCCCGTCCCCTTTCACGTCCAGACCCCTTTATCAGACCTGGCGTGAGCAGGGAAAAGTCGCAGACTGCCTCGCAAATAACCTTTGTGCCACAATCTGCACCAGAAATACACCAAAAATAGTCAAATTTCTGTTAGTAAACGACCCCCATTGTTTATTAATACATACATTTCCCCTTCAGTAGGCAATCTTTAGTTATGATGCACACAAGTCTTGCTGGCATGTCCGTACTTGGGTTAAATGACTATAGAATACATTTGCGACTTTGTAATCAACAATATTCAGCAATTTTGCCAAAAGCTTTAACGGTAAAGCTAATAAAAGTAAAACTTGCTGCTGCTGAAACAAACTAGAATGTTTGATGTTTTTTTTGTTTCCTGGGGGAAAAATCACTTTGGTATAAAATTACTTTCCATCAAGCACTTAAATTCCACATACACTTTATAATATGGTTCAATACATGATTGCAGGATGAATACAAGAACACCACAAGGACAGAGTATATGGTAGATAATGGGCCGAGCGGATCTGGAAAATAGGACAGGGCAGAACGTACATCATCTGATGGAAAGATTGCAGTATAAAAATATTTCTATAGGCCGGCAATACAATCCACATGGACAAACAAATGGATTTATAAATGCACATAATAAAACATGATATACAGTGTATACACATACAGTGTTATATAGAAGCTACGTTTAGCTAAAAGGTCAATTTCTGGTGAACCTAGTGGTTCAAGGCGAGTTACAGGTTCTCTTTAATTAGACTGACCACCATGGGTCGCAATAACGCCTGTACAAGCGTCATAGGCGCCTGATCAGGGCATTTACTCCCTGGAAAAAGACTAATGCATATTTTCACGCATGGTCTTTTTCTAGTCAGGAGCACTATATCAGAAGCTGCCAGGTCCAGCACACATGAAGCCTCGCCCTCTCCTGTGAAGCCCCACCCCTCAGGGACATCTCCAGAGATCTGACTAAACACTACATTGTGGTTACAGGACCTGTGGTGATGTCACAGGTCATGTGATCAGCCATGTGTGTGGGAGGAGTTAGGGGAACCACACAGGCTGTGTGTAGGACTGTGCTGGAGAATGTGGAGGTACTTAATGTATGGAAGGTGTGTATAAAGCAGGGCTATGTCAGTATAACTGGTCTATTGTATCGTTTTCTGTGTGCAATGTGCACACAGTAGCTTCATCTGTGTAATGGACATGTAGCAGAGCTGTGTACTCCTCCTCGGCTAAAAATACTCCTCAAAATTGTTAAGAGGAGTATTTTTACTCTTCTGGAAAAAATGTAGTGCGACCTCTGCTGACCACGTAGATCCATGGGGGCCAAAGTGAAAGCTCTGTATAGCCTCCAAAGTGCTAAGATGATTTACAAACCCTTCTACAGCATGTTACTAAAGATTAGTAACAGGCAATGACAATAAAATGCAACAGTCACCAATTAATCATTATAACTTGGCCATCGTTATATAACCACAGGAAAGGCGCAAATGCAAGCTGAATAGAAAGCATGAGCACTGCCGGATTTAAAGTTTTTTTTTTTTACACAATCACCTATTCCGTGGATCAGTGATTTCCAACCAGTGGCCCTCCAGCTGTTGCAAAACTCCCATCCAGCCCTGATAGCCATAGGAGTTGTAGTTTTGGCACAGCTGGAGAGCCACAGGCTGCGGAAGGTGGCTGCAGATAAATATGTGATTGCTGCAACCCCTCACCCGGTCATTAGAATGGGGTCCCGACCCCCATCCCTCCCCACTACATGCATGCACTGAGGAGTGGAACAGCAGCGAAGAATGTGCTCTGCGTTAAATTCAATGTCTATGGGGTTGAGAGAAACAGCTCATTGCTGTACTTAAAAAGAGAAGCAGTGCACTTCATTCACCTTCTCGGAGTGCAGTGAAGAGGAACAGAGGGGATCTGGATCCCAACCTAATAATCAGTGGGAGTCCCAGCGATCCGACATTTATCTCCTAACCTGTGGATCTAATATATAAAGCTGAGTGTATGTGTGTGTATGTATGTCTGCTAAAGGAATCTGCACAGTCACATTTACAATCACGAAATTTGGTACACAGGTACATCTGGTTTCCGGGAAGGTTTTAGACCGGGTCCCTAGCTCTCTAGCACGTACCTTTCCTGAGATATTCCCAAAAATCATATGACCTACATTAGCCACTAGAATACAATAGAAGCCTGCAGGTCTTTCTCTTTATATCCCACCTGCCATACACGGTCACATGTCCCTTATCAGCCAATAGAAGCTCGCAAGGCCCTTAGTCTCTACATACACACAGTTTTACACCAGGTTTCCATAACAACCCATCCATTTTTCTTCACTGCTGTAGGTCAGCTTTAAAGGGGCAACGCGCTGTGGATGACACTGTTAAGGGAGCGGAGTGCTGTGGAGGTCACAGTACAGGGGGCAAACTCCGCCCCCAGGTCCCACTAAGCCACACCCTGATCTGGTTAGGCCACGCCCCTCCTACTCCACATCCAACAGGGATTGAAAAAAATGAAGGTAAAAATCAACTTCTATCAGCTGCAGGGGTGGGAGGGATGGTGACTTCCTCCCTGCAACTCACTCAGACAGTGCTGCTGTCTGTGTGAGTTGTTCTAAAGGACATCCCTGTGTCTGTCCAGGCCCTGCGCTGGAAGGAGGACAGGGAATTTGAAAGCTGGACTGTCTGGCCTAAAACCTTGCCTCTGGCCACCCTAGGGGCAGGCTGCTGTGGAGGTCACAGTTAAGGGGACGGTCCACTATGGAGGTCAGTGTTAAGGGGCAGATTGCTTTAGAAGTCACTGTTAAGGGGACGGTGTGTTGTGGAAATTACTGTTAAGTAAATGGGGTACTGTGGAGGTCACTAATAAAGGGGCGACCACTGTGGATGTCACTGTTAAAGTGGTGAACTAATGTGGAGGTCCCTGTTAAGGGGGTAGGCTGTTGTGAAGGTCACTGATAAGGGGGTGGGGTGCTGTAGAGGTCACCGTTATAGTGGATACTGTCGATATCTTTTAACGACACACACAAACATTAAATGAAATATACCCGTGAGAAGCCGCATCCTTCTGCTAGTAGGTGATAAATGTGAATTAGCCCTTTTAATAGGTGTAGCATCTTGCATAAGCATATGTTTGGGAAGGGGAGATGGAGTGATTATTTATCACACATACATAGGGTCCAATGGTTAGAGGGGTTGTCCTGGAACACTGATATATCCTCATCAAGTGTAAATGCCATTCTGGTAACTCGCCTTTACATTATAGTATTAGCATTTCTATCGCTTTTGGTCAGGGATCACATCAGCAAACCTTTATATAGGATCCATCTCTAGGCACAAAAACTTTTCCTGCTTGTTTAATTGAATCGGCTGCTGGGCAGAATAACATAAGACCAAAGTATTAATCCATAGGAGACTTGGAGGCGCAGCTACAAAGAGTCCAAGCTTCTTAATCTCTGCAAGTGTTTCTCTTAATTAACCTTCATTATTAAAATTAAGCTTTATAGAAAACTGTAGGTAATCCATAATAGATACATCCTGCATTTGCAGCCCTACTCTCAGAACAGCGAAGTATTCCTTTTATATCGCTCATTAAATCAGAGATCATGTAGCTGTTTGTTAGAGAGCAGCTTGCATACGGTAAATGAGGTGGATGAAGCTTATGAGATGGTTAGTTGCAATAAAAAAATATATATAACTATCCACAATAAGATCTCCTAGCTATGAGGCACACACGTCAGGATATTTATTAAAGGATAGGACTAAGGCAGAAATGTGTCACATTTGTGAACTGAAATAGTTTGGCCCATTTTGGTACCATTTCCTTAAAATCTGATTAATAATGCTAATAATGCTACAATTATGTACAGTAGCTTGAGTGCTGACACGTTACTTTCCCTACTCTGCAGTAAATATAGCGCCCAGATTGTGTGACTAGCACCTCGGAACCGAAGCAGAGTTCAGTTTCAAGTTTTAAAGTGGTTTTCCACTTTAAAAATCAACTACCGAAGTTATTTAACGGCTCATCGGAGCCCTATACATTCCAATACTGTACGGAGACGAATCTCCATACAGTATTATTCAGAAGTTTTGAACTAAGCGACTTCGGATGAAGCATTGGAAGCTCGCTTCTCTCAACACTAAATCTGCTTCCTAGGGCTAACAAGGTTTGTGCTATTAATCCGATTTTTCCAAAATGGGGATTTCCCTTATATAACCAATCTTCTGGAAGTTTAGATAAAAAGATCTCAGAGATGGTCAAGGAGTATGCAGCAGATATGGAACGATCTGTTGTATTCATTGACTTTGTCAGTATAAGGGCTCATGCACACAGCTGTAAGTGTTTTCCGGTCCACAAAACACGGATTCTGAGGTACCACTTGGAACCTGAACCTGAGTTCGGGAAATGTTTTTTTACAGTACAAATTAATGTATTAAGTTATTACGTGAAGTCTAGCAAGACTTCGCAAAGCAATAATTTCAGCTCATCGGAGCCAATACTGTACGGAGTACAGTATTAGAACAAAGTTTTATGCAAATCGATTCGCTCATCCCTAACGTGGACCAAACATATGGTGGTGTGCATGACCCCTAAACAATAGCTTATTAAAGATGTTGGCCACTTTCTGATGACATTTCCGACACTCCATAAACTAATGTTTAGTGGCATAGGAAACGCTAAAACACCTAATTTCGTACCGCACCCCCCAAGCTAAAGCCCTCCACAGTCTATACGTAGGATACCATGTGTAAACATCTGATGCGGCGGTCACTGCACCCATAGCTCTGAGGATGGCGGTGGTTATGTGATTGATCCACATGAATGTCTCCACAGCTGCGAAGATACAGGCAGCAGAATGTCTTGTATCTGAGCACATGCTGGATGCATTCAGTGCCTGTGAAGAAGCGGATAATGCAGCGGAGGGGGTCACGTATGTTTGTCTGTGGTAACATTGGGTAGAAGGGAAGCTTCAACTTGGGAGCTGCAGTAAGGAATGACAGTGTTACGTGCATCGTTGCAGCCAATAACCAGCCTCAGAGTCGACATGTCCCCAATTGGCACATCACTGTTTGGTGACAAGAAAGACACCTTGGGACATACAGACTGGCTGCAGTGGTGTAAATTACCCTGTCTGTGCAGAAGTTGACAGATAGGGACCAGAAGACCAGTGAAGAGAGACGTGGAGTTGAGAGACGTGGGGTTGAGAGACGTGGGGTTGAGAGACGTGGGGTTAGGTCAGAATCTATTCCAGGCTGGGGAGCAAATAAATAAAAAACTACCATGAACAACACTTTAATGTATATAATTTCCTTTATATGACTACTGATTTTTCTCCCCATCTGCTGTAATAATGTCATTTTTTTATATGTTCTTGGCCCTTATCCTTTAATAAACAAACCCAACAGAAAAAAATACTGACTGGGGTGTAGATGAGTTATGATTTATAGGTAATGAATTCACCCACACCATGAAGGAAATTCAATACCTGACAAGTGCTCCCAGACCCCTCTGTCTCTTTACATCTAAGTTTCCAGCAGCTCGAAAGCATTATAGTCTTGAAGAAAATCAGTTTGAGAAACAGACGATTATTACAGTCAGCATGTTTGGACTAATTGGCAGACTTTCTTCTCATTAATGTTACGCGTATCTTCCAGACACGTCATTTCAGCTTAAAATATCTTTTTAATCTTTATAATGAACCCAGCTTGAAAAATAAGTCTCTACATTTTCAAACATATACAAATGTGAGAAAAAGTACATCCTGCTTCACATTCAGATACATCTTGCCTGAAAGTCTTGTTAAGATGAAGTGATCATAAAAATTGTCAATTTTCTTCATGAAAGTAGTTTCACTTAGACATATTTAACTGTGTTTTCCGGGGATGATGATTTTATGTATTTAAAAAAAAATAAAAAAAATAAAATAAAATTTAAGTTGTAATGACTTCACTGATCCCCTGGTGCTGCGGTCTCGCCGCTGTTCAATTGCTCCTTTTCACTTCTTGGTCTCAGGCCTGACATGGGGGAAATGGCTTGGATTCCACACCAAAGGTGGATATATACGGGACAATAATTGGGAAGAAATAATTCCTGCAATGCTCATTCCCAACAATCTGCCCGTCTAAAGGTGCCACCGATCACCCAATGAATGAGAGAAACACTCGTTCATCAGGTGATCCTACCGTTCGTGCAGGCATCTAAAGTCACAATAGCAATCGCTTGTCCTCTGACTGTGGAGGTGATCGCTGCGTGTAAATGCAGCCCTTCAGCTCCACTTAACAAGCAGCCAACTGTCAGTAAGGAATGCTTCCTTCCCAACAATTGGCTGTTCCCCAGCGAGTGTAAATGACAATGACTGGCTGAGGAGGATTAACTCTGTGGCCAGTGACTGGTAGCAGTGACACGGCAGCACCCTGGAGGATCGGTAAGGTGAGTATTAATAATTTGAGTTTATTTTTAATTTTTATTCTGACTCTGTTGTTCAAAAAACAAATCCTCTCCAGACTCCTAGCACCCCCGACAATACGTTGTTTTCACAAGTTCCAGCATCATCCAGTGAGTACTGGTTACTTCAGTAATGCTCCCATTCAAGTGCTAGTGAAAACAACTGATCAGTGGGGTATGCTCATTTAAAGGGGTTGTCCAGGTTCAGAGATGAACCCGGACATGCCCATAATTTCACGCAGGCAGCCCCCCTGATGTTAGCATTTCATGCTCCGATGCGCTCCCTTACCCTGCGCTGGGTCGCGCAGGGCAAGCAATCTTTTATTTACAATAACACATTGCCGGGTGGAGGCTTCCACCCAGCAGTTTGTTTGGTGATGTCACCGGCTCCGATGGGCAGGCTTTAGCGCTGCCTTAGCGGTTTTACACAAAATGCTCCGATGCTAACATCAGGGGGGGCTGCATGGTTGAAATTATGGGTATGTCCGGGTTCAGCTCTGAACCCAGACAACCCCATTAAACGAGCATACCCCACTGATCAGCTGTTTTCACTAGCTCTGGAGCTTGGAGGGGAGCAGTACTGTAGTAACCAGTACTCATTGGATGATGCTGGAACTCCAGAAAATGCCTTTGCCCTGCGCGATTTAGCGCAGGGCAAAGGAGAGCATCGGAGCATGAACTGCTCCAATGCTCAAGTTAGAGGGGCTGCATGGGTGAAAATGGGCGTATGTCTGGGTTAAGCTCTAAACCCGGACAACCCCTTTAACCCCTGCCAACTAGCTTTGTCATGAGGCAGTCAATCAATTAAAAGGGTTTTCCAGGATTTTGATACTGATGAGCTATCCTCATCAGTATCTGCTCAGTGGAGGTCCAACACATGGGACCCCCACTGATTAGCAGTGTACATTGTACAGTGGCTGTGCTTGGTATTGTCCTCAGCCCCATGTACTTGAATGGGGCTGAGTTGCTCCTAGGCCACATGACACATGCGGGTGTCATCTCTCGGCCGAAGAATAGTAGAGAGAAGGCAGCGACACTCAAAGGAGTGCCCCTGCCTTCTCAAACAGCTGATTAGTAGGGGTCCCAGATACTGATGACCTATCTATCCTATCATCAGTAAAATCAGTCAAATAATCTCAGAAAATCCCTTTAAAGAATCAACTGACTCAGGATAAAGGAAATATATTGTATTCTCATTATACACCAACTGCATCACTGAATGAGATAAAATAGAAGCAAACCTCGAAGTACTGCAAAGGGTTATGTGGGTGAAGCAACATTACCTCCATGTCTGTGCTCTTCCTCTTTCTGGTGGGCCTTGATATTTTCACAGTTACAGCTGAGTCATCCCCATGATGTTTTACTTCCATTCTGTTAGGCTTCACTGGGCTAAAACGGATTTCCATCTGAGGTTTTGGAAATCTGCTGGTTTTTCCATTCTCTGTAGAAATCATAGAGGAGTCTAACACTGCATCTGTTCCATCCTGTGACTATAAAAAAATAAAAATAAGACACACATCATGAAGTGTATGTATATATATATATATATAATATGCTAGATCTGACAGGGTGCCGTGATATTGGACATGCATTTTATTTAAATTTCAGAATATTGCCAGAAAGCAAAACGACTAGGATTCCATAAGATTTCTTTTACTTCATTCGTAATGCTCCTGGTTTAAAATAAAGTCCAAATACTGCCATTACTACGAGGCTTATAATATACAATACTATTACTATCTGTCAGTAGCATTTTATTAGATGAAGACAAGGTACCATACCTGCCAACCATCCTGTCTTTCAAGGGATTGACCCCAAATGGGTTGCAAAGCGGCTGGGGCTTGTGTAAATAAGTATGAAGGCAGATCTGTCTCAAGATATATTACATTACTTGGGTCATAAGCTCAAGGTCAAACTGCCACTGAAAGTAAAAAGAGGCCACAAGACGACTTGGCAGGACCCAGACTTTTCTGTCATATCCTGTATTATCAATCAGGTTCTTGAAAATGTTACTTTAGGCGAGGCTGCTCCATCTTTTGCCAGTGTACACTCCTTAGAAGACTCACCTGAATATCAGATGCAGAATCATCAGTGCCACAAGTGGATAATTTCTCTTCTTGGCCAGGCATTGTAGTCTCACCTTGTGTCTTCACCACCTATGCCACCAAGTACCAAGATAACAACGTTAAACACAGACAGAGACATTACTAGCATCATTACTATTTCTAAGTATATACACAATATACAACCAAAAATACTAGGAAGCACCCCTAGCCCTTAGCCATACAGTCACATTTACAAACATTTGTGAAACAACAGCTCATTCTAAAGAGACCACGGCTTTCCAGCGTGCTCCTGTAAGGGTCCATTCACACGTCCGTATTTCTGGGTCTGCATCCGTTCTGCAATTTTGCGGAACGGGTGCGGACCTATTCATTTCAATGGGGCTGCAAAAGATGCGAACAGCACAACGTGTGCTGTCCACATCCTTAGTTCCATTCCACGACCCCGTAAAAAAGATAGAGAATGTCCTTTTCTTGTCCGCAATCGTGGACAAGAATAGGCATTTCTAACTAGGGCTGGTCGTGCGCGTTCCACAAAGTTATGTGGAGTGATGAATCATACCGCTCTATCTGGCAGTCTGATGGACGAGTCTGGGTTTGGTGAATGCCAGGAGAACATTACCTGTCTGACTGCTTTGTGCCAACTGTAAAGTTTGGTGGAGAAGGGATAATGCTATGGGGGTTGTTTTTCAGGGGTTGGCCTAGGACCCTAGTTCCAGGAAAGGAAAATCTTAATACTTCAGCATACAAGACATTTTGGAGAATTGTATGCTTCCAACTTTGTTAGAAAAGTTTGGGGAAGGCACTTTTCTGTTCCAGCGTGACTGTGCCCCAGTGCAAAAAATGAGGTCTATAAATCCATAGTTGGGCGAGTTTGGTGAGGAAGAACTTGACTGGACCACACAGAGACCTGACCTCAACCTCATCAAACACATTTGGGATGAACTAGAATCGGGATTGTGAGCCAGGCCCTCTCCTCCATTATTAGAGTCCTAACTCACAAATGCTGATATGAATGAATGGGCAAAAATTCCCACAGACGCACTCAGAAATCCTGTAGAAAGGCTTCTCAGGGGATATCCATCAACCATCTAATCTAATGTAATGTAATCTATCCACTCATCCAATCTATCCACATGGCCAGTACGGTCTACACAGGAGAAAATATAGGCTGCACTGTTTATGCAGCTGGATTACATATAATAAATTGTAAAATGCTATTTAAAAGGTTAAAATTTGAGGTGACCATTAACCATTCTGATATTACGGTAATCAGCTAAAATGTTTACATTGGCAGAAATCCATGTGAACTATATTTATAGAAATTTACAAAAATGTATTCTCATTTTGGCAGCTTTTTGCAATATTTTGCAGCTGCAGCTAAAATGCTCTGCCTAGTATGGGAATGTCTCCCCCTTTAACATCATGTCATTTATAGGTCCACTATTATGTGCTGAATAATTTATTAAAGAGGACTTTTCATGGGTTTGTGTGTTAGAAACTGGTATGCTTACCAGTAGGGCGGCCCTACAGATGCAAGAAAGTTTTTTTCTAAAATAGCTCTCAATTCCGGTGCTGTTTTTTGGCACCCGATATGTAAAAAAAAAAAAAAAAAAAATTGAAATCTGATTTTTTTTTTGTATTGACAAGAATGTTATTATAGATATTAACGCTTTCAAGACCGAGCCATTTTTCACCTTTCTGCCCAGGCCATTTTTAGCAAATCTGACATGTGTCACTTTATGTGGTAATAACTTTAAAACGCTTTTACTTATCCAGGCCATTCTGAGATTGTTTTATCGTCACATATTGTCACTTCATGACAGTGGAAAAATGGAGTCAAAACATTTGATTTTTATTTATAAAGAAAATACAAAACTTACCAAAAATTGGGAAAAATTTGCAAAGTTCCAAATTTCAATTTCTCAACATACATAATAGATAGTAATAACTCAAAAAATAGCTACTTCTTCACATTCCACATATGTCTATTTCATGTTTGGATCATTTTGTGAATCAAATTTTATTTTTTGGGAGACGTTACAAGGCTTAGAAGTTTAGAAGCAAATCTTGAAATTTTTCAGAAAATTTCCAAAACCTACTATTTGAGGACCAGTTCAGGTCTGAAGTCACTTTGGGAGGCTTACATAATCGAAACCACCCAAAAATGACCACATTTTAGCAACTACACCCCTCAAGGTATTCAAAACTGATTTTACAAACTTTGTTAACTCTTTAGGTGTTCCACAAGAATTAGTGGAAAATGGAGATGACATTTCAGAATTTTACTTTTTGTTGGCAGATTTTCCATTTTAATAATTTTTTTTCCACTAACAAAGCAAGGGTTACCAGCCAAACAAAACTCAATATTTATTGCCCTGATTCTGTAGTTTACAGAAACATCCCATATGGGGTCGTAAACTGCTGTATGGGCACAAGGCAGGGCCCAGAAGAAAGTAACGCCATATGGTTTTTGGAAAGCAGATTTCACTGGGATCATTTTAAGCTGCCATGTCACATTTGAAGACACCCTGATGCACCCGTAGAGAAGAAACTCCCAATAAAAATAACCCAATTTTGGAAACTACAGGATAATGTGGCAGTTTTGTTGGTACTATTTTAGGGTACATATGATTTTTGGTTGCTCTATATTACACTTTTTGCGAGGCAAGATAACAAAAAATAGCTGTTTTGGCACTTTTTATTTTTTGTGATTTACAATGTTCATCTGACGTGGTATTTTTATAGAGCAGGTTGTTACGGATGCGGCGATACCTAAATACCCAATATGTATAATTTTATTTATTTATGTTTTACACAATAACAGCATTTTTGTTAATAAAAAAAAAAAATGATGTTTCAGTGTCTCCATATTCTGAGAGCCCCATTTTATTTTTATTTTTTGGGCAATTGTCTTAGGTAGGTTCTCATTTTTTGCGGGATGAGATTGCGGTTTGATTGATACTATTTTGGGGTGCATATGACTTTTTTATCCCTTGGTATTACACTTTTTGTGATGTAAGGTGACAAAAAATGGCTTTTTTGACAGTTTTTTATTTTTAGAGGCTGGGTCATGTGATATTTTTTTATAGAGGAGGTCGTTACGGACGTGGCAATACCTAATATGTATACTTTTTATTTATTTATTTATATAAGTTTTACACAATGATATTTTTGAAACAAAAAAAAATAATCAAGTTTTATGTCTCCATAGAGAGCCATATATTTTTTTTTTTTTTGGGGGGCGATGGTCTTAGGTAGGGGGTAATTTTTTGCAAGATGAGGTGACTGTTAGATTGGTACTATTTTCGGGGGCATAGGCCGTTTTGATCGCTTGGTGTTGCACTTTTAGTGATGTAAGGTGATTAAAAAATAAGATATTTTTTTTAGCACAGTTTATTTTATTTTTTTGACGGTGTTCACCTGAAGGGTTAGGTCAAGTGATATTTTTATAGAGCCGGTTGATACGGACGCGGCGATACCCAATATGTCTACTTTTCTTTTTTTCCCTATTTTTTACTTTATTTTGGGAAAAAGACGCCAATGTAATAATACACTTACAGCCTGCTTGCCTGTGAGATCCAGGGGGCTGGATCTCACAGGCTCTCCCGGAAGGCAGCCACGATGCCTAAGGAAGGCATCGGGCTGCCTTCCCTGCCATCGGGTCCCCGTCACAGCAGCGCGGGGACCCGATGGCTGCTTCCTCCCTGTCCAGGCATCGCACATGCCACGGACATGCAGGGGTTAATGCGCTGGCATCAGTGATTTTACCGATGCCGGCACATACAGCAGGGGTACGGCTATCAGTGACTGCCGGACCCCTGCCGAGAATAGGGAATGGCACCTCTCTGCTGCTTAACCTTAGCCCATACTTTTTTCATAAGCCCTATAAGGGTAATTTTCCTCTAGAATATGGATCCCTGTAGCCTTCAGTATCCACATTAGATCTCTCCTGCAGGATCTGACTAGTTATATCCACCAGCGTATAGTCCATCCGCCTTAATATGCTGACACTGCGCTGATTAAGATGCTGACACTGCGCTGCTAAATAATAGATTCAAGGATTTGGTACCACCAGCCATATTAAGTCCCTGAATATAGTGTTAATTTTATAAAATCTATCCAGGGGTAACCAGACCGAGGCATTGTGAAGTATGTATAGTAGTTGCGGCATCATTACCATCTTGAGATTTACTCTACCCACAACTGAGAAATAACTTACACCATGCACTAAACTTCACTCTAAATTTCACCAGCAGTGGACCCCAGATACTTATTACTCTCCACACATGAAATATTATTAGCAATGGCTGTGGCAGACACAGCCTGACCATCAATAGGCATCAACGCCGATGTGTGCCAATTAATAGTGAGGCCCGACATCCCACGAAACCGGTCTATCAGGGAAATAGTGGCCGATAGAGAAGGTGGTGATCTGGATGGATTATGCTAAGAATCACCTTGCACAGACGTTTTGCCAGGACTTTTGCAAGAATTATATTATTAATCAGATTGTCCCATCCGTGGAACCATCCTGTGACAAGTTGTCATATAATAATAATAAACTGAGAAAAAGAAAAGGATAAAGGGAAAAAGAAAGAAGGGGGGAAAACGTGAGCCCTCTCCAGGACATCATACGAAACAGCAAAGGTATAACCTCCTAGGCGCCAACTTCTCTTCAAGTGTCCTTGTTCTGCTCTTTTAATTGACTTTCATGGTAATCTAGCCACTGTTCTGCCTCTTCTGGGTCTTCAAAGAACCTGGTAGATCCCAGAGCCACCACTCTTAATTTAGCCGGAAACAACATGTAGTATGGGAATTGCAGATGTCCAAGTCTCCTCTTGACATCCAAGACCGTGTCCTCCTCTTCTGGACCTCTGTAGAATATGCCGGGAAGATGGAGATTTTAGCTCCATTTATGACCAGATCAATATTATCACGTGATTGCCGTGATATGGTATCTCTGTCTTTAAAGTGCAGTATTTTAGCAAGTATTGGTCTCAGTGGTCTACCAGGTGGTAGTGGGCACCCAATGAGCCCTTTCTACAGCATACAGTGAAGACAGTCCTTTGTCCTGGAATTTGTGATGTAACCACTTTTCTATATATTCCGTAGAATTTGCCCCTTCAGTTTTTTCTGGGACCCCCACTGCTCTGATAATATTACGGCGTGATCTATTTTCCAAATCATCAGCCTTGGCAAATAGGGCAGCAATATATCTTGCCGTCGACTTAGTCACCATCTTGAGAGGCCTAACCTCATCTTCCATCCCTGACACTCTTTTTTCTAGTTCTGAGGTTCTCTCAGTAATTTTATGCATGTCATGTCTTATCAGAAATGTATCTTCCCACAGACTGCCCACTTAAAGTTTGAGGGCTTTTAAGGTGGTGT
The DNA here is from genome assembly GCF_014858855.1 of Bufo gargarizans. Lineage (NCBI taxonomy): Eukaryota > Metazoa > Chordata > Amphibia > Anura > Bufonidae > Bufo > Bufo gargarizans. Next base: position 309,987,211 of record NC_058085.1, on the reverse strand, counting down.
TACAACTGGCTACTGCCACCATAATATCTTGAAGGGTGGGCTCTTGTTCAGTGGGTTTGTGGTTTCCCGTGTGGTTTCTTTTGAAGTAGGGACCTGGCATCCATTATCTCTCTCTCCTTCTTCATCTGATGACCATTTCTCCTGATCTGAAGAGGACATTGTCGCTGCCACTGTGCATTGGGACCAGTCCCTCACCCCCTCCGACACCGTGGCAAATCTACTGAGACACGCTGCCACGCTCCGGCTCACCATCTCATGTTGGCTGTGATCCTCTTTGTTTGAGCCCGCACTGTTCTTCCCCCTCTTCGGAATTCTTGCTCTCATATGAACAGTGCAGGAGAATCCTCTCTCACCCAGGCACTCTTCAGGGCTTTCTTCGTCCACCAGATGTCTGTGAGCAGCAAGATGTTTCAGGATGCTGCAAGGAGCACTCTGAGGTGCGTCTCCCTCCATGCTGCGGTAGGCCACTCCCCCACCTATGTTAATTTAGAGTATCGGTACAGTGAGGAGGAGATGGACGGGTTTCTTAATGGGCGTCTCCTTCTCGCTGGTCCAATCAAAGCGGACAGCGTCATAGGGAGAAAAACTCACCTTCTCCCTGTGACACTCTCTGCTGGGATTGGAACGCACTACAGCCAGGGAGAAGGAGACGCCAATTGAAAAATCAGTCTGTCTCCTACTCCCTGTACCGATACTCTAAATTAACATATCAGGCGCCAAAAACAGTGGGGTACACAGTGCCGGAACAAAGGGGAATTTTAGAGAGAAAAAAATGCTTGCATCTGTATGGGCCGCCCTATCTGGTAAGCATACTGGTTTCTAACACATAAACCCATGAAAGGTCCTCTTTAATATATCCCCTGCACATACAGCACGCCTTGGCAATCTTCACAAAAATAAATAAATTGTGCATGTATGCAAATAACATGAGAAATGTTTAGCTGAAAACAATGTACGGCATAAGATGATAATATAGTTACTTTTATCATTACAGCATGCTTTCAGTACATTTTTTTAATTTCTGACAACCCATTTTGAAGGGACTTTCAGTGGGGCCTATATAGCAGTTCTCCTGGACTGCTGGGGGTGCAGTGACTGACCGTAGTACTACTGGGATGCTCTGGCTTGGGGCTCGAGCAAGGCCTGGAAGACGGAGTACAATGTGCAAACTTGAAGAGTCACTCAGCTTATGATACGCTGGGACCAGTATAGTGTAGAGCAGGGGTCCTCAAACTACGGCCCGCGGGCCACATGCGGCCCTCCGAGGACACTGATCCGGCCCGCCGGGTGTTTTGGCCGTTTCAGCAATTCTGGCAGGGCATAGCAGGAGATGAGCGCAATGAAAGCACAGCGCTCATCTCCATAGTGATCTGCATCGCCGTCCTCAGGACAGCGATACAGATTGCTGTGGCAGGGGAGGGAGATGCGTCTCCCTTCCCTGTTCCTCTGATAGGCTGCCGGCACAAGGCCTGCAGCCTATCAGAGGCCAGTGCAGGCGGCGCGATGACGTCATCGTGCCGCTCGAGCAGTACAGAGCGGGACACAGGCCAGAAGAGGCCCGCATCGCAGATGGTAAGTATCAGTGTTTTATTTAATTTTATTAAATTGGCCAATTTTTCTGCCACTCTTATTACTGGCACATGGGGGGGGGGCAGCAATTGGCACTTATTACTGACACATGGGGGGCAGCAATTGGCACTTATTACTGACACATGGGTGGCAGCAATTGGCACTTATTACTGGCACATGGGGGGCAGTAATTGGCACTTATTACTGGCACATGGGGGGCAGCAATTGGCACTTATTACTGACACATGGGTGGCAGCAATTGGCACTTATTACTGGCAATGGGGGGCAGCAATTGGCACTTATTACTGGCACATGGGGGAGGGTGGCAGCAGAGAGGAGACTGGCACATGATGGGGGGGAATTGGCACTTATTACTGGCACATGGGGGGTGGCAGCAGAGAGGAGACTGGCACATGATGGGGAGAATTGGCACGTATTACTGGCACATGGGAGGGGGGTGGCAGCATAGAGAAGACTGGCACATGATGGGGCCTTGTGCCGGCAGCCTATCAGAGGCCAGTGCAGGCGGCGCGACGACGTCATCGCGCCGCTCGAGCAGTACAGAGCGGTACACAGGCCCGAAGAGGACCGCATCGCAGATGGTAAGTATGAGTGTTTTTATTTTATTTTATTAAATCGGCCAATTTTTCTGCCACTCTTATTACTGGCACATGGGGGGGCAGCAATTGGCACTTATTACTGGCACATGGGGGGCAGCAATTGGCACTTATTACTGGCACATGGGGGAGGGTGGCAGCAGAGAGGAGACTGGCACATGATGGGGGGGGAATTGGCACTTATTACTGGCACATAGGGGGTGGCATCAGAGAGGAGACTGGCACATGATGGGGGAGAATTGGCACGTATTACTGGCACATGGGAGGGGGGTGGCAGCATAGAGGAGACTGGCACATGATGGGGGGAGAAATGGCACTTATTACTGGCACATGGGGGGGTGGCAGCATAGAGGAGACTGGCACATGAGTGGGGGGGAATTGGCACTTTTTACTGGCACATGGGGGTGGCAGCATAGAGGAGACTGGCACATGATGGGGGGAGAATTGGCACTTATTACTGGCACATGGGGGGTGGCAGCAGAGAGGAGACTGGCACATGATGGGTGGGGGAAGAATTGGCACTTTTTACTGGCACATGGGGGGGTGGCAGCATAGAGGAGACTGGCACATGAGTGGGGGGGGGGAGAGGAGAGTGGCACTTATTACTGGTACATGAGTGGCGGGGAGAGGCACTTTTTACTAGCACATGATTGGTGGGCATCTATGGGGGCACCTCTTACTGGCACATTATTGGGGGGCACTATGGGGACATTTACTGAGGCCACAAAGAAGGGGTATTTTATATGGGGGGCTCTGTGTGGCACTAATATTATCAGTGGTATTATCTGTTTCTGCAGTATAGTATTGCAGGCGCACCTCCTTCCAGACCTGTGAACCTCATGTGCAACTGCATCACAGGAAGTCCAGAGAAGAAGAAAGGAGAAGGAGACGTTCAGGGGTAGGGAAATGTGTTTTTTCACTTCAAAATAAGATATGTGCAGTGTGCGTAGGAATTTGTTCATAGTTAAAGGGGTTTTCCCATCTTGGACAATGGGGGCACCGCTGGGACCCGCACCTATATAGAGAACGGAGCCCCGAAAGTGAAGGAGGGCGCACTACGCATGCGCAGCTGCCCTCCATTCATTTCTATGGGGCTGCTGAAAATAGCCGAGCGCTGGCTCGGCTATTTCCCTCGGCCTCATACAAATGAATAGGAGCATGGGCAGTGCATGCGCGGTACGCTCCCATTCACTTTCGGGGCTCCGTTCTCTATATAGGTGCGGGTCCCAGCGATGGGACCAGCACCTAACTATATGCCCCTATTGTCCAAGATGGGACTACCCCTTTAAACTATAGTCCGGCCCTCCAACGGTCTGAGGGACAGTGAACTGGCCCCCTGTTTAAAAAGTTTGAGGACCCCTGGTGTAGAGTATGAACTGGACATAAGGTTAGCAGTTAGTACCGACTACGAGTTAGATTCTGGCGATGCTATGGATGCAGAGTGTGTGAGGGGGGGAGTACCTTTGCGCAGGCTGAGCTTATATACAGCTCTTACATATACTCCTGCCAGAAATGAGCTCACAATACAAGTCCTACTCTATTAGTGTCCTAACGCTCCCGGGGCCATTTTGTGGAGGCACTAGGACAGGCATCCTCAAACTGCAGCCCTCCAGCTGTTGGAAAAAATTACAACTCCCACAATGCCCTGCTGTAGGCTGATACCTTTAGGCTGTTCGGGCATGCTGGGAGTTGTAGTTTTGCAACAGATGGAGGGCCGCAGTTTGAGGATGCCTGCACTAGGACTTCGTCTTGTAGCATGATGGTAGTGCTGCACGGACGGCACAATATTAAATTCGATTTCACAATTTTTCTGTAATAATAAATTGCAAGGCAAAAAAAAGAAGCCAAATTTATCTAATTCTGTTAACTTTCCAGCCCTAACAGACAGATAATTAAACAGTAAATCCTGTGTCTGCCACTTGGGAAAGATTAGGAACATCAGATACATGCCTACGTGAGGACCTGAGTATTGCTTTATATTTAATATATAGACGGTACATGGTAACCTCCTGAGCGCCCTCCGCTGGCATCTACAGGAAGACAGAATGTTATCAATTAAAGGGGTTGTCATAAATGTCATTTAGTTGGGTGTCCAAGCTCTGGGACCCACTTCTGTCTCCAGAATGAGACTCCAAAGTGAACGGAAAGAACACCGTGCATGTGCAGCATCACCTCCATCCACTTCTAAGGGACTTATGAAAATGACCTCTTGGTCGTAGTAGAACTGGCTTAGTTGCCCATAGCAACCAATCACATTCCACCTTTCATTAGTGACACCTCCTTTGGAAAATGAAAGCTGGGATCTGACCAGTTTGATAAATTACCCCAATAGTGTTCGAGGGTAGACACCAGCTTTGTTTTCTGAAAGACTGATGCCAAATAAATTTAATTACATTTGAACAAAATCTTACAGTTTTTGCAATCCCAGAGTCTTCCTTCTCTGTGGCAGTAGCGGCTGAAGATTGGGGATGTTCCAGCTCTGCTAGTTTGTTCTGATACTCCTTGATCTTGGCCTCACTTGCAGCTAGTAGACTCTTCAGTTCTTCCACAACGGAAGATTCCTGGGTTATTAATATAAAAAAGAGCATTAGTACAAAAAAAAAAAAAACATGATGGAAGAAAAAAATGGAAGGTGATCACAGTTAGTTAATATATATATGGATACATTTGCATGTTTTTTGCACTGCAAAAATATTAATAGACCAGTGATACCTTATACATAATAAGAACTGTCACACATGTATGCTTAGATATTAAAGGGGTATTCCCATCTCAGACAATGGGGGCATATCGCTCTCATATGCCCCCAGCTCCTGGACCCGCATCTCATAAACTGAGCCGGCAAAGTGAAAGAGGGCGCACCGCGCATGCGTGGCCGCTATCCATTCATTTCTATGGGGCCGCAGAAAGCAGCCAATCGCCGGCTTGGCAGTTTCTGTCGGTCCCATTGCAGCGAAAGGAAGCAGTGGCCAGCTGTGGGCACTTTATAAAAAATAATATTATCCAGCAGGAACTGGCAAGAGAAGCATACTAAGGCTACTTTCACACTGGCGTTGTTTTAATCCGGCGTTCAATTCCGACACCGGAACTGCCCGCCGGATCTGGAAAAACGTGTGAAAACGGATTACATTTGAATCCTGATCAGGATTTTGATCACAATGAAAAAATGCATTGGAAAAAACGGATCCGACATTTATGGACTTTAACTTTTTTTTCACATTTTTCGGGTTTAACATGCAAAAGCCGGATCCGGTTTGACTGAACACACGGGGCCGGATCCGGCGTTAATGCAAGTCAACGGGAAAAAGGCCGGATCCGGCGTTCAGTCAAAGTGTTCAGGATTTTTGGAAGGAGGTAAAAATACTGCATGCTACGTTTTTCTGAAAAGCCTGATCAGTCAAAAAGACTGAACTGAAGACATACTGATGCATCCTGAAGGACTGACACTCCATTCAGAATGCATTAGGATAAAACTGATCAGTTCTTTTCCGGATTTGAGCCCCTAGGACGGAACTCAGCGCCGGAAAAGAAAAACGCCAGTGTGAAAGTACCCTTACTATTTCCCCAATGCTTAGTTCTCACTTCACAGCACTTTGGTCCCAACAAGTAAACTTCCAGCACAGACAAGGTCACGTACGCCGTGGTAGTGATGTGTCCCCAAGTGACACAAGACCCAGCCGTAATATGTTGCTTAAGGACACTTCACCACTGCGGTCAGTCATTGTCTAAAGATTTGCACGTGAACCCATGCAAGTCAGAAATTTACATGTGGGGTGTGAAGCGCAATGCAGAGAGCAGTGGGCCCATGGAGGCGAGTGACGGGGAGCAGGTAGGTATGCTTCCTTCTATAGGTCCCTTTGAGTGAAGGGGTATTTAAATAACTGTATGAATCTGGACAACCCCTATTAAGGAGCATCCACGATTGCCAGAGTTTCCGCTCCTGAAACACAGCTGACTTTGCCAGGGGAAGAGGAACAACATATCGTCAAGTTTAGGGGCGTTCAGTCATAATCCCTAAAATTGTAGCTTCCCCCTATTGGCTCCTCAGCCAAGCACATACACCAACTGTCTTAACCTGCAGTTCCTCTTGTACTGAGCAGACATTTGGTGTAAGTGCTTGGCTGAGGAGCCAATGGGGCGAAGCTACCATCTGTAGGATTATGACTGAACGCCTCTAAGTCAGAATCCCCCCTAAACGTGATGATATGTTGTCACAATAGTAATCCTGCTCAGTACGAGAGGAACCGCAGGTTAACACAGGGGAAGAGTGAGCCAGGAATTTTCCTTGAAATCGCTGCAACAGGGTAAATGCAATGTTACATGGCATCTATTCAGATGAATGGACTTTCAAGGATCCAAGGACTGAAGTCCACCAGAACGAGAGCTGCTAACGCAAAGTGTCTTTTTGCTCTGGCCTACAAAGTGGCTCACAAGCTGCAGGTCCCACTTTGTGACATCCATACGCCCTAAGAGGGCATATTTGTTCAGATGTTGCCTTCAGAAGACAAACAAGGAGACAGCAATGCATCATTGAGGATTGGTTTAGACAACACAGTGCACGTACTGGAGGGGTAAGGGTTTCTCCTCTGGTAGAGCTTTTTAGGATTTCGATTTCTTTCTCTTTCTCTGCATTGCTGGAAAGTAGGTTTTTCAACTGCACTTCCAATGCAGAAAGGAGACTGTCCCGTTCTTCCCGCCACTTCTGCAATGTATTATCTTTCTCAAGCAGCTGAGCAGAGAGTTGTTCCTAGAGGACAAATGAGGAGAGTGGTTGTGAGAAGCCTTTTATAATCATGACAACCTCCGTTTGCTTCCTAGAATAGTATTCTACCAAGCCTCCATATCTAATGAAGTGATCTTACTCAGACTCTACAGTGCCTTGCAGAAGTATTCACCCCCCTTGACTTTGAGTTTTGTTACATTACAGCCTTAAGTTCAATGTTTTGTTAATCTGAATTTTATGTGATGGATCAGAACACAATAGTCTAAGTTGGTGAAGTGAAATGAGAAAAATATATAAATAAAACTATTGTTTAGAAATAGAAAACAGAAAATTGGCATGTGCATATGTATTCAACCCCTTTGTTAGGAAGCCCATAAAAAGCTCTGGTGCAACCAATTACCTTCAGAAGTCACATAATTAGTGAAATGATGTCACCTGTGTGCAATCTAAGTGTCACATGATCTGTCGTTACATATACACACCTTTTTTAAAAGGCCCCAAAGGCTGCAACACCTAAGCAAGAGGCATCACTAACCAAACACTGCCATGAAGACCAAGGAACTCTCCAAACAAGTAAGGGACAATGTTCTTGAGAAGTCAGGGTTAGGTTATAAAAAAATATCCAAATCTTTGATGATCCCCAGGTGAAAATCGATCATAACCAAATGGAAAGAACATGGCACAACAGCAAACCTGCCAAGAGACGGCCGCCCACCAAAACTCATGGACCGGGCAAGGAGGGCATTAATCAGAGAAGTAGCACAGAGACCTAAGGTAACCCTGGAGGAGCTGCAGAGTTCCACAGCAGAGACTGGAGTATCTGTACACAGGACGACAATAAGCCGTACGCTCCATAGAGTTAGGCTTTATGGCAGAGTGGCCAGAAGAAAGTCATTACTTTCAGCTAAAAACAAAAAGGCACGTTGTGAGTTTGCGAAAATGCATGTGGGAGACTCCCAAAATGTATGGAGGAAGGTGCTCCGGTCTGATGAGACTAAAATTTAACTTTTTAGCCATCAAAAAAAAACGCGATGTCTGGCGCAAACCCAAAACATCACATCACCCAAAAAACACATCCCTACAGTAAAACATGGGATGGGACTGGGAAACTGGTCAGAGTTGAGGCAAAGATGGATGGTGCTAAATACAGGAATATTCTTGAGCAAAACCTGTACCACTCTGTGCGTGATTTGAGGCTAGGATGGAGGATCACCTTCCAGCAGGACAATGACCCCAAACACACTGCTAAAGCAACACATGTAAATGTCTTGGAATGGCCTAGTCAAAGCCCAGATCTCAATCCAAGATTGCTGTTCACAAGCACAAACCATCCAAATTAAAGGAGCTGGAGCAGTTTTGCAAGGAGGAATGGGCAAAAATCCCAGTGGTAAGATGTGGCAAGCTCATAGAGACTTATCCAAAGCGACTTGGAGCTGTGATTGCCACAAAAGGTGGCTCTACAAAGTATTGACTTTAGGGGGGTGAATAGTTATGCACATTGACCTTTTCAGTTATTTTGTCCTATTTGCTGTTTGCTTCACAAAAAATAAAAAAAAATCTTCAAAGTTGTGGGCATGTTCTGTAAATGAAATGATGGAAATCCTCAAACAATCCATGTTCATTCCCGGTTGTGAGGCACCAAAACACAAAAAAAAGTCAAAGGAGGTGAATACTTTTGCAAGGCACTGTATATACTGTGAGCTCTAATTAGCTTGAAGCATGAGGTTCCCGTGGAGCCTGAGCAATACAAATGCGAGGGGGGAGTCTTAAACTTGGGGATATACTTTGTCAAAGGAGTTTCTTATTGTGAAGCTGGTCATTTCATCTTAGGCTAGTTTCACATCTACGGCACTGAGATCCGGGGGTCAGTTCAGGCACAGAATGCTGGGAATCGGCCAGACACAAACAGCAGCGTGCAGCAGTTTCTGTCCAGCTGATTCTCGGCATATTAGTCAGATTGTGGCTGGATCCCATTATAGTTAAAAGGGCGATACAACCCCTATAATCATCGGACCCCTCATACAAGTTGCACTTACTCTGCTCCCCTGCACCAGCGTCGCTCCTGATGCCTGCACGGCTGCCGCTGTACCGCGATGCTAGGAAGGCTCGTCCCTGTCGCGGCCTACTATTAGCTGATAACCCCTTTAATGGGGCCAGCAGACATTCCGGTTGCATCCGGCAGTGTCGGATCCATAGATTTCCAACAGGCTGTTCTCTGCCGAAATCCATGCTGCAGATGTGACAGTAGCCTTAGGTCAGGGATGCACAACCTGCAGTCCGCAGAGCCAAGGTTTGCGGCCCTCGTCTTGCCGGACAGTCCCACAGCTGATCGTGCAATGGGGGCCTCAGATTAACAAATTTAATTGTTCACAATAATGCAATTTATTCAACAATTAAACACTGGTAAACTAAATCTTCAAGGGTATGATATGCAGAGTCTCACAAACAGATAAAAGTACCTGTTATCGTTGGGAGTCCAAACCACATAAGGCATGTTTGTAAAATATTCACCCTTAACTGCCATTTCGTTTTTTATATGGTTAAAAAAGGTTGAAGGTTATAAAATAAAATATGAGTTGAAGCTTTATTTTTCTCATACAGAGCTCTAAACCCCTTGCATTAATATACGGTATATTTACATTTCAACATTCTGGTTTCCTACAGCCTCCACTAGGGGGAGCAAATGAGCATACTGTCATACATTGAGCAGTGTAAGGCTACTTTCACACTTGCGGCAGGACGGATCCGACAGGCTTTTCACCATGTCGGATCCGTCCTGCGGCTGTTTCGCCGTGCCCGCCTGCATGCAGTAATTTTAGTCAATAGGGACGGAGCAGCGGTCCGGCGAAATAGCCGCAGGACGGATCCGACGTGGTGAACAGCCTGTCGGATCCGTCCAGCCGCAACTGTGAAAGTACCCTTAGGTAAGTTCCCTCTAGTGTTTTAAACCTACATCTAAGGCAGGGGATTTGATGCTCAGATGCTATAAAAATGTATTAAAGGGGTTGTCCGGGTTCAGAGCTGAACCCGGACATACCCTTATTTTCACCCCGGCAGCCCTCCTGAGCCTGGCATCGGAGCATCTCATGCTCCAATGCGCTCCCGTGCCCTGCGCTAGATCGCGCAGGGCACAGGCTCTTGTGTTTTCAATAACACACTGCCGGGCGGTAACTTCCGCCCAGCAGTGTGTTCGGTGACGTCACCGGCTCTGAGGGGCGGGCTTTAGCTCTGCCCTAGCCATTTTACTGGCTAGGGCAGAGCCAAATGCCGCCCATCAGTGCCGGTGACGTCACCGGGCTGCCTGTCAGCCCCATAGAGAGCCCCAGGACGTCACCGGAACTCAGAAAAATGCCTTTGCCCTGCGCGATTTAGCGCAGGGCAAAGGAGAGCATCGGAGCATGAACTGCTCGGATGCTCATGTCAGGGGGGCTGTCGGGGTGAAAATGGAGGGATGTCCGGGTTCAGCTCTGAACCTGGACAACCCCTTTAAGAAATTAATCGTCACAGCATTGTGAAACTAAAATGCCAAGAAACGCTCTTTCAAAGTACTGATTGTCGTGGCAAAGATTGATTTGGTGTAGGAACTTTTACAGTCAATGCTCCTCGAGAAATGTATGAAAAATGCCTTTCTAAAAGGAATAAAACTGTCTCTCTTTTACCACCTATAGGTAGCTACCTCTGTAAGCCAATGTCAACCCATTCTAGAATCTTGAAACAAGATGAGAAACGATCACCAAACCAGATGGTCATTTCTGGTTTGGCTGATATTCCCGGTCATATTTTCAAGGCTATAATGGAATGGACACTGGCATTAGAGGGAGTTTTTTTTTTTCCTTCGAGGACGGCCCTGCTTTCATTAAAGAGGCAGAAAAACCTGCCCATGGTATCCGTCAGTCTGCCTGTGTTTGTTCCAGGCTGACTTATGACTCAGGCAGATGTCTACAGTCAGGGGGCTGGACTTACGGATTGGAGCCCTAAGTTTCTTCAGCAGCCAACTACGGCTACGTTCACACTGGCGTTTTGGATTCCGTTTATGAGATCCGTTTCAGGGCTTTCACAAACGGTCCAAAACGGATCCGTTTTGCCCTAATGCATTCTGAATGGATAAGGATCCGCTCAGAATGCATCAGTTTGCCTCCGTTCTGCCTCCATTTCGCTCTGAAAGCAGACACCAAAACGCTGCTTGCAGCATTGTGTCGCCTGACGATGCGGAGGTAAACGGATCCGTCCTGACACACAATGTAAGTCAATGGGGACGGATCCGTTTTCACTGACACAATGCAAAACGGATCTGCCCCCCATTGACGGATCCATTTGGCCAATGTTAAAGATAATACAAACGGATCAGTTTTGAACGGATGCATGCGGTTGTATTATCGGTGCGGATCCGTAAGTCACATAACCCCTCCAGCTGTGCCATCTCACGGACATGAGCGGCAGCGCTATTAGAGGAGAAGACTTGGCTAAAAATGGTTATTACAGGGTGAATAAACAGCATGCAGAACTTCTAATGACAGTATATGAGAAAGTTGGATGAATCCCATTTTCCCACACATTAGTCAAGATCAAGTGGCCAACCCCTTTATGGGAGGAAATTGCTGGCATTTTGCTTTGAGTGAAAGTACAGTCAATGGATAGAGTCAATTTTGTGTTCTTTTAAAGGGAACCTGAAAAAGCTTAACGCTTAAAGCATGAATTGTATCCAACGGTATATTCTCAGTAAAAATTATACTTTTCCAGTAGCAGCCACTATTCTGACTCTTTGAAAGTCAGCGATTCACTTTGGATCACTTTACGTTAAGTGTCTGCTTCCGACATAACTCAGTCAGCATTATGAGTGGCAAAACTTACAGTATCCCTTCAAGAAAATGTATTAGGTAAGGTAATACACACTGACAAAGAGGTTTAAAAATACTTAAAAAAATAATAATATATTAAAAATAGAAAAAACGTGCATAGAAATATAAATCGGAATTCATTTACCATTTCTGCCTGCTGCTTTCCATGACGTTCTCGGTCGTCTGCATATTTTCTCATCTCCTTGTTCCTTTGATTCTCAGATTCTTTAGCCTGAGTGATAAGAGTCTTTCTTTCTTCGAACCATTTCTTTTTATCATTGCAGAATTTCTCTTCAAGGTCCTACATAAGACCCAAATAAAAACAACCATTGCCATAGGAATTTATGTGGGTATATGAATATGGATACCAACATACTGGGGACATAAGATATGTACTAAGGTGAAGAAGATGAGGCTCTCAAGGCTGTGCTTTTCAGTTCATTCAAAACTTCTAGTAGAAGAAATAAAGGAACGGCACAACATAGAGACATAAGAATAGATGACACAGAAGTGCTATTACATGAGGAATGCATGCAGCTATTAACATAGGCATGTCAGGAGTGGTGGAAGGTCCTCTTTAATCTTTTGAGCAGAGGACTGGGCGGGCTTACAAAAAAAATATTTTGATTAACTTGGTAACTTTTACATAATGGCAAGTCTACTGCAAAAAAAATTGTTGCTTTTTATGATGTCGCATTTCTAGAGTAAGAACTCACAAATGTTTTCACCAATGCTGCAGTCAATACTGACCGTGGCATCGGTGGAGTAAAGTGTCTGTTACAGCGTGAGCCCGGCTACAATCAGTGCTGGGCTCCCATTGTGATCTGGAGAACCGAAGCAGCACAGCCTGTGCAGGGTTTCTTCAGGATTAGTGGCCCAGGAGAAAGGAACTGAAAACAGCATACAGGCTGCGCTGATACAGCACCCCAGAATTAAAAATATTTGTAAAAAATAAACTAAAAAATATCATTGGGCACTAAAAGGACACTTTGTAATATATTGTATTACAGGAAAATGCCTCTTTCTCCACTTATCAGACTCCTGTACTCCTCCCCCATGCACTGATCACTCCCTCTGAATTCATTGACCCAATCTGTCTTCAGAGAGGAGGTTGCTATTTAGCTTCACTGTAAGATCAGGCTCCATGCCGCTGCCCATAGAAGGCTACGAAGAGATGAGGAACAAGGGGCTACAATGTTGTCTGCCGTACGAGGCACACAGAAGAGGAGATCTGCTCCCCTATCTCTCTGCAGATACTGTATGTATTATTGTCTGTTTTTAATTAAAAAATATATATACAGCAGCAGGTGATACATTTATTAACATGGACATGGACATGTTTATCTACTTGTTTATTCCAATACACTCCAGAGCAAAATGGAGGCATCCAAACTCTCACTTCGCTATGCTTTGGGAAAGAATATGAATGGTAAGCTTTATGTATCTGTGATGTGACAATCAGATCTAGGTATAAAGAGGCATGATCTACTACCTTTTCAACTCTAACAAGACTTTTATATTACCGAGCTTATTTTAATTAATTTAGCCTTTATCGAGTTTTTTACAATTTGCATCTTGAAGGATTACTACATTCACATTGGAGCGGTAACACAATCTCATCGCACTGACTTTCCACGTTTACCTTTAGCTGGCTCTGTAGCTTGATTACGTCAGTCTTGCTCGTTTCTGTGTTATTTGTTTCTCTGCCCGGCTCTATAACATTTTCTTTACCAAATATTTTCTCTCTGTACTTATGTTTCCACAGCTCCAACTCTGCATAGAAGATAATTAATCACATAGGAATACATGCACACCTGTTACATAGCATCTCATAAAATGTACTGCAGCATACCCATTATATACACGTACTGCAGCATACCCATTATATACACATACTGCAGTATACCCATTATATACACATACTGCAGTATACCCGTCATCGCCATGCAACAGGTGAAATCACATTAAGATCCATTTTAATTTGCTCATATGTGCGGCAGTGGCAATCCTATAAATGGGAGGTAATATCGGCCATAGCCTGGGTAATAAGTGACCAAAATAAAATTAAAAAAGCATTTTGTCATCTAATTTGCATTACTCATACTGGTATTTTATGGTAAAAAAAAATTCAAAATGGATAAGTGAAAGAGAAAGTGACATTTTAAGATTAATTTTTCGTTCCGCAGAGTGAAGGCAAAAGGGCCAACAAGTGCTAAGCATCTCTGGGAACTCCTTCAAGACTGTTGGAAGACCATTTCAGGTGACTACCTCTGGAAGCTCATCAAGAGAATGCCAAGAGTGTGCAAAGCAGTAATCAAAGCAAAAGGTGGCTACTTTGAAGAACCTAGAATATGACATATTTTCAGTTGTTTCACACTTTTTTGTTATGTATATAATTCCACATGTGTTAATTCATAGTTTTGATGCCTTCAGTGTGAATCTACAATTTTCATAGTCATGAAAATAAAGAAAACTCTTTGAATAAGAAGGTGTGTCCAAACTTTTGGTCTGTACTGTATATGTATGTATGTGTGTGTGTGTGTGTGTGTGTGTGTGTGTGTGTGTGTGTGTGTGTGTGTGTGTATGCGTACAGTACAGACCAAAAGTTTGGACACACCTTCTCATTCAAAGAGTTTTCTTTATTTTCATGACTATGAAAATTGTAGATTACGTCACAGTGAGGAAGCCGGCATCAGGAGAGCGGCCTTCACTCATTGCGCCTGCGCCGAAGACAGAAGTGAACGGCGCAGGCGCGGGATTTAGTCAATGATGCGGTGGACCGTGGCATCAATCAAGAGGAGCGGGCGGGCAGAACACTGGACCTGGGCGGGATAATGGGTGAGTAGACGGAGCCTCTAGGTGCTGATTTCACGCCCACATAGCACCTAGAGGCTCATTAGCATATTATAAAAGTGCTTATTTTCCCAAAACGGCTGCAGGGACAAATGTTACAAACATACTGTTATGTAGTGCTGACATTAGCGCATTGCTAATGTCAGTCAGCTACATAACGGTATTTCTGGTGCTAGAAGCCCTTTAAGTGTATACTAATTCTGTGGGGTTTTATTTACTGTAAATTAACCCCTTCAAGCGACAGCCAGTTTGGACCTAATGCTGGAGCCCCATTTTTCTAATCTGACATGTGTCACTTTATGTTGTAATACCTTTGGAACGCTTTTACTTATCCAAGCCATTCTGAGAATGTTTACTCATGACACAAGGTTAGTGGTGAATTTGAGTTGATACGCTTTGCATAAAAAATTATAAATTTGCAAAAATGTGGGGAAAATTTGCCATTTTCAAAATTTTAATTTCTTTGCTTTTAAGACGGATAGTGATACTTCATAAAATAGTTATCACTTTACATTCCCCATATGTTTTCTTTATGTTGGCATCATTTTGCAAATGTCATTTTATTTTTTTAGGAAGTTAGAAGACTCAGAAGTTTAAAAGCCCATTTTTTTATGTTTAAGAAAATTTCCAAAACCCACTTTTTTAAGGACCATTTCAGTTATGAAGTCACTTTGTGGGGCTTAGAGTCAATTCACACGTCCGTAGAATGGATCCGGATCCGTTCCGCAACATTGCGGAACGAATCTGGACCCATTCATTCTCTATGGGGCCGGAAGAGATGCAGACAGCACACAGTGTGCTGTCCGCATTTCCAGAGCGCGGCCCCGATATTCCGATGCGCAGCTCCCGAAAAAATAAATAAAACATGTTCTATTCTTGTCCGCAATTGCTCAGCAGACACTCTCTGCTGATGGCAGCAGCTCCTTTTCTTGAGCGGCTGCCATCATAGCCGGCAGAGATGACATGGCAGCAGGGGGCATCTGTGGGCGATGGCCGCATGTGGGAGGCACTTACATTTTTATCAGGTGCACGATGGCAGTCATGCCTGATTTCGGGCTGTGATCTCGAGCGTTGAGATCACAGCCTGAAACCGGCATTTTTCTCAATGAAGCGCTCCGATTGTACCTGCACAGACTCACTCAAACCAACCAGTGCTGCCATTCTCAGACTGTACAGGTACACCCCCCAACTTGTGACCTCCCCTCTGTACCCTTACTGCAGACTGCTAGTAATTATTTTTTTTCTACTAGAAGTTATAATTAAAGGAATGGCACAACATACAGACATAATAATAGATGCTCCAGAATTGTTATTACATGGGGAATGCATGAAGCTATTAAAACAGGGGGCGGGGGGCTGTGGAGGTCACTGATATGGGAGATACTGTCGATATCTTTTAACGACACACACAAACATGAAATGAAATCGTGGAAATATACCCGTGATAAGCCGGGTCCATCTGCTAGTATTCAAATAAATGTTTATTAGTACTAGTGGGTAGGGCTCAGCGTGTAAATAGATGTTAATCAGCTCCAGACTGAACATAGAGCACCCTCTGTTGGAATTAGGCCTCCTGCTAACGACAGTATTTTTTCACGGTCCGCAAAAACGGGGTCCGTAGGTCCGTGATCCGTGACCGTTTTTTCGTCCGTGGGTCTTCCTTGATTTTTGGAGGATCCACAGACATGAAAAAAAAGTCGTTTTGGTGTCCGCCTGGCCGTGCGGAGCCAAACGGATCCGTCCTGAATTACAATGCAAGTCAATGGGGACGGATCCGTTTGACGTTGACACAATATGGTGCGATTGCAAACGGATCCGTCCCCCATTGACTTTTAATGTAAAGTCAGGAGTCCCTTTTATACCATCGGATCTGAGTTTTCTCCAATCCGATGGTATATTTTAACTTGAAGCGTCCCAATCACCATGGGAACGCCTCTATGTTAGAATATACTGTCGGATATGAGTTACATCGTGAAACTCAGATCCGACAGTATATTCTAACACAGAGGCGTTCCTATGGTGATGGGGACGCTTCAGGTTAGAATATACAAAAAAAACTGTGTACATGACTACCCCCCCCCCCCCCCCATAACTCATTGGTGGCCAGAGCGATCCATCTGTATGAAAGTAACCTAAGGCCACGGATCACGGACACGGATGCCAATCTTGTGTGCATCCGTGTTCTTTCACGGACCCATTGACTTGAATGGGTCCGTGAACCGTTGTCCGTCAAAAAAATAGGACAGGTCATATTTTTTTGACGGACAGGATACACGGATCATGGTCTCGGCTGCAAAACGGTGCAATTTCCGATTTTTCCACGGACCCATTGAAAGTCAATGGGTCCGCGAAAAAAAAAAACGGAAAACGGCACAACGGCCACAGATGCACACAACGGTCGTGTGCATGAGGCCTTACAGACATATGAGCTGAGAACAAGCTGCTGTTGAGAACAAGTCTGTAATTGCACTAGAGCAGTGATGGCGAACCTTTCACAGACCGAGTGCCCAAACTGCAACATAAACCCACTTATTTATCGCAAAGTGCCAACACAGCAAATTACCTTGAATACTACAGTCCAATATAGTATATCTTCCATGTACTTTATCATTTAGCTATAATATCCTGCCTACATTCAGTGCGCTGCCTATGCCGTTCATAGTGAGC
Organism: Bufo gargarizans; assembly: GCF_014858855.1. Taxonomy (NCBI): domain Eukaryota; kingdom Metazoa; phylum Chordata; class Amphibia; order Anura; family Bufonidae; genus Bufo; species Bufo gargarizans. The sequence continues at coordinate 309,969,944 of NC_058085.1, read as the reverse complement.
CCTGCGCTGATGAATGGCAGGGAAAGTCTAAGGCATATTGGTACACCATAGACTTTTTCCAGAGTGTGGGTGCCCACAGGGAGGGCTCTGAGTGCCGACTCTGGCACCCGTGCCATAGGTTCGCCATCACTGCACTAGAGGGTGCTCCGCACAACAACTTCAATAGCATAATGTCTCTGCTCTGTCACAGGTCAATAAAAAGCTTCTGGCAGCTCATATCCGGCTCGTGTATCTGTAAATCCAATAGAGGGCCCTCTACACAACAGTAAGTGACAAGCTGTGAATGGGCGGATGAAATGAAAATCAAATCAGCAACAGGTGGCGCTGTTCATTTTAATCTTAATTTTGGCAATGAAATTGCCTTCAGGGATGAAAAATTAATTTTAAAATATCGCTTATCCATTTTGAATTGTTTTATTAATGTCACCTTAAAATACCAGTGTGAGTAATGAAAATTAAAAGGCTTTTTAAATTTTATTTATCACATATTACTTATGCTTGAGTTAAAAATTAAATTGCAAATTTAATTATTTAATTTAATTTTTAATTTTGGCATGGAATCTTCACACATGGGTGGCAAAAGAAATGTCAAAAAGGTATTTGCATTTAAATTTTCGTTTTTATTTTATTTCTGGCCGCTAATACCTCCCCATAATCCCCCTTTGGCAGCACTTACATGACAGATGCATAAACTGTATGTAACTATGGTTAATGCTGGGTTAACACATACAATTAGTTGGAACATTGTTACGGGCAGAAACTTAATGCAAGCGCTTATCTTTGCTATAGTATATTAAAATAGAGGGAACGGAAAAGCAGGTTTTATATTACTACTACATGAACAACATCTGCAACTCCTATGCTATCAAAGTGTCTACTTTATCACATGACTCCATTTTTGATTGCCGACTATTCCTGGGAAACTTTATTTTGAGGGCAAAAAAATAAAAATGAAATTCCAATTTGCCCTGAAAGTTGTATACAATCCCTGTGTGCATTTATGGTGCCCATATTGGCAATCAACCAAATTTCATGGACACATAAACAACACAGAAACAGAGACATGAAGCAATGTCCACAGCGGTGTTCTCCTGAACGTGAATTACCTTTTCCATTTGGAACACTTACCTTCAGCTAATTTCTCTGCTTCTTGTGTTTTGGCTTCAAGTGCTTGCTCTTGTTCTTCCTGTGTCTGCTCCTGCTCAATAAGTGTCAGCTTCATGTCTTCAATTATCTTTTCTTTTGCTTTAACATCTGAGACCCACGGACACAAATGTTTTAGCCCCCTTCATTTAATGGCATTATATAAGTGCTACACTGTCACAGATGTCACAAATAAGATTATTAGATACATATTTAAAGGGATTCTGTCACCAGGTTTCACCCCTTTAAGATAAAAAATATGGTTATGTACAGGGAGCTTTAACCATTCCTAATGTGGTCTTATAAATGTAATCTGTAGGCTCATTTTGCTAAAAATACGCTATTACTAACCGGTCAGTCATAAAAATAAGGTGCCCAAGGGGATGTAAATGGATCCAAGCTGCCGCCCGCACCCACTGCCGTTTGTGCCCAGTGCCGCCGCATAATCTTCTGTGACGCCTCCAGCTCTCCTGCTGTAACATCGCTGTGAAAGCCTCCCTCCTCCCTCTGTAACATCGCTGTGAAAGCCTCCTGCTCTCTGCCTCTCTGTAGGCTTATTTTTAGCAAAATGAGCCTACAGATTACATTTATAAAACCACATTAGGAATGGTTAAAGCTCCCTGAACATAACCATATTTTTATCTGGAGGGGGTGAAACCTGGTGACAAAATCCCTTTAATATGAAGGCGATCATTTTTACGCGTGCAGCGTCACAATATTGAGTTGCCACCTACTTATATCTTTATATGAGTCGTCACTGTGCTTTTCTTATGATCCCATGCTCCCTTTCACACAGTTACAGAGTCAAAGAGAACCTGTCACCTCTCCTGTCATGTCTGTTTTAGCAACTACTTGCACCCCCCTTGGAATAACGATTATGGAGGATCTATTCTTTTAACTCTATGATGTGCCATTACTTAATTATTCCTGTTAGAAGTTATAAATGAACTGCTAGCATTTTGAAGGTGAAGGTCCTGATTAGGGACAAGCGCATCGACTTCGGATGAAACATCTGAAGTCGATTCGCATAAACTTTGTTCCAATACTGTATAGAGCAGGAGCTCTGTACAGTATTAGAATGTATTGGCTCCGATGAGCTGAAATTAATGCTTCGCGAAGTCTCGCAAGATTTTTGGTAATAACTTCATAAATTAATTTGTACTGTAAGGAAACCATTTCCCGAACTCGGGCTCGGTTCCAATTGGTACCTTGAAACCGAACCAGAGTTCGGGAAATGTTTTTTTACAGTACAAATTCAGTACAGCATTAACTTCGGCTCATCGGAGCCAATACATTGTAATACTGTACGGAGCTCCTGCTCCGTACAGAATTAGAACAAAGTTTTATGCGAATCGACTTCAGATGTTTCATCCGAAGTCGATTCGCTCATCTCTAGTCTTGATAGGTGTTACCAGTTGGTGGGGGGCTGTCCCTGCACAGTCCGACAGCGGCAGCACTGATTGGATAGTGTCGGCCTGTGCAGGGACCCCCCCCCACCCCCCCCAAAACTGGTAACACCCATCAGGACCTTCACTTTCAAAATTAATTCATAAACTTCTAGCAGAAATAATAAAGGAATGGCACAGCACAGAGATACAAGATGCTCCGGATTTATTAGATGGGGAATGCATTTAGTTACTAACACAGACATGAGAGGTGATAGGTCCTTTTCAAATGATCAAATTCTGGCTGCCTGCAATAGTCTCTAAAAAGTGTAAAGAGAAGTCCACACAGTAATTAAACATTAAAAAATGACAAAATCCACATGAGTTAGGCTAGTTTCACACTAGCGGCAGGGGACCCAGGCAGGCTGTTCCGGCGGGTGAACAGCCTGTCGGATCCGTCCTGCCGCTAGTTCACATGTGCCCCCGGACTGCCGCTCCATCCCCATTGACTATAATGGGGGCGGGGGCAGAGTTCTGGCGGCAGCACCGCAGCGCACACGCCGGGAGGCAGCCGGACTGAAAGTACTGCATGCAGTACTTTTGGTCCGGCCGCCTCTCAGCGTGCGGTGCCGTCGGAACTCTGCCCCCGCCCCCATTATAGTCAATAGGGATGGAGCGGCAGTCCGGGGGCACATGTGAACTAGTGGCAGGACGGATCCGACAGGCTGTTCACCCACCGGAACAGCCTGCCGTTGGTCCCCTGCCGCTAGTGTAAAAGTACCCTTACAGGTACAGTTATTGCAGATTTTGCTGCGGATTTGACCCTATGCATTGCAAAGGGCGACATCCATAGCAGCATATAATTGAGTGTAAAGTGTGGATGAGAACTTGTAAAACCTCATCCACTCTGCTGCTACTGCAAACCCTGCAGATTTTCCGCCTGCAATTCCAGGGTGGAAAATACACAGCGTATCCGTCTGATATGGACATTGACATAAAGAAGGTGCAGTAGATCTAATCACGTCCAATCACATTGACATTGGCAGGCATCTGTTATAGTGCTCAGTGGTGGGCGCAGGAAGATCAACGTGGCAGCAGCTGTAGGAAAGCCGGAAAGAAGATAGAACATGTCCTATTCTTGTCAGTTTTATGGACAAGGATATGACTTTTCTTCAGGGATAAAAAAATAAATAAATAAAAACGGTGGCATGCAGCTAGGATCAGTGTTGTGGATCCAGAGTTAGTGGACCGCAAAAAACATATGGTTGTATGCATGAGGCCTAAGGTGGAGAAAAGGAGTCAGGACAATCCCATAATATTATGTCGTTTGCTGTTCTGCCCAAAATTCCCGGATTTCGCCGACTGAGCAGACCAGGATGGTGTGGCACAATCTGAGCGTGTACAGCTGGTGGATGTTGTAGTCAATGGCTATAAAAGCAAACGGTGCCCCCCACGGACACTGCACTGTCCAATATCTTGTTGTGCCTCTGCATTTTTCCCAGTTCCCTATGCATAGGAACAAAACACGCTCCTTTTAATTAACATTTCCACTCAAACCCAGAGACCTATACATTTGGGACCTACGATTAAATCTAAAGGACTTTGTATGACAACATAAATAAGACTTATTGGCACTAAAATGAACAAAGGGCTATAATAAACATTTTTCACAATATGTTAAAAAAAATAATAATTAATTGTCTGACAATGCAGCTTAAAAACATTAAGCAAATGGTTATATGAATTTAAGCTAAAAATATATACATATTATTATGTGCCATTTTAATAACTAGTAGCTGAACGGTCTGGTCTACGTAAAGAAATAACTAGCGGACAAGAATTTATACCCTGCTTTTTGCAGTCCGCAAACATACACAAGTCTGGCTTCTTTTTATTTCCTCGCATGTAAATATCACAGGTCATTAGATGTGTGGGTGATCTATGAAGCACATTACCTTGACAAGCCTTCTGGTAAAGCTGCCCCGTGTTTTCAGTTTTCTCGTGGTCACGTTCCTATAAGAAGAAAAAAAATCAAGGCAGTGTATGAATATCAGCTATTCTGTGCTTATGAGAACATAAATCAAAGGCTGATCACAGTAGGTACAAGCAATTCCATGTCAGAATGATCAACCTGATTAAAGCGGGTGGCCTAGTTATGAGGTGGCACCCTGTAAACAAGAGTGGGATACGTGTTACAATCTGCCGCCTCCAATTCTACTGCTTTATGAGAAAGAAGATAGGCGGGAGGAACTAAAGGTTACACGTGCTCTCTGAATGGGATGTAAAAGCTGGCCAAGGGTGAATGCAACAGACAAGGTAATATTATTACTGGGATACCCACGGTTTCTGTGTCCCCCAATGAATATGGGTGAGAAATTGAGTTTAATGGGAAAAGATTAAGAAAAACATGTTATTTATTCATTTAAAGGAATTTGATGAGAATTACAAATCTCTAACAATCCCTAAAATGGTTTAAAATAATTAAAAAATAATATACGGTACTCATTTCTCCACCGCTACTTTCTTGCTGCTGCGGTGACATGCAGGGATATGGCTCGTGACCACTGCAGCCAATCGTTGCCCTTGTGGTCTACAGCGAATGGCTGCAGCATGGCAGCTCACCAACAGTGCGATTTGCAGGTATACGGATCACCACTGCAGTCAATCACTATCCTCAGCGGTCGACCATTTAGGACAGGAGATAGGTTCAGCAGTCATGCGCCAAACTCCTGCATGTCAGGGCCTCAGAAAATGGCACCACAGAAAGGGGCGAGTATAAGATGCTTTTTATTTTAAGCCATTTTAGGGCTTGTCCGAGTTTATTGATTCTAGGAAGACCCTTTATACATTAATACATGATTGGTGGGGGTCTAATACCAGTCAACCCCACCGATCAGCTGTTTGAAGAGGGCGCGGAACTCTGATTAGTGCCAGTGTTTCCCAAGCACAGCACCATCCATTGGATAGTGGCTGCGCTTGGTTTCGCAGCTTTGCCCCATTCACCTAATCGGGACTGAGCTGCACCTAGGCCATGTGACATTGCATGGAAAGAAGCAGCTGTGATTCAGGATTCTCATAGTCAGCTAAGGGTCTTAGGTAGACGCTATCACCTTCTTAAGCCTATATTAGACGGGTAGATAATCTTGCAGATCGTTGCTAACAAGCATTCACATGAACACTTGTTAGCGATGATCTAGCAGTGTAATACTGCGCCAATTACCTGATCGGGTAATTGGAATCTTTCGGTAGGTTTAAAAATCATTGTTTGCCGGCGGCAGATCGTGGGGTCTAATCACAATCTGCTCCCAGCAAACAATGATTCTGTATGGGGATGAGCAATGGCATTAGCGATCGCTGCTCCCCATACTGCGGAGGAGATTGCTGCATGTAATAGCAGCGCTCTCTTCAATAAGGACCCGGCGATTGCTGTGAAGGAACGTTTCCCTCCCGACCATCTCCTGTGTGATCTGCCCATCTACGCCTTAAAGCTCATGCACACGACCGTGTGTATTTTGCGGTCCGCAAAACATACAAATAATATCCGTGTGCATTCCGTTTTTTGCAGAATGGAACAGCTGGTCCATAATGTGGACATGTTCTATTCTTTTGCAGAACTGACATACAGAAATAGAATGCACACGGAGTAACTTCCGTTTCTTTGCGAACCCATTGAAAAAAAAAATACAGAACGGACACGGAAAGAAAATACGTTCGTGTTCATGAACCTTTAGATGGAACTAGACACTGAAATCTATAAATAATTGAACGTGAATGTCTGGTCTCCACACACAAAACATTGGTGGGGCAAAAATACTGCCCTCTGTTCCCATGCTACTTTCAACTTCAGAAAGGAGCTGGTGGGCCAATGAGTGACCAGATGTATACGACAACTCCATTTACATACAGAGTGCTGACTTATACAATTACAGGTGTCAGAAACATCTCAGACTACCTCTCCCACCACATGGACTAAGGAACGTCTTACAAAGCTTCATAATAACCTTGCTAAGTTGTTGTATTGTCCTCTGTTTCACTTCTAGTTCACAAGACATTTGCTTCTTCACTTTTTCGTACTCATTAATTTTGTTAGTTAGCGTCTTCTGTTCTTCGCGCATTGCAGAGATCTGGAAAACATGAATGAACGGTCCTCACAATGCCAAAGCTTACCTACAATCTTATGTTAGAGACCCCTCCCTCCACCACATCAGTGCATCAAAATGGCGTGGAGTGTGTTCGGTATCAGATCTCTCTGTATAATACCCTATTGAGTTTACAGCACGGATTTCGACCTAAGACGTTAAAAGCAAACCTGTGTAATCGGATCCCGCAGTTACACGTTATTCCATCTGTACTCTATTGCTAACTTTCCAAATGTATGTTTACCAGGAGCAAAGGACGGATGGAAGAGAGCGTAAGATTTCAGGATCAGACTACACAAGATTTGTTTGTAGTCTGCTACTATGAAGACATATAGGACGTCTGCATTGGAGCTGTAGACAGAAAACAGTAGATTATAAATGAATACTGCCTACAAAGTTATATTATATATATTTACCTTTGGTAATGCTGCATTCTAAAGGTGATTTTTTTTTATACAGAACTTTCTTACTATTTAAAAATGGAGTTGATGTCACTTAAAGGCTATGTACACCTTTTACGGCAATTTTTTTTTATTATTGCATTTTACTCATTTTGGGCTAAAAATTATTTTTTCAATTGGTATTTTTTTTAGAATATTGAACCGTTCTGTCACAAAGGGTTGACTGTTTTTCTAGCTGTGTGGATCGTACTTTTCACTTTCTGCCAGTCATCTAATAAACCTGATCTCTAAATTACTAAAAGGTCATAAACACTTATTTAAGCCACATTATTCTCAGTAAGATAAGAACTGAGCTATAATGCATGTTTATAAGGTCAGAGATCAGAGATAAGGAGTCATCAGCTCCTGGTCTGACGGAACAGTGAACATTCAGAGCCTGCTATTACAGCATCTCAGCCCTGTACAGAGAAAAGGGCTCCAAATGTTTAATAAAGACCAGTTGAAAAAAATTATTTTAGCTCAAAATGAGTACAATGCAATAAAAAAAAAGAAAAGAATTGCCCCCAAAAGGTATACATAGCCTTTAATTTCATAGGTCTAATTTAGAGCAAATGGTCAAAAACATGAAATAACCACATTTCGCCCATGTTTTCATGTTCTGTATCTAAGTAGTTTTATCAATATATCATATTTACTGCAACAATTAATCATCCAATTCTCCCGTGTATAAAGATGCTATATCTGTGTACATTCTGCAACATAAGACATTGCTATATGGCAGAGAACAAAGACAGTGTCTTAGTTATAAATGTATTTCCCTTCCTTAGCTTTAGATGTTCCAAATAAAGAAACTCTATAGGGAAGACAAAAAAGCACACAGTGTCAGGAAAGAACAGACTAAAATGTGACGTGGGGTATTTTTTGCTTGGAGTAACATACATTCTGTGTGACTGGAATATATGAACCTTAAATGGGTTGTGTCACAAAACATATTCTACATTTTTCAAACCAGCACCTGGATCTGAATACTTTTGTAATTGCATATAATTGAACATTTTCTACAGCCAGTGAGCTATTCAATAAAATCGATATTAGCGCCATCTGCTGTTTGTTCTTTACCTTATTTGTTCTACACCTGCCATATGTTCTGTTAGAAGCTGTGGCAGTTACAGGGAGAGAGCTGCAGCAGAAAGGACATGCCCCCTGAGCTGCCAGGCTGAAGATAATCTAGCAGAGCAATTGGAGCAGTGAAAGTGGAGATCTCTGGATCCATGTGAGGTACAGGGCTGGTTCTAGCTTTGTTAGAAAGGTATTGTCATGTTCTATTTGATGTCTGCTTTTAATTTTCCCATCAATCATGTCATAACCCCTTTAGGGTCACATTCATGTTTTAGTTAATACCTCCTCACTTTCCAAGAGCCATAACAAGTTTTTCATTCACATAGCCATTAGGGATGAGCGAATCAACTTCAGAAGAAACATCTGAAGTCGATTCACTTAAAACTTTGTTTCAATACTGTATGGAGCGAGCGCTCTGTACAGTATTAGAATGTATTGGCTCCGATAAGCTGAAGTTATTACTTTGCAAAGTCTCGTGAGACTTCGCAAAATAACTTCAGAAATTGATTTATACTGTAAAAAAACATTTCCCGAACTCGGGTTCGGTTCCAAGGTATCTCTTGGAACCGAACCAGAGTTCAGGAAATGCACACGACCGTGCCCTTTTTTTTGCGGTACGCAAACCGCGGCTCTGCAAAAAACAGAAGCCGTCCGTGTGCCTAACGCAATTCGCGGAACGGAACAGGCGGCCCATTGTAGAAATGCTTATTCTTGTCCGCAAATCGGACAAGAATAGGACATGTTCTATTTTTTTTATATTTTTTTTTGCAGGGCTACGGAACCACGGAGTGCTGTCTGCATCTTTTGCAGCCCCATTGAAGTGAATGGGTCCGCATCCGAGCCGCCAAAACGGCGGCTCGGATGCGGACCCAAACAATGGCCGTGTGCATGAGGCCTAAATCAATTTCTGAAGTTATTATGCAAAGTCTCACTAGACTTCGCAAAGTACTAACTTCGGCTCATCGAAGCCAATACATTCGTACAGTTTTGATACAAAGTTTTATGTGAATCGACTTCGGATATAAGGGCTTAATTTTTTGTTGCACAAGTTAGATTTTTTTATTGCAACATTAACAAAATGAATGTGTCTAACTCATATGCAGGTGGTTAAAAACTCTTTATTTTGCCTCGCAATACATTGCTTTTACTTATTTTTTAAGTATGTGTGTCTATAATATATACTGTATATACTTGCTTGTCTATCACTGTTCATATGGCATAAAAGCCTTCAGCTTCCTTTGCCTGCCATTAATTGTCAGCTGTATTGGTATACTATATATTTTTATATATGTATATACAGACCACAGTGTTTGAAGCCCCCACCCAAAAGTTATTATAAATAACTATATATTAAACTAGCCTCTGCTGGGACCATAAACTGTGCATAGGTGACCAGTAACGACCTTGCGGTCATCGATAGAGAGGTGTGTACATCTGTGCTGGATATTGCACTGCCAGACCTTGGCACCCCTGTGCTGCCGAAACTCCAAGATTGTGGCGTTCCTGAAACTTAGGGGTGTCTAGGCCTGACACCAACATCCTCTAGCACAGATGTTGCCTTTGGAACTTGAATTCAGAGTTTGATGACGTCACCTACACAAGCAACTGCAGTGTTCCAGAAGCATAGGAATGTGCAGGTCCGAGAGTAATTAAAGGGGTATATATCTGCTTGGCTGCAGCGGTCACATGCGGTATACAGGCATGCCAACAATGCAGTCATGAAAGCAAAGCCTGTGCAACTGGAACAGTAATAGGTTTGGAACAGTAAGTATACTTTTTTTTATTATTTTAATAACTCCAATGCATTTTTAAGAAATAAAACACAAAATGTACTTTAGAAGCCTCTGGTCTGGATGCAGACGGCCCATGGACCAGGGCTTCTTTGCGACACCCAGAACTGGACACTCTATGCTGCATAGACACTACGATCATCTGTCATTTATGTTAGATTGTCAGCAAGGGGTTAAGATGTTTATTAACTGTGAAAAATTGTGCTTTTTTGTGTAAATGAGACACTAACTTGCTGAAATTTATAGACCATTCAAAGAACAGAAGTCACTGACCTCTTTGTCCACCTGTTGGATTTGCTTTTTTGCATCAGCCAATTTCTCCTTTAAATCTACGTAGTCCTCTTCTTTTCTCTGAAGCTCTAGCTGTACTTTTTTCAACTGGTTGTCTTTTTGTAAAATGTCTTTCTTCAACCTTAACACCGCGATAGACCAAAAAAATAAATAAATAAAAATCCAAAAGGAAAAATAGCTTGAGAATCTTTTGCGTAAGACAGATACAAGTATGGAACACTTCATCAGCAGAAAAGCGGACATTGCTAAGTAAGGGTATTTTCACATCTGCGTTCTGGCATGGGATCTAAAAACCACAGCAAAACGCATCCGTTTTAATACAACCAGCAGCATCCATACAGAACAGATCGGGTTGTATTATATCGAAAATAAAGAAACCAGCACAAAAACCATTTTAAGTCAGTGGGCGCCGGATTAGTTTTTTTTCGGGTCCAAAAAAACGTCTGCAGCACCATTGACTTATATGGTTTTTGGTGCTGGATCCAGCTTCTTCAGTTTCCCATAACGCACACCACAACGCTGCATGTGGTTTTGTGTCCAGCATGCGAACGCAACAAACTGGAACGGAATGCATTCTGGTGCACTCCGTTCTGGTTTGTTCAGAATGGGGACAAAACTGGGGGACAAAATTGTTCAGAATGGGGACAAAATTGAAGTGTTGTCTCTCAAAACTGGACAACATAACACAGATGTCAAAGTAGCCTAAAACCTACACTTATCTCATTCACAGTCTAGCTTCTGTTCAAAAGGACCATGCTATGAATGAGATAATGGCATTAGACCTCATTCACAACCAATGTAAGTTTTGGCTAAGAGTTTAAATCCCTCCCCTAAATCATGGATGGAAGTCAAGCAACCATGACCCCACTCAGACTTACAGTTCAATATCTCCGGCTGACTCTTTAACTTGCTTCTCTGTCTTGTTCTTAGAAGTTTCCGCAGCTGTAAGTTCTTCCTGTGCGACTCTATTTTTTTGTTTCAATTCATTCTTCTCATCGTTTAATTTCTTCTGGTTCTTTTCACAATTCATGTGTTCTGCCTGGAGTTCTGCCAAACATTTCTCCAGTGTTTCAATAGCAACAGATTTTTCTTTGCTCTCTTCATCCAAGCTGTTAAGCTTTTCAGATTTCTCTTTGTAAGAATCCACAAGGAGTCTTAGGTCCTGTATACGTTGGCTATTAGATGATAACTGATTCTTATAGTCGATTTCTTGCTTTTTAAGGATCTCCAAATGCTTGATCGTTTCTGACAACTGTTCTCTAAGCTGGACAATAAGCTCATCTTTTTCCTTGAGTAGAAAGTCTTGGGAAGACCTCTTGTTCTCTTTTACATCTTGAAGCATGGCCATTTCGTGTTTCAGGTCACCAAGTTGTTTTTCAAGCTGCAGCATATGCTTGTTCTTTCTAGAGGATTCTTGAAGAACATCTTGACATTTTTTCCAGAGACCTTCAATGGCATTATAAAACGCACTCTCGCGCCCAGACGTCATTTTTTCCACTTGACTTTTGCTTTGCTCAGGGTTCCTCTTGATGGACTCTTCCATTATATCCGTTAGATTAAACTCCACCACGCCAGAGTCCTGACTAAGATCAGTCTTGCCAAAATCATCCAACTTACTCTGAATAGTTTTGATTTGAGCAACCTTATTGGCAATGTTTAACTGGTTCTGATCTACCTCCTGCTTTAACACACGAATGGTTCCTTCCATGTTGAGCGTGAGATCTTTTTGCATTTGCAGTTCGGAGACCATGCTTTGATTTTTTGATTCCAAGGCAATTAACTTATTTTGGTATCCAGAAAGCTTTTCTTCCAATTCAACAACGGACTGAGTGAGCGTCACTGCTTGAGCTTTATAATTCTCGTTCTCAGATTTAACATCTTCCAATTCACGCAGTATGGCGCTTTCATCTCTGTTCTGTAAAGCATCTTTATGATTTTCATTGCTTTTCATGCGATTGTGATTAGGGTCAATAAAATCTAAAAAGGGTAAGTTAGAGCTTAGTTAAAGGATCATAATACAGCATATCAAAATTAAGATACATTTTTTGCGCACTTTAATGACAAAGGAAACCTACATGGCCAGAACTATATACAGCGTAGACGAGACAAACGTCAAACTGAACCCGGAGTTTTAAATATTCCAGAAAAAGAGGAAAGCCATGACTGAAGTGCAGATTTTCAAATGATGACCATCGAGGTATAATTAGTGGGGCTCCAACTAATGGGACCCCTTCAATCGGCGGAACGAATACAAAAAATACTAAGGAGGGGAGAAATTGTTTTTAGAATGGCTTCTCTTATTCCATAGGTGGTCAATTAGGAGAACATACGCTCTTATTGATAAGGCTACTTTCACATTTGCGTCTGGTGCAGATCTGTCTTGTATCTGCATCGATAATGCAAACGCTTGTATCCGTTCATAACGGATCCGTTTGCATTATTCATTAAAAAAAAAGTCTAAGTCAAAACGGATCTGTCTTATCTTACGTTGAAAGTCAATGGGGGACGGATCAGTTTGCAATTGCACCATATTGTGTCAGTAAAAACGGATTCATTTCCATTGACTTACATTGCAAGTCATGACGGATCCATTCGGCTCTGCATCGTCAGGCAGTCACCAAAACACTGTAAGCTGCGTTTTAGTGACCGTCTAAAAAGACAACGGAGACCAAATGCAGCCAAACTGATGCATTCTGAACGGATCCTTATCCATTCAGAATGCATTGGGGCTGAACTGATCCGTTTTGGGCCGCTTGTGAGAGCCCTGAATGGATCTCACAAATGGAAAGCCAAAACGCCAGTGTGAAAGTAGCCTAACCTGTCCCCACTCCTGACACATCTGTTTTACTAAATTGTATTCCACATGAAATAACCATTCTGGAGCACGCTCTTCCTATCAATGTAGGTCATGTAGTTCCTGTCATTGTAAAGAATACATTGACAGTCGGGTGTTTGGAGGGCGCAGGAGGGGGCGGGGGGGTTGGATCTGTCTCTACACCCTTGAAGTTTCCATGCAGAGCTTCCAGAGTCAGATTCTGCAGGAGCACACAACTTTGACAAGGGAATATTAACAACCAGTTGTCAATGTATTCATAAATTTATAGGAGGAATAACAGATGAATAGCACACTGCACAGTTCTATGAAAGATGCTCCAAAATTATTCCATGGGTAATACAAGAGTTTACTAAGGCCACTCTTTCACACGAGCGTTATGGATTCTCTCAGGGTCTGTTCAGGTAAAAAGGTATGGTTTTGCACACAAAGTACAACAATCTACATCTCCTAGAACATGCTGCGATTTTTCCTGAATGCAGAAATAATGTGTGAAAAACGATGCCCATGTGCACAGACCCGCTTATAAGAATGGGTCAGGATTCAGTCCAGATGCTATGCGTTTGCAGAAATTTCGCTCGTGTGAAAGAGGTCTAAAGCAGACATGTTAGGATAACCCAAATAGAGGAAAGGGAATTTCCCACGGCGCAAAAACCACCCAGTGGTTGGAATAAAGTGAGGGTTCTTTTTATTGAGTTAGGATATGTTAGGATAACCGACAGGTCATCGTTAATGCAAACAGAACAAAGCCGAAAACTATGTGGCGGATTTGGATTTTTGGCTTGATACACGCAAATATTTTTTCCCGCCGCATCTGCATGTTGGTAAAAGTGGCTCAAACTTTTTTTTTTTTGCATGGAAGAAAACATTAACCATTTCCATTGGTTTGTCCACCCTTTATTAATGCAAATCAGTGGTGCTGACAGGGAATGTACCAGTCCAAAATTATTGTTAAAAAAGTTGAGCGATTGTAACCATCACACCACTTAAGTGATCTTACAATATTTTTTGAAACTTCATCTGGTTGACATTGATGTAGTGCAACTGATACAACAAATGATTAGCATAAAGACCTATCAACTTGCTTAGCAAGCCGGCTACCCCTGACCTAGGGCTTATGCACACAACCGTATATTGGGTCAGGATTTTTTTGAAGATCACACGCAGACCCAATCATTTCTATGGGACTGCAAAAAAAATGTGGACAGCATATGAAAATCATCTGTGTGCTGTCCTCAACCGTTCCACAAATTATAGAACATGTCCTATACTTGTCCGTTTTGTGGACAAGATCAGGCATCGCTACAAAAGGGCCCGCAGATATGGTCATGAGATCGGCCATCACATGATCATCCATATGGCTGCTACAATCTCTTCCCATAATCGCAATTAGAATCTTGTTTAAATGCAAAGTCAAAAAGAAAAGATACAGAATGTATGTAATGTAATTTACTCAGCCTTCATCTATTACATGAAAGTGCCATCATATTGGACTTGTAATTGCATCTGAAATAACTTTGCTTTTTAAACAATAAAACACTAGCACCTCCACCAGATTTGGACATTCAGATCAGACCTTACTGAATTACTTAAGGGATACTGACCATCTGTCCTAGAAGTTTACACAACTCCCATTCTCAGCAAACTGAGGAGCATCATAAAGGAGATTTTTTTTGAAACTCACCTGTAAAATCTTTTTCTCGTCTTTTCCCACTGGGGGACACAGACCATGGGTATAGCTTAGAGGTATTAGTAGGAGGGACACTATGCAAATACAAAAGGAGAGCTCCTCCTCCTCGGGCTATACCCCCAGGCTCCCCCAGGAGGAAGTCAGGCGTTGCAAAAGCAGTAGAAGAAGGAGAAAAGAAAAAACAATGGAAGCCATCGGACCAAAAACCATGAGGCTCAACCACAAACAGAACTGAACTGAACCCCTCCTGCAACAGGCAGAATGGGTGGGAGCTGTGTCCCCAATGGAAAAGACGAGAAAAAGATTTTACAGGTGAGTTTCACAAAAAAATCTCCTTTTCTCGTACATTCCATTGGGGGACAAAGACCATAGGACGTCCTAAAGCAGTCCATGGGGTGGGAAAAAACATCAGCACCGCCAGTAGAAACGACCAAAGGTCAAACAGGGACCACAGCCTGCAAAACCCTGCGGCCAATGACAGCATCAGCCGAAGCCAGTGAATGCAACTGATAAAACTTTGTAAAAGGTATGTAAGGACGACCAGGTGGCCGCCTTACACAGCTGAGACGCAGAGGCACGATTGCGCCTAGCCCAGGAAGCTCCCACCGCCCTAGTGGAGTGAGCAGTAATCCGAGCCGGGGGAACCCTACCACGAGCGCGATAAGCCGCTGAGATAGTTGAGCGGATCCATCGCGCCACAGTGACCTTGGAGGCCGCCAGACCCCTACGAGGTCCCTCGGGAATCACAAAGAGGGAGTCTGAACGGCGGACGGATGCAGTAGCCGTTAGATACACCTTCAGGGCCCGGACAAGATCCAGGGAAATCCTTGGGGTTTGTCGGAGAAGGACAAAAGGAGGGCAGGACAACATCCTTGTTAAGGTGGAAGGGGGAAACCACCTTAAGCAAAAAGGAGGGAACCGGACGGAGCACCACCTTATCCTGGTGAAAAACCAGAAAAGGCTCCTGGCAGGAAAGTGCGGCCAGCTCCGATACCACCTTAAGCAAAAAGGAGGGAACCGGACGGAGCACCACCTTATCCTGGTGAAAAACCAGAAAAGGCTCCTGGCAGGAAAGTGCGGCCAGCTCCGATACCCGCCTGATGGAAGTTATGGCCACAAGGAAGACCACTTTCCAGGTGAGAAAGGTCAGGGAGACCTCCCTCAGAGGCTCGAAGGGGGTCGTCTGGAGGGCGCGCAGGACCAAGTTGAGATCCCAAGGAGGTAAAGGGGGGATGTACGGAGGGACCGAATGCGCCACCCCCTGAAGAAAAGTCCTCACAGGACCCAGTAGAGCAAGGGACCTCTGAAAATAGATGGCCAGAGCCGAAACTTGACCCTTTAGGGAGCTCAGCGACAGTCCCATCTCAAGTCCGGACAGAAGAAACGAGAGCACCATCGGGATGGAAAAACGGAGGGGAGGGAAACCCGATTTCCTACAAAAGGCAAGGAAGGCCTTCCAGGTACGATAGTAAATCTGGGAGGGAGCCGTCTTCCTTGCTCTGACCATGGTTCTTACCACCGAATCTGAGAACCCCCTCTTCTTCAGCATGGCGGTTTCAACAGCCACGCCGTTAAACAAAGTGACTGTAAATTCCGGTGGAAGAGCAGGCCCTGAGACAGTAGATAATCTCTGTCGGGAAGAGGCCATGGGGCGTCTGCCAGCATCCGAGCCACGTCCAAGAACCATGCGCGGCGATAAGAACGGTCGGAATCCCTTCCGCCTCGATCTTGCGTAGAACCTTAGGCAGCAGAGGAAGTTGAGGGAATACATACAGGAGGCTGAAGTCCTGCCACGGAGACACCAGCGCGTCCACCCCGTACGCCCTCGGATCCCGGGCGCGAGCTAGGAACACCGGGAGCTTGTTGTTGAGCCTGGACGCCATCAAGTCCACATCCGGACGGCCCCACCGGCGGCAGACGTCTTCGAATACATCCGGATGCAGAGACCACTCGCCTGGATCCACCTTGTTGCGGCTTAGAAAGTCCGCTGTCCAGTTGTCTACTCCTGTATTGTATACCACTGACAACACTGGAATGTGAGACTCCGCCCACAGCAGAATTCTCCTCACCTCCTGCATCACAGCCCGGCTGCGGGTCCCGCCTTGATGGTTGATGTAAGCCACAGCCGTGGCATTGTCCGACTGAATCCTCACCGGGCGGGCGGCAAGGAGAGGAGTCCAATGGGAAAGGGAGTGGAAAATCGCTCTCAGCTGCAGGATGTTGATCGGGAGGCGAGATTCCGCCGCCAACCAAACCCCCTGAACCGTGCGCGACAGGAGAACGCCGCCCCAACCCAGGAGGCTGGTATCGGTGGTGACGATTGTCCAGGAGAACGGGAGGAAAGATATTCCCGACGTCAGGTTCATAGGAGACAGCCACCAAGGAAGAGCAGCCAGAACGCGCTGAGACAGGCGGATGCGAGCGTCCAGACCACGAGAGGTCTTGTCCAGGAGGGAAAGGATCTCCTGTTGCAGTGAACAAGTGTGAAACTGGGCATATTGTACAGCCTCGAAAGAGGCTACCATAAAGACCCAGAACCCGCATGCACTCTCGGATGGAGAGACACGGGGAGCGCAGCAGGTGCGACACTGCCCCCTGGATCTGGGAGGACTTGGAGACTGGAAGAAACACTTTGGCGGCCGAGGTATCCAAAACCATCCCCAGGAAGGAGAAATTCTGGGACGGGAGGATAGAGGACTTTTGGAAGTTGATCAGCCAGCCGAACTGTTCCAGAGTCTGAACAGTGATTCGGACGCTGTCCTCGGCCTGCGGAAGAGAGGGGGCCTTTATCAGGATGTCGTCCAGGTAGGGCAGCAAAGAAATGCCCCTGGTGCGAAGAAACGCCATGAGCGGCGCTAGGATCTTGGTAAAGACCCGAGGGGCGGTCGCTAACCCGAAAGGAAGGGCGACAAACTGATCGTTGGTGAGATTCTGCGATAGGGACATGCAGATGTCTACGGACGCGAGGAACTCCCCTGGAAGAAGAGAAACAATAACTGAGCGGAGGGATTCCATTCGAAACCTCCGCACCCGCAGAAACTTGTTGAGCAGCTTCAGATCCAGGATCGGACGCACCGACCCTCCTTCTTTGGGACCACAAACAGATTTGAATAGAAACCTGTGCCCTGTTCCTCTGGGGGAACTGGGGTAATAACACCCCGGTCCAGAAGGGAGGAAACTGCCATCAAGCGGTCCGAGGTTTGGGCCGTATCCCCCGGAATGCGAGAAGAGAAAAAACGTTCCGGCGGTCTGGATGCGAATTCTATCTTGTAACCTGATGTTACAATTTCTAGAGCCCATGCGTCCTAAACATGAGTCCTCCAAACCTGCTGATAAGAGAGCAGGCGGCCCCCCACGAGGGGGTGGGGGTGCCCCTTCATGCGGAAGCCTGCTTGGGAGCAGCTGGCCAGGCCGACTGTGCCCTCTGGCGCCAGGAAGGATGGGGCACTATCCGCACTATGATTCAGGATCTATTACAGGACCTGGAGGTCCTTCCTGGGTTTCTGTGAAAGCCGCAACATTCCTCCTCTGCGTTTTTCTCTCCCCGCGGTCCTGTCCTTTCTTTAATCAGGGTTGGACCTTGGTCTGACCCTTAGCTCTTTGAAGGGTCAGGTCTCGTCACTTTCTAGTTTTTTCCAGCGCCCTCTGGCCCCCCCTCGGGCCTGTATGGACTTTTCTTCAGGGAGTTGCGCATACACTCCCTCAGTACCGTCCTTTTTCCGCCTTGGGATCTGAATTTAGTCCTCTTAGCGCTCCAGGCTTCCCACTTTGAGCCTCTCCGACTACTGTCCTGGAAGGTGGTATTCCTTGTACCGATCACTTCCATCAGATGGGTGTCTGAGTTGGCGGCGCTTTCCTATAGAGAACGCTTCCTGGTTCTTCATAAAGAAAGTGGTTCTCCGGCCCGTTCCATCCTTTCTTCCGAAGGTGGTCACCGACTTCCATATCAACGAGGAAATTGTTCTTCCCTCTCTGTGTCCCTCTCCTTGACACCCTAAGGAAAAGGAGTTGCATTGTTTGGATGTTGTCAGAGCTCTGAGGATCTATTTGACAGCCTCCGCTCCGTTCAGCCGTACAGACTCCCTTTTTGTCATTCCGGAGGGTCCTCGCAAGAGATTGGCAGCCTCCAAGGATTTGGGCTGCAATTGTGGAGGCATACCGCACCCGGGACAGGGTTCTGCCCTTAGGGGTCACGGCTCACTCCACCACAGTGTTGGGCGCATCTTGGGCTTGGAGGAATCGCGCTTCGGCTGCACAGTTGTGTAAGGCGGCTATCTGGTCCTCCTTACATACCTTCACAAAATGTTATCAGGTGCATACTTATGCATCGGCGGATGCTGCCTTAGGCCCCATGGTCTTTCAGGCGGAAGTTTCCTAGATGCCTGCAGGGACGCTGTTCCATGGGTCTGTGGTTTTTCCCTCCCTGTGGACTGCTTTTGGACGTCCCACGGTTCCTGTGTCCCCCAATATGGGCGAGAAAACGAGATTTTGGTATAACTTACCAGTAAAATCTTTCTCGCTCTTCATTGGGGGACACAGCACCCACCCAGTATTGTTGTTCTACCACAGTTGTGGTCGTTGCTGGTTAGCACCCCTTTGGGTTTTCAGCATGGTTGATGTTCCAGGTTTTTTTCTTGGTTGGCTTGCTTCTCCTACTGCTTGTACACAAACTGAAGCTCTCTCTCCAGGCTGGAGGGGGTACAGGCTGCCATGGGGAGGAGCTAATAGCTTTTACTAGTGTCAACACCTCCTAGAGCAGTGTTTCCCAACCAGTGTGCCTCCAGCTGTTGCAAAACTACAACTCCCAGCATGCCTGGACAGCATTTGGCTGTGTGGGCATGCTGGGAGTTGTAGTTTTGTAACAGCTGGAGGCACACTGGTTGGGAAACACTGTCCTAGAGGACATAGCTATACCCACAGTTCCTGTGTCCCCCAATGAAGAGCGAGAAAGATTTTACTGGTAAGTTATACAAAAACCTCCTTGTCTGGGTCGCCCCAGTTGTCTTCTCACACAGAAGAAGCGATCCAGTTTAGGTCCACACCGTGCTCCCCTTTTCAAGACTGATTCTTCTTTTTTTTTTAAGGATTGGTCCCAAAAGCAACAATAGCAATATCTGTGCATGAGGACTTTGATTTGTCACATACATTCATCAGACATAAATCTGTAACGTTTTCTCAAAATTGGGGCTTAAAAAACAGCACAGTTACAGAATATTGACAAATTACCCAGAGAAAAGGCCATCAATATGAACTACTAGAAAATCTGTTTAATGGGTTAAAATAATTTTAATAAAAATGGTCATTTGCTGGCAGCTCACTGGTCTGACTCACAAAGTGGGGAGTGGAAGTCCCAAGTGGGGTACCACCTTCTAGGACATGCATACTCAACCTGCGGCCCTCCAGCTGTTGCAAAACTACAACTCCCAGCATGCCCGAACAGCCTACAGCCATTAGCTTACAGCATGGCATTGTGGGAGTTGTAGTTTTACAACAGCTGGAGGGCCGCAGGTTGAGCATGCCTGTTCTAGGACATCCACATACCCTAACAGCATGTCGGTGAGAACCCCTTTGATGGGGGTTTGAGAAGTTTTGACATTATCACCTATCCACAGAATAGGGGATAACTAACCGATCGTGGGGGTCCAACCACTGGGATCTCCACCGATCCTGAGAACGGGGGTCTTATACTCCTGATCCGATAGGTCGAACATGCGCCCTGCTGCGTTATTCATTCTCTATGGGACCGCCGAAAAAAGCAGAGTGCTGTATTCTGCTCTATTAAGTGGTCTCATACACAATGAATGGAGAGCAAAGGCACTCAACCCGACGTTCCACCAGATGAGGGGAACAGGAACCCCATCCTATCGTCATCGATGTATCCCAAACTAAGCCAGCCAACTTCATCCAGCCCGAGCCCCAGTGATAAATCTGGTGCAGGTCTAGCAGGTGCAGCCTGTCTAAGGGTATGCCATCTACAAGATTAGGGTTCATGCACATAAACTTATTTTTTTTTTTCTGTTTCCATTCCGGGTTTTTTACAGGTACGTCTGCAGAAACATTAACTTCAATTAGTCCTCAAAAAAAAAAAAAAAAGTAAAATGACTCAGCGTGCATTCCGTTTGTCCGTTCAGCAAAATAATAGAACAGGTCCTATTCTTTTCCGTTATTGCAAACAAAGACAGGCATTGTTACAAGGAGTCCGGAATTTTTGTGGACTTCCCTGTAAAATCTCTTTCTCGCTTAGTTCATTGGGGTACACAGGACCGTGGGTATAGCTGCTGCTGCCACTAGGAGGCGACACTAGGCTGAAAAAAGTGTTCTGTTCTCTCCAGGCTGGAGGGGGTATAGCTGGCAGAGGAGGAGCTATCATTTTGTGCCCAAGCAGTAGGAGAAAAGCCATACATGAAAGGAACCATAACCCAACCAATGTCAGGAGGACCGAACCAGAACTGAGGACCCTACCGGCAAACCAACCGCCATCACCTGCGGCAAAATTAGAACAATAATGGCTCTGTCCCCCAAAGAACTAAGCGAGAAAGAGATTTTACAGGAGAGTCCACAAAAATCTTGTTTTCTCGCTCATATCATTGGAGGACACAGGACCGTGGGACGTTCCAAAGCAGGAAGAAGCACACACCCATGGACCACGTCCTCGCGCAAGCTCAAGACACCGCTGCCTGCAAGACTTTGACGTCTGCTGATGCAAAGGTATGCACCTGGTAGAACTTTGTGAACGTGTGCAAGGAAGACCAAGTCGCTGCCTTACACAGCTGTGAGGCGGAAGCATGGTGGAAACGAGCCCAAGAAGCACCCACTGCCCTGGTCGAGTGGGCTGTGATACCGAGAGGTGGTGCCTTGGCCCGGGAGCGGTATGCCTCAGCAATTGCCGAGCTAATCCACCTAGCAATCGTCACCTTAGAGGCTGCCAAGCCCTTGCGAGGACCTTCGGGAACAACAAATAGGGAGTCCGTACGGCGGAACGACCTAGAAATGGACAAGTAAATCCTCAGAGCCCGAACCACGTCCAGCTGATGGAGAGCTCGCTCCCTAGGATGTGAGGGAGGGGCAGAATGAAGAGAGAACAATGTCTTCGTTGACGTCTAAGGCAGAGACTACCTTCGTCTGAAAAGAAGGTACCGGGCGGAGCACTGCCTTATCTTGGTGGAAAACAAGCAAGGGCTCCTTACAAGAAAGCGCTGCCAATTCAGAAACGCACCTGATCAATGCGATTGCCACCAGGAATGCAACCTTCCAGGAAAGGATACAAAGGGACACAGCGTCTAGAGGCTCAAAAGGAGCAGATTGGAGGGAACCAAGGACAAGGTTCAAGTCCCAAGAGGGCAAAGGGGGGGCGATCTGGAGGGACAGTGTGAGCCACCCCTTGTAGAAAGGTCTTAACCGGGGGCTTTTCTGCTAACGGACTCTGAAAAAAAATTGACAGCGCCGACACTTGTCCCTTTAAGGAACTAAGAGCAAGAACCAAATCCAGACCCGACTGCAGAAAGGAAAGGATGGTGGGAAGCGAGAAGCGCAGTGGCGGGAGGCTACGTCCCTCACAGAAGCGCAGAAAATTTTGGATGACGCTGGCTTCCTGGCCTTAACCATGGTTTGGACGACCTTGATAGCGACTCAACGCTGGTGGAAGACAGGTCCCTGAGAGAGATAGACTGAGTGGAAGAGGCCACGGCGTGTCTTCTAGAAGGAGCATGATATCTGTGTACCACGCGCGACAAGCCCAATCCGGAGCAATGAGAATAGTCTGTATGCCCTCCATCCTGATTCTGCGCAGGACTTAGGGCAGGAGGGGAAGGGGAGGGAATACGCACAGTAGAGAGAACCCGTCCCATGGTGCCATCAGTGTGTCTATGGCGCACGCCGGGGATTTCTTGTTCGAGAGAAGAAGGCGGAGAGTTTGTGGTTAAGTCTGGATGCCATCAAGTCCACCTCCGATTGGCCCCAACAGAGACAAATTGAGTCAAACACCTCCTGGGGCAGAGACCACTCTCCCGGGTCCACGGTCGTCCAACTGAGGAAATCTGCCGTCCAATTCTCCACTCCCGAAATGTAGACCGCCGATAGAGCTGGTACATGATTCTCCGCCCACTGCAGGATTTTGGCCACTGCCGTGGCGTTGTCTGACTGGATCCGAATCAGCTGGCCCCTCAGGTGAGGGGTCCAATGGAGAAGCGATAGACGAATGGCCGGGAGCTCCAGGATATTGATGGGCAGTTTGGACTACAACTGAGACCATACGCCTTGGACGTGGCGGGAAAACTCTGCCCCAACCCTGAAGACTGGCATCAGTAGTAATGACCGTCCAGAAGACCGGGAGAAAGGACTTCCCCCGCCTTCAAGGTTGGGGCCGAGAGCAACCACCTTAGTGCCGAACTCACCCTTGGGGAAAGGAGGATGTGCCGATCCAAGGACTCCGGTGACTTGTCCTAAGACGATACAATTGCTCGTTGAAGGGTACAGGTGTGAAATTGTGCAAACTGAACTGCTTCGAAGGAAGCGACCATTGCACCCAAGACCCGTATGAAAAATCAGATTGATGGGAACCTGCACCGGAGGAGAAGACCGACCAACCGCAGAAAGGGCTAGCCGCTTGTCCAGCGGGAGGCGAACCAACGCTGCGTCCGTGTCGAGGACCATACCAAGGAAGGTGATCCGCAGGTGGGACGTAGGGAAGACTTCTGGAAGATAACCAGACAGCCAAAGCGTGTCAGGGTATCGAGAGTGAAACGTAGACTGTCCTCGTTCTGAACGAAGGTCATCGCTTTGACCAGGAGGCTTGACTGGAACGGCCGTGGAGACCCCCCGGCGGCCCGGGGAACACAGGAAAGTCGGGGTCTGAGGAAGTGAGGTGGCCGGACTGCCCAATGGTGGCACCAGGGGACAAATTTGGGGGGTGCATCCCCGTGGCTACAGGAACACAGAAAGATCAATCTGAAGCAGATGCCTTCTGTTTCCAAGAAAGCTGGGTGATACGCGAGAAGGGGGAGGATGGAGGGGGTTAGGCTACTTTCACACTAGCGTTCGGGTGTCCGCTTGTGAGCTCCGTTTGAAGGGGCTCACAAGCGGCCCCGAACGGATCCGTACTGCCCTAATGCATTCTGAGTGGACGCGGATCCGCTCAGAATGCATCAGTATGGCTCCGTTCAGCCTCCGCTCAGCAAGCGTACACCTGAACGCTGCTTGCAGCGTTCGAGTGTCCGCCTGGCCGTGCGGAAGCAAGCGGATCCGTCCAGGCTTACAATGTAAGTCAATGGGGACGGATCCGTTTGAATATGACACACTATGGCTCAATTTTCAAACGGATCCGTCTCCCATTGACTTTCAATGTAAAGTCTGGACGGATCCGTCTGAGGCTACTTTGACACTTAGAATTTTTTTTACAATATAATGCAGACGGATCCGTTCTGAACGGATCCACCGTCTGCATTATATGAACGCAAGTGTGAAAGTAGCCTTAAGCACTCCCCTGTGGTTCAGAAGAGTGGACAAAACCGGAAGAGAGAAAGCGGGGGGGTGGGGAGGTCGGTTGGTGAGGGAACAGACACCAGTCTTGCTCCCCGGGTAGACAGAGAGGCTAGGCGACTTAAAAATAACAAAAGGAAGCCGCCCTGCAAGCAGGGAGGTCCGCCTCCTACGACACAAAGCTAAAAACTGATATGCTCTCTCCAGGCTGGAGGGGGTATAGCCGGCAGAGGAGGAGCTAACACTTTTCAGCCTAGTGTTGCTTCCTAGTGGCAGCAGCAGCTATACCCACGGTCCTGTGTATCCCAATGATACGAGCGAGAAATAAAAGCTAAATCAATCAAAAGCCAAACAACTTCCAGAGCAATTTCATTACGTGTGCATGTAGCCTTATGAGTACTTGAGGACTAGTCGTGAGTAACCTGGTTCTAACAGTAACCACAAGAGCATGGCGCCTTTCTACATATCACTACCGTGCAATAATATCTGCCGCAACACGCAGCTCCGCGTTACAGAAAGTGAAATCTTTTTGGGATGTCCATACAAAACTGTATTACAAAAGTAGACTTCAAAGAATATGGCCAGTACGTTTAGTATATATTGGAGCCAAACTCCTTTACAGGATTGCCTGGTCTGGATAGAGGGGCGGTCTTCTCAAAGAGAAAAAGCTGAAAATAATTGCACTCACATAATAGATACAAAAATTATATATAGACTAAAATCTGAGATTCTTAGCCAAAATATTTTGCTCAAACACATCTGGTCTTTCAGAGTAGTTTCACAGATTTATGTACCATAATCATGTTCACCTATCATGATCTAAGAAGTCTTTACATGACCCTCTAGACTCCCTTTGATGATTAAGTCAGTGAATCTCTGCTTCAAAAAACATACCAAGCAAGACAGCACAAGTATACTAAAACCACATGCATTAAGGCAAGAAGCAGAATTTCCTAGTCACAATAATTCACGAGTATTCCTAATATATGAAACAAGGCCTCATGGACATGCCTGTATCTTTCTTCAATGTGCCTTCAGTTTTTAAGGCTAGTTTAACATAGGCGCTAGGGATCCGGCAGGCGCACAGCGGTTTTCTTCCAGCTGATTCTTGGCATATTTGCCAGATTGCGGCTGGATCTCTGCTGGTCTCTATTCTAGTAAATGGGGCCGGACGACTATGCGGTAGCTTCCGGCAATCCCTGCAGGAACAGCCTGTCGCCTCCCTAGCGCTGGATAGCAGATTCAACAGGGTTATCCACAGATCCATTTTTTTAATAACGGATTTGTGTACGTTACCTGAGAATTTCACTGCAGGTCTTACTCTGGTTTCAACGCATATTAAAGCTGTTTTTCTCAGATCTGTTTTCTTGCAGACTGAATATCAGACGAAGCCAGTAGGTGAAACGCGTGTCAAGGTGGACACTTTTCCTGGCGGTGCGATACCACAATTTCAAGATGTCTCAGGGTATGTGTTTAAAGGTTTGTTTCCTTATTTTGGGCTTTCCGTATTTGGGGTTTTTCATGGCCATCATATACAATTATTGTGATAGCAGTATTTATTATCCAACATTGGTATTTATGTGGCTGTGACCATTGGTGTGTATTATCATTTTGTTTGATTTTGTTGTTCATATTTTGTCACTATACACATACCATGTTTTGTTATTACAATTCAATTTATATCTTTTTTTTCTATTTTTATTTTTTTTATACTATTGTATCTGGGTAATTTTTGGTACATATCCGGTGAGAGAGAGTGTGGGTTGCACTGCCGGGTGCGCTCTATTATTGGGATGTTCTTTTCCTCCAATAGTTTACAGCCATACAGATTTTAAATGATTGTAATTTTGTTACTTTGGATCAGATAAATCTATATATATTTTTTATTTTATTTTTTGGGGGGGGGGGGGCCCTGCTCTTTTTTCTCTTTTGGAGACTGAAAAATCAGATACAGGCATGTGCATGGGGCCTATGGAAAAGGAAAATGCAGTCACACTGTTAAAGCACATAACGTGGTATGTTAGGTAAAGCAGATATGGTAAGCCAACATATTGCAGGCAATGCACTATTTCCAGGGTAGAAGGGACATGCAGTTAGTTTGGGAGTACAGAAAAATTAGAAGAAGCAGAAGTACGTACAAAAGTAAGTGTTTTATTTTAAATTAACATACAAAAGCATAAATGGAAAGTCTATAAAGTGCTAAGATCATCGCCATTTTACATCTATGGAAAGCCCAGACTTTCTTCGTTTCAAGCGATAACGTTTGCGGTTTTCAGCATTTTGCCTTTGCATGGAGACATAGGAAAATGGGTTTCTGGAACTTGGCTGATCTGCACAGATACCTTTCTTTGATGGAGGCTGTTCCTCGGGTGGCTGGCAGGCATCAGGTGGTCGCTTCCGACTTGTTTCACTGTCGACGTTTACCATCTCTCTTTGAAGGGAATTTAGGGTTTTCTCCTGTAAGAATGGAAGAAAAAAAATTATTGGAGAGAACCAAGTACCTACCAGCTCTCATTATGGCTTGGGAGGACCAGATCAAACGTACCCAACTACCCCCAAAAAATCTGCCTTAGGCCTCATGCACACGACCGTGCCGTTTATTTTGCGGTCCGCAAACAACGGAAGGCGCCCGTGTTGCCTTCCGCAATTTGCGGAACGGAACGGACGCCGGCAATATAAATGCCTATTCTTATCTGCAAATCGTGGACAAGAATAGGACATGTTATATTTTTTTTTGCGGGGCCGCGGAACGGAGCCACGGATGCGGACAGCACACGGAGTGCTGTCTGCATCTCTTGCGGCTCCATTGAAATGAATGGGTCCGCATCCGAGGCACCAAAACGGCGGCTCAGATGCGGACCCAAACAACAGCCGTGTGCATGAGGCCTTACTTTGTGTATTTCTGTGACTGTTTACATTGGATCTTCAGGCTGTATTACACTGTCACATTAGCGTTAGCAGGGTCTGGCAGGCTGTTCTGGCCGTACTAACGCTAGCCCATGTGTGCCGCCGTAAGTCCGCTCCAGCCCCACTCACTATAAATCCATGCTGCAGTTTTTGTCCGGCTGAATCTGTCACCCTTCCACATTGTAGTGAATGGGGCCAGAGCAGACTTCCGGTGGCACACGTGGGCTAGCGTTAGTATGGATCCTGCTAACGTCAATGTGAAAGTAGCCTAACGAACGTACTTATGAACACTTGTTAGCCATCATCTTGCAAACACTCATTCTTTGGGCAATTGTGATTTTTTTTAAAGCATGCTTAAAAATCATTGTTTGCAGGCGGCAGATGGTGAGGAGGACAATCGCTTGCTTAATCGTCCTGTGTAATCCAGGGTTTACACAGCATATATAAGGATTGGAGCCCGGGTGTTTATGACTGGGCAAGTAGAAATCCATCCATACCCTCCCCTGCTCCCCCCCAACTTCTGTCACTGGCACACCTCAATACACATTAGATGGTCAAACACCAAAATAATCAGGTTCTGTAGAGTTCATGCAATGTGTATGGTCAGCTTAAAAGGGACCTCTCACCACCATGTCTGTTCTAATAAATAATTATTCCACATGAAATAATTCTGGAGCATCTATTCTTATAAATCTTTGATAAGCGGAATGGTAAAATACACACCTGGTGATTTAAACCTACATTATAGTAGGAATAATAGAAGAAAGGCACAACTCTGTTATAGGAAATGATGCTCTAGAATTGTTTCACAGAAAATGCAAGTAGTCACTAAAACAGACATGTCAGCAGAGGCAAAAGGTCCTCCTTAAAAGGGACCCGTCGCCTCTCCTGACATGCCTGTTTTAATAGCTTCATGCATTCCCCATGTAGCAACAATTCTGGGGCATCTATTCCTATGGCTATGTTGTATCATTCCTTTATTTCTACTAGAAGTTATGAATGAATTGCTAGCAGTCTGCAGTAAGGGTACAGAGGGGTGGTATCCCCGCACAGTCTCGCTCTATCAAGTCAGTGCTCCCATTGTCAGTCTGTACAGGTCCTTTTTCGCCAGAATCTGCTAGGGAGGCTCCAGCTGCAGATGTGAACCCAACCTTATTATATCATGCTAAAGTGATTGGTCCAAATATATATATATTTATTTTTTTAAGTTGGCTAATTATATGCGAGACATGATGGCCAGACGTCCGTTTGCTCAATTATCACCCAGGCTTCCCTATAGGTTCGCATTTAAGGAACAACTGAAAATTATTATTATTTTTTTATTTTTTTTTGTAGGGATATAAAAAAAAAAACTAGCACTCATCTCCTGGATATGAGCATCCACATAGTCATGTAGTAACAAGAACAAAAGGCAAGGGGGTTCAAACAGAAGCTCAGGGCAAGCAGCTCCACAAACAGATCATGGCAGGTGGCTGTCTTCAATGGACAAGCAAGAAGTTACCTGCAAGACTAAAATCTACACTTTGCAACTTGAGGAGGTCTGGGCTGGTTAGGACAAACTACTGATCTGCTTTCTTCGCATCCTGTCAGAGTGTTCAACCATTTTCTTGTTAAGTTTACTTTTCTGCTGATATTAGAGACTGAGGAAGATCAGCAACAGTCTTATGACATATGCCTTTTACGTGCCCTTCTGCCTAGGAAATCTAATGCTGCCAAGGTTTACTTACATAATCTTCACATTTAGTCTCCCAGTGAGAGATAAGGTCTTTAAGCTTCTCAATCGCTGTGTCCTTCTGCTGAATCATGTCCATTAGTTGATCGATTTGTTGTTTCTGTGACAATAGTGTCTTGAGGAGGAAAAAGATGAATTGAAACAATTACTGTAAAAGACACAGATGTGGATGCAGTAGGGAAGGTGCACTAAACAGGCCTTACCTTGTCAGACTCTTCAAGCTGAAGTCTTGTTTCTGTGCAATGGCTCACCTGCCTTGCCAGATCTGCAGAAACAGATTTACAGAGGTAAGATATTAAACGTTTGGATTTATGCAGTGAATAAATGCAGTCATTGGCATGTCCTTAGTATGTATGTGCTAGTATGCAGAGCCACTAACAAACGTTAAAGGGGCTATCCGACACTAACAAATGAGCCCCTCACACAGATTCTACTTACCTGGCTCCCTGCGCCGCTCCTGGTCCCCACACGGCCACTACCGCTTCTCCCCGTGCCAATGGCAGGAGGTGACGGGGACGAGCCTCCCTAGCATCGCGAATTACGCCAATGAGGCTAGTCCCCGTTACCGCTGACATTGGCTGCTCCCCCAAAACCAGACATTTTCATCCGCGCACGGGACGCAGCTGCGGCCGTGTGGGGACCAGGAGCGGCGCGGGGAGACAGGTAGGTAGAATCAGTGTGAGGAGCCCGGCATATGAGGGAGCATTTGTTAATGTCAGATAACCCCTTTAACTCTTGCTTCTGATGGATCTCAGGCTACTTTCACACTCGCGTTTTGTGTGGATCCATCATAGACGGATCCGTTCACATAATACAACCATCTGCATCCGTTCAGAACGGATCCATTTGTATTATCTTTAACATAGCCAAAACAGATCCGTCTTGACCACCATTAAAACTCAATGGCAGCGTTTTGTGTCCGTCTCCAAAGCGGAATGGAGACTGAACTGATGCGGATCCTTTTCCATTCAGAATGCATTACAATGCAAACTGATCCGTTTTGGACCGCGTGCAAGAGCCCTGAACGGATCTCCCAAACGGAAAGCCAAAACCTGAGTGTGAAAGTAGCCTCTGTTGTCTATTACATACACCATGTTGTCCTATGTGCAGCCAATGAAATACACATATTGCGGAAAACAACTTTCATGGGCATAATCAGCAGTTTAGTGGGAGTGCAAGAAGCAAGACCTGTGAAGATAAGCGGATTGCTACAGTGACTTTAATCTGACAAAACTTCTTACACATTGGCTTAAAAAACAAAACAAAAAAAACACACTGGCAAAAAAGCAGACGACAGCCATCTTAGAACATGTCCTATTCTTGGACGAGAACAGGCATTTCTATCATAGGGCAGGCCGTGTGTGTTGTGCATTTTGCCAGTACCTGCAACTAGCGGACCACAAAACACTTAGGGCTGTTTCACACGAGCGGATGCCGTGCGTGACATCCGCTCCGTGAATGACAGCCAAGACCCGATGCGGACAGCAGAAGCACGGAGCAGTAACATGATTGATAATGCTCTGTGCCTCTCTGTGATCTCTTTACTACGAAATCACAGTGACAACTTTATCTTCCTGTGATTTCGTAGTAAAGAGATCACAGAGAGGCACGGAGCATTATCAATCATGTTAATGCTCCGTGCTTCTGCTGTCCACATCGGGTCTTGGCTGTCATTCACGGAGCGGATGTCACGCACGGCATCCGCTCGTGTGAAACAGCCCTTACAGTCCTGTAAATGTATCCTTACAAAGTGCTCAAGTGAATAAGTTCCCCTTGTATTGCACTTAGTAAAACAAGCAGTAAAAAATCTTTAGTACGCTTTCAATCTTGTACATATGAAAAAGATTTTGTAGAATTCTATTCACCGGAAGATACTGCGTTTTGATGTGATTTTTTGGTGCAGATTTTGTAACAAATAAGGCTACTTTTACACCTGCATTAGGTGCGGATCCATCTGGGACAGATCCGTTCTCAATTGCACCATATTGTGCCAGGGAAAACGGATCCGCTCCCTTTGACTTACATTGTAAGTCAGGAAGGATCCGTTTGGCTCCGCATTACCAGGCGGACACCGAAACGCTGCAAGCAGCGTTTTGGTGTCCGCATCCAGAGCAGAATGGAGGCGGAACGGAGCCAAACTGATGCATTCTGAACGGATCCTTATCCATTCAGAATGCATTGGGGCTTAACTGATCCGTTTTGAACTGTTTGTGCGATCCCTGAATGGATCTCACAAACGGAATTCAAACCACCAGTGTGAAAGTAGCCTAAGCTGTATTTGAACATAGCCCAAATATCACTATGTCAGAAAATGCCTCTAGATTTACAACTACCAAGGAAACTAGACAGATGATATATCATAATGAATTACATTTCCCTCCTCATATAAAAATGACCTTTTCAATGTTGGTATGATTTCTGAAACACAGTTGGCAGAATGCAGGCAGAAAGTACCCAATACAAGGCATCGGCATCAACAGGGCTAGCGACTTACCAGCTGAATTCCGTTGCAGCTCCTCTTGAGTTTTAGAAAGCTCACTGGTCACTTGCTGTAATTTTTGTTCCAATGCAGAAATCTCCTCTGCATCGTCATGGATAGCTTCAATATGATTGTGAGCCTCCGCGGCCTGCTTCTTGATTACTGCCAAATCACACTGTATAGAAGAGAAGAGTCCTTGAAGCGGTATATTCAGCTCATCCGTCTGGTAAGGAGAAAGCAATGTTCATCTCCCATAGGATCAATTAAGAACATGCTTCAATATGAAAATAACTTCATACAGATTAAAATCCAGGCAATGTGCATGTAAGAATGCAATGGGGTTTTTTTTTTGTTTTTTTTTTTTGTGTGCAAAGCTTAAAAAAACGCCTTTTATTGCAAATATGCATCAAAAGGTTAGAACATTTTATACAACACCACTGAACAGGTAAACCGCTAATAGGCCACTATTTTAAATTCAAAGGAAATTGCATAAAAGCAATACCCTGATGTATGACCGCACTATAACTAAGCTCAGGCAAAAGTGCATGTTTTTTCAAGATGGCAAAAACGCTTAGGTCAAACACACTGGGCACTGTGCATCTCAGAGAAAATAGTGCGTGACAGGTTGAAATGCCATCTGACAACCATCAGCCAGTTGCCATAGACATTAAAGGGGTTATCCGGGAATTAATTTTGATGACCCATCTTCAGTACAGGTCATCAATGTTAATCGGCAGGGGCGATATTGATGGTGGGTCATCATTATCATTTCCTCGATAACCCCTTTAAGACTAGGGCTACATGGCGACTTTGGCCACACAACAAAGATCGCTATGTCACAATGCTACAATCGCAACTTGTGATTATGGTCCATTGTCGTGATACAATCACATTATTTTATGTTGCAGAGCGATTCAGTATCAGATGTAATTTAACAGAGCAACATTGTAATTCTAAGGCCTCTTCCACATGTCCGTGTTTGATCAGTGATTGGCTCACAGTAAGGCTACATTCACACGACTGTATGAATGAGTCTGCATCCGTTCCGCAATTTAGCGTAACGGGAGCGGGCCCATTCATTTCAATGGTGGTGCAAAAGATGCGCAAAGCACAACGTGTGCGGTCCGCATCCCTAGTTCCTTTCCGCAGCCCCACAAAAGTAATAGAGCGTGTCCAATTCTTGTCCGCAGTTGTGGACAAGAATAGACATTTTCTATGGTAGCAGCGGCCGTGTATCCTTGTTTTGCGGATCCGCAAAACACTACGGTCGAGTGAATGTAGCCTAATTGAAATCACTGACCAAACACTGCCTGTATGAATAAAGGCCTAAAGCTGTGCAGCCAGTCACCATATAGCCGCAAACTAAACAAGAAAAGTGCACCGACTACAGAATCTGCAGACCTGGACTGCCGTTTCTGTCATACTGAGCGGTTCCTTAGTATCGTCCTCTTCATCATCTTCCTCTTCATTAGAGCATTTTCTGACTAAATTCTGCAGGATTTCCATTCTTTCTTCACACCGTTCCTCTAACAGCTCTTTTTCTTTGTGCAAACGTTCACTATAATAAAAAGAATATAAAGTGAGAACAAAATTAAAACAACTTTATAGACGCTTAGTATGTGACGGAAGCTTCTGACGTATGCCAATGTATAGACAGTCAGGTCCATAAATATTGGGACTTTAACACAATTCTAACATTTTTGCTCTATACACCACCACAATAGATTTGAAATGAAACGAACAAGATGTGCTCAAACTGCAGACGGTCAGCTTTAATTTGAGGGCATTTACATCCAAATCAGGTAAACGGTGCAGGAATTACAGCAGTTTGCATATGTGCCTCCCACTTGTTAAGGGACCAAAAGTAATGGGACAGAATAATAATCATAAATCAAACTTTCACTTTTTAATACTTGGTTGCAAATCCTTTGCAGTCAATTATAGCCTGAAGTCTGGAACTCATAGACCTTACCAGACGCTGGGTTTCATCCCTGGTGATGCTCTGCCAGGCCTCTACTGCAAGTGTCTCCAGTTCCTGCTTGTTCTTGGGGCATTTTTTCCTTCAGTTTTGTCTTCAGAACGTGAAATGCATGCTCAATCGGATTCAGGTCAGATGATTGACTTGGCCAATGCACAACATTCCACTTCTTTCCCTTAAAAAAACTCTTTGGTTGGTTTTGCAGTACTCTTTGGGTCATTGTCCAGCTGCACTGTGAAGCACCGTCCAATGAGTTGTGAAGCATTTGGCTGAATATGAGCAGATAATATTGCCCGAAACACTTCAGAATTCATCCTGCTGCTTTTGTCACCAGTCACATCATCAATAAATACAAGAGAACCAGTTCCATTGGCAGCCATACATGCCCACGCCATGACACTACCACCACCATGCTTCACTGATGAGGTGGCATGCTTAAGATCATGAGCAGTTCCTTTCCTTCTCCATACTCTTCTCTTCCCATCACTCTGGTACAAGTTAATCTTGGTCTCATTAGTCCATAAGATGTTGTTCCAGAACTGTGAAGGCTTTTTTAGATGTCGTTTGGCAAACTCTAATCTGGCCTTCCTGTTTTTGAGGCTCACCAATGGTTTACATCTTGTGGTGAACCCTCTATATTCACTCTGGTGAAGTCTTCTCTTGATTGTTGACTTTGACACACATACACCTACCTCCTGGAGAGTGTTCTTGATCTGGCCAACTGTTGTGAAGGGTGATTTCTCCATCAGGGGAATAATTCTTCGGTCATCTGCCACAGTTGTTTTCCGTGGTTTTTCAGGTCTTTTGGTGTTGCTGAGCTCACCGATGCGTTCCTTCTTTTTAGGAATGTTCCAAACAGTTGTTTTGGCCACGCCTAATGTTTTTGCTTTCTCTCTGATGGGTTTGTTTTGTTTTTTCAGCCTAATGATGGCTTGCTTCACTGATAGTGACAGCTCTTTGGATCTCATCTTGAGAGTTGACAGCAACAGATTCCAAATCCAAATAGCACACTTGAAATGAACTCTGGACCTTTTATCTGCTTGTTGTAATTGGGATAATGAGGGAATAACACACACCTGGCCATGGAACAGCTGAGAAGCCAATTGTCCTATTACTTTTGCTCCCTTAACAAGTGGGAGGCACATATGCAAACTGTTGCAATTCCTACACCGTTCGCCTGATCTGGATGTAAATAACCTCAAATTAAAGGTGACAGTCTGCAGTAAAAGTACATCTTGTTTGTTTCATTTCAAATCCATTGTGGTGGTGTATAGAGCCATAAATGTTAGAATTGTGATGATGTCCCAATATTTATGGATCCGACTGTACAGTTTACTCCCATTGTAAAAAATTCATACAGCACAAAACAGTTTTTACTGTGGCCTTTAGTATAGAAAAGTGCAGTTGACTATGCCAGTCAAGAATATGTCAAAAGGATACTCTAGGTATGCGCTGGGTATATGGAGTCCTACAGATACTTACGCAGCATGCGCCAGAATCTTTCCTGGTACATGCACTGAGCATGAATAAAAAAAATAAACTAAATCTGAACCAAGCCTCACCAATGTAGAGCTCTGTACAAAGGAGGCAACTGCAGTAAAATACCAGTGCATAGTGGTTACACGGCAGTGAGCAAATTTGGAAATCTCTCATTCACACAATGTAAATAATAACTATTACTCTTATACATTTTTAAGGCAGCATGACTTTACTCCAGTTTACAAGTTTGCCATAGGCCACCATCCAGTATTTGGGTCACCTACACAAAAAAAGGCATAAGGAAAAAGTTTGAACTTCCTCTGTGTTTTCGAACCACCGCTGGGTTTGGCTTACAAATATGGCTGGAAAACCCCAAAATGTGCTTGTTTGGCTATTTGTGCTGGCCTGAGTGCAGGATATTACAGAGGTATAGATGATGAGCTCTATATGTACATAGGTTTATATGATTTGGAACAGGATTTTGGAGTAAAAACAGAGTAAATAGTGACAGGACTCCAAGGAGACATAGTGCACGTTTTGCTTACCACATTGACAATCTTCGGTGTACTTACTGGTACAGGCAGAGCTGTCAATCACTGTCCCATATACTGAAATGTCTGTCTTACCTGAAGTCATGTTCACGCTGAATGAAGTGTTCTTTGAACTCTTTTGCCACATCTTCTCTTATTCTAAGTTCCATAAGAAGTTTCTCTTGCTTCTCATTACATAGCTTGGTTTTCAGATCTTCCAGAAGTGCTAGCAGATTCTAGATGTAATCAGTAGCATGAAAGTAGTCTTTAAGTGACAGCCAAAAGTACTGAATCATTGTAAAATGTGATTTCTTTAAAGTATCATACCTCATAAGCTTCTTTCTTGATGACAATTTCATCTTCTTCTAACTCATAATCATCTTCATCTTCTAGATTGGTGCAGTCAAGAGGATCTTCATGATCAAAACAGTCTTCATATTCCTCATCATTTCCATCCTCCAGAACATCATCTAAGCGGCTTTCCCACTGCACAGTTGCACGTTTTCGTGACAGCAAACTCTTGTTATCAGCATTGTTTATTATAAAGGACACTTCCCTGGCACTCTTTTTTTGACCATGTAATAAGATGTCCAAAGCATGACAAGAATCCAATATAAGGACCTAACATTGAGAAGAAATCATGAAGGAGGTACGCAATCAAAAAGCAATTAATGATGCAACAGAACAGTGAAGCAAACATGTTTTTGCCCCATTTTTGAGAAAATCTTGGCTTAAAAAGCCTGGAGAGGTCAATAACCCTCATGTATACATTTATATGCAGGTATCCACAGTTTATACTGCTTTATACCATCCAGCTACTCAGTTGTACTATGTACATTTTCCTGAAAGTAAAATCGTTATGATACAAACATAACCAAACACTTATGCCTTTCAGGTTACTCTAAACGCCTGCAGAGGAAGAGGCTACATAGGTCATCAATATAAGTCCTGGACAACCACATTATAGCTAGTCTATCACCACCAATACATGTTCTAAACTGTTCCTGGTGCCCTCTAGCTCACATACACCCTAACCCAGACATACTTTTGTGTTTCTTTCATTGCCCCTAAAAGCATCTTTATATTGGTATGAAAAGAAGCAGAAAGGCCAAGTGGCAGCACCTAATAACGATGGAGCCCAGCCAATGCCATCTGAATTGGAGCCCCGCTCCTCCCTCGCCATTATCAAACAACTGTTAGAAAGCTCAGCAGGGAGTTGGAGGGGGCACCTCAGCGCTGTGTTTGCGACTGCGCTGTCTGGGCCTCTCTGTGGGCAGTGGCGTCCTCAACTGCACCACACGGCTTTTCGGCGCATGTGCAGTTGATTAAAGGGGTTATCCAATACTATAAACTGCCCCCCATATGCCACACCCCTCACAGAGAATACACTTACCCCGCTCCCCACAGCTTCTCCCATTCTCCCAACGGGTGACGCTAAGGAGGCTCTTCCCTGTTCCTGCCTGCCATTGGCTGGTCTCTTCCTCTCTCTCCCCCCCCCCCCGCCTCCACAACACAGGACGTTTTTATCCTCGCACAGGGAGAAGCTGCAGCGTCGGTGCGGGGAACAGGAGCGGGGTAAGTATATTCCTTGTGAGGGGCCTGGCATATGGGGTGGCAGTATATAGTATTGGATAACCCCTTTAATGCCTCATTCACACGTCAGTGTTTTGGTCAGTGATTGTGAGCCAAACCCAGGATTGGAGCCTCTCCAGACATAAGGTATAAGTGAAAGATCTGCACCTGTTCTGTGTTTGGAGCCGTACCTGGTTTTGGCTCAAAATCACTGATTGAAATCACTGATCAAACACTGACGTGTGAATGAGGCATAAAACATTGCCCATAGAAAGGCCCAGACAGCACAGACGCATATACGGCTGTGAGCTACACCTGTGTAAGCTTTCCAGAAGTTGCTTGATGGTGTCAGGAGAGGAGGTGAAGAGGGGATGAGCAGGTTTCCGATTCAGATGGAGTGGTTGGGCCCCATTATAAACAGGTACTGTCCCTTGGGCTCTTTTATTCTCATTTGCAAACAAATATAAAGATCGCCTTCAGGGGTTAATAAAGAATTAAAGGGAACTTAAAATGTGTACTGGTGATGACAGACTACCTGCATGCAAACGGAAAATATAATCTGCTAAACTAATTGACTTTGTGTGACATCTACACTCTTTGGCTCACCATTTTACATACCTTTTGGGCAACAGCTGAAAACTTGAGCACATTCAGGGTCTCATCGTAAGCAGAGGCAGCCTGACTAATGTTTACTATCATGCACACTTTCCCTTTCCCACTGAAAAAGCTCTGCAGATAGTGGGTAAGCTTGCTTTCTCGAAAGGGCACATGCTGCTGAATTCTGGAGTAAACAAATGGAGAAAATATTGCATTGTGAGGAGACAAAAGAAAGGGCTTTAACTATAGTATTGGGGTAGTAAAAAAAAAAAAAACACCACATCAGTTCTATATGAATAGCTTTTTAAAAGAGAGTTACTCCACCTGGATATTTATGGCACATCCACAGGGTGTCAAATAGTGAACTTTGTCTCTCCCTGTGCGATGTTCGCTGTGTATAGGGTTCCCACCCCAGTCATGAATAAGAATAAATCACAGTAACAATTCTTTGTTCACACTGTGTTTCTCATTTATTTCGGAACAGTAAGAAATGCGGCAATACGTGTTAACTTTTTTGGCTCGCAGGCCTTTATCAGACACTGTGCCGCAGTTAGGAGGAAAAAGAAGAAAAAGTTTGGGGGGAGGGTGGGTGACATACACAATGTAAGTCAATGCGGACGGATCAGTTTTGACTGACACAATAGAAAACGGATCTGTCCTCCGTTGACTTTCAATGGTGTTCAAGACGGATCCGTTTTGGATATGTTAAAGATAAGGCTACTTTCACACTTGCGTTTGGGGCTCCGCTTGTGAGTTCCGTTTGAAGGCTCTCACAAGCGACCCCGAACTGATCCGTCCAGCCCTAATGCATTCTGAGTGGATACGGATCCGCTCAGAATGCATCAGTCTGGCACAGTTTGTCCTCCGCTCAGCAGGCGGACACCCGAACGTTGCTTGCAGCGTTCGGGTGTCCGCCTGGCCGTGCGGAGGCAAACGGATCCGTCCAGACTTACAATGTAAGTCAATGGGGACAGATCCGTTTGAAGTTGACACAGTATGGCTCAATTTTCAAACGGATCCGTCCCCCATTGACTTTCAATGTAAGGTCAAAACTGATCCGTTTGCACTATCATGAACAAAAAAAAAATTTTTTTTTTTTTTTTATTGGTTCATGGTAATGCAAACGGATCCGTTCTGAACGGATCTAAACGGTTGCATTATAGGTGCGGATCCGTCTGTGCAGACACCAGACGGATCCGCTCCAAACGCAAGTGTGAAAGTAGCCTAATACAACCGGATTCGTTCTGAACGCATGCATGCGGTTGTATTATCTGAACGGATGCGTCTGTGCAGATCCATGACAGATCCGCACCAAAAGAGAGTGTGAAAGTAGCCTAAGAAGAGGCCATCAATGTTTTACTTCTGAAAACCCTAGACTAGATAAACGTCAAGCTATGATACATTACAAATCAAATTGTTTTAAATGTATAATTTAAATCTACAAGTTGTCCTTTGTCCCAACACATTGATATCATATACAATACAAAAAGGCAGAACTCCTGATATAAACCTACTTCGACTGCTGACTGTTCTTCAGTGCATTGATGCATTTGCCAAGAATCAGGAGTGATGTATTAATGTTCCCGCTTTCCTTCAGCCTTTCACCTTCGTTCTGAGTTTTTGTGCATCTTTCAGAACCAGCCAAGTCACACAGAGTCAATCTAACAACAAAACATCATTTTTAGAAGATTGGATCAAATGAAACCCACTGCTTGACCATCTTCTTAAAACAATACATAAAATCAGTGATTCTGGTTTTCTAATAAAATAAAAAAAAATCTTTAAAACAATATCCGTAATTTAAAAAGGTGCATTCATTTTTGTTTCATCATTTGCTAAAAGGTGGACCTGCATGTTGACGGGACACAAACCTGGCCATGGAGGGCAATCTTAAAAGGTATCGTCAGGGATTAGATAATAAACGGTCGGCTTTTTTGTTCCCCGTAAATACCACATTGCCTGACGATGGGCTGTGGCTGATAGACACTCACCCTCATTTATTTGAATAAGGATGCACAGCAATAGCATACACAGCCCATAGAGGACAAAGATAAAAGAGGCAATCTTTTTGTGTGGAGGTGGTGGTACGGACTATTACGCTGGGGCTAAATGTTGACATGTGTCGTGCGACACAAAAGGGTTACTACAAGACTGTTGCAAATAAAAAAAAATTTTTTTATTAAATAAATATGACTTTGCGAATGTCCCATCACAGCATGCCGCATTGCGACACCATGTAAAAGGTCGCTGTGTAGCCACACCCTTAGACATGTGACTTTCAAATCAGAAAATGATGAACGGCACTCATCACGTCAGGTTTGCGTTCTTAAATCCAGATGCGACATTTCGTTATTTAAAGCCTGTTTCAAGTATTTTATTTTATTTTATTTTTTTGGGTGCACCGATCCTGGAGGTACTGCAATACCAGGTCAATGCATGGAGTGAACAGAGCAAGCTCTTTTTTCATCTCACTGTTCGAAAAATCCATTTAATATATGGTCCCCAGATAGGGGATGTATCAGATATTAAACTGATAAGAACAGATACTACACTTGATTTTAGCCAAGAGGCCGAGAAGTGATTTATTTTTCAAGGATTTTTAATAGCAAGTGCTGTCCACATGTGATGCAATTTTGATGTAAAAACACAGCCAAGGGACAGAAAAGTTGTAGGCAAGTCGCACTCATTGCAGTATATGATGGTAAAGTAGTGTGAGACTTGCGACCAAATATCCAACAATCTTTATATTTGCCCAGTTGTTGCAGCTCAGCATGTCATGTGTTGCATCGTGACCCCATAAACAATCATTATAGATGCATAATCATGTTGCCATGTAGCCCCAGCCTTAGGCCTCATGCACACAACAGTTTTTTTTCACGGTCCGCAAAAACGGGGTCCGTGATCCGTGACCGTTTTTTCGTCCGTGGGTCTTCCTTGA
The DNA here is from genome assembly GCF_014858855.1 of Bufo gargarizans. Lineage (NCBI taxonomy): Eukaryota > Metazoa > Chordata > Amphibia > Anura > Bufonidae > Bufo > Bufo gargarizans. The sequence continues at coordinate 309,929,464 of NC_058085.1, read as the reverse complement.
TTTTTGGAGGATCCACGGACATGAAAAAAAAGTCGTTTTGGTGTCCGCCTGGCCGTGCGGAGCCAAACGGATCCATCCTGAATTACAATGCAAGTCAATGGGGACGGATCCGTTTGATGTTGACACAATATGGTGCCATTTCAAACGGATCCGTCCCCATTGACTTTCAATGTAAAGTCTGGAGTTCTTTTATACCATCGGATTGGAGTTTTCTCCAATCCGATGGTATATTTTAACTTGAAGCGTCCCCATCACCATGGGAACGCCTCTATGTTAGAATATACTGTCGGATATGAGCTACTTCGTGAACCTCAGATCCGACAGTATATTCTAACACAGAGGCGTTCCCATGGTGATGGGGACGCTTCAGGTTAGAATACACTACAAACTTTGTACAAGACTGCCCCCTGCTGCCTGGCAGCACCCGATCTCTTACAGGGGGATATGATAGCACAATTAACCCCTTCAGGTGCGGCACCTAAAGGGGTTAATTGTACTATCATATTCCCCTGTAAGAGATCAGGGCTGCCAGGCAGCAGGGGGCAGCCCCCCCCCCCCCCCCTCCCCAGTTTGAATATCGTTGGTGGCACAGTGTGCGCCCACCATCGCCCCCCCTCCCTCCCTCTATTGTAATAAATCGTTGGTGGCACAGTGTGCCCCCACCATCGCCCCCCCCCTCCCTCCCTCTATTGTATTAAATCGTTGGTGGCACAGTGTGCCAACCACCATCGCCCCCCCCCCCTCCCTCTATAGCAGTAATATTGGTGGCAGTGTGCGGTCTCCCATTTCCCCCCCCCCCCCCCCCCCCCCCCCCCCCATCATTGGTGGCAGCGGAGTTCCGATCGGAGTCCCAGTTTAATCGCTGGGGCTCCGATCGGTAACCATGGCAACCAGGAAGCTACTGCAGCCCTGGTTGCCATGGTTACTTAGCAATAGTACAACAGTAGAAGATTCATACTTACCTGCTTGCTGCTGCGATGTCTGTGAACGGCCGGGAGATCCTCCTACTGGTAAGTGAAAGGTCTGTGCGGCGCATTGCTAAAGAACTGTCACTTACCAGTAGGAGGAGCTCCCGGCCGTTCACAGACATCGCAGCAGCAAGCAGACATCGCAGCAGCAAGCAAGTATGAATCCAAGTATGAATCTTCTTCAGGGCTGCAGTAGCTTCCTGGTTGCCATGGTTACCGATCGGAGCCCCAGCGATTAAACTGGGACTCCGATCGGAACTCCGCTGCCACCAATGATGGGGTGGGAGACCGCACACTGCCACCAATGTTACTGCTATAGAGGGAGGGGGGGGGGGGGCGATGGTGGTTGGCACACTGCCACCAACGATTTAATACAATAGAGGGAGGGAGGGGGGGGCGATGGTGGGGGCACACTGTGCCACCAACGATTTATTACAATAGAGGGAGGGAGGGGGGGGGCGATGGTGGGCGCACACTGTGCCACCAACGATATTCAAACTGGGGAGGGGGGGGGGGGGCTGCCCCCTGCTGCCTGGCAGCCCTGATCTCTTACAGGGGAATATGATAGTACAATTAACCCCTTTAGGTGCCGCACCTGAAGGGGTTAATTGTGCTATCATATCCCCCTGTAAGAGATCGGGTGCTGCCAGGCAGCAGGGGGCAGTCTTGTACAAAGTTTGCAGTGTATTCTAACTAGAAGCGTCCCCATCACCATGGGAACGCATCTGTGTTAGAATATACTGTCGGAAATGAGTTTTCACGAAGTGAAAACTTAGATCAGAAAAAGCTTTTATGCAGACGGATCTTCGGATCCGTCTGTATGAAAGCAACCTACGGCCACGGATCACGGACACGGATGCCAATCTTGTGTGCATCCGTGTTCTTTCACGGACCCATTGACTTGAATGGGTCCGTGAACCGTCGTCCGTCAAAAAAATAGGACAGGTCTTATTTTTTTGACGGACAGGATACACGGATCACGGCCTCGGCTGCAAAACGGTGCATTTTCCGATTTTTCCACAGACCCATTGAAAGTCAATGGGTCCGCGAAAAAAAACGGAAAACGGCACAACGGCCACGGATGCACACAACGGTCGTGTGCATGAGGCCTTATTCTAGCCCATCTCACACAGACTGCTACACGTCACGCTAAACCATTTCCTTCAGTGGGTTTATAATGTACGTTAAAAACTCATTATGAGAACACCGGAAAAACCTGGGCATTCTGCAGAATAGATTTTAAAGCGCAAAGTGTGAGCACCTCATAAAAGAGACAGCCAAGTAAAGGTGGCTTTACCGGGAAGATTGTTGGGAAGGTAGAGTTTATTCCTGACAGTCGGCTGCTCGTTCAGTGGAGGTGAAGAGCTGCATTTACATACAGCGATCACCTCCACAGTATGAGAATCAGTGATCGCTAGTAATTATACAGCTGCATTGTTTCTGGGCAGCAGATCGTTGTTTAGGACAGGCCGATCTGCTGCCCAGAAATGATAATTCAGGCGCCTGCATGAATGACCGTTTAGGATGATCTGCTGCACCTTTAGACGGGCAGACTGTGGGGAAGGATCGTTCATTCCCGATAATCTACCTGTCTAAATCCACCTTTAGTGTATCAACCACTGTCACATGGGGTGCCTATACTTTCCAGTCTAGGAACGTAAACAGGAAGGTAAATAACTAGAAGAGATGATTGAAACTGAAATTTTTTTTATAATATTTCACATGTGCCCAGAGATCACTTCCCTACTTACTCGCTGACTTTTACTACTCGAGGAACATCTGCATCTTCAATTTTTAAGAGACGAACAGTAAATATACTATGACTGCAAAACAAAAAAAAAAAACAGGATTTAAAAGCATGAAATGATAAAACGTTCTTTTAACTATCTAGATTTGAGTATATGCCATGCCGGCAGAAAGCCTGGTCTTCAAGATTACACTTCTCCATATCATGTTTACAGAGGAGGAGACTGTTAGGCTAGGGCTACACTGTGACTTTTTGTTGCACTACTGGTTGATTTTAACTACTGAGCCACAGTTGCAGTGCAGAGAAATACCTTAGATCAGGGATGCTGAACCTGTGGCCCTTCAGCTGTTGAAAAACGAGATTTTTGTATAACTTACCAGTAAAATCTCTTTCTCGCTCTTTCCTTGGGGGACACAGAAGACCTTGGGTATAGCTCATCTCCATAGGAGGCGTGACACTAAGTGAAAACTGTTAAGCCCCTCCTCCACAGCTATACCCTCAGCCTGGAGAGAGAGACTGCCAGTTGCGTGTCCAAGCAGTGAGAAAAGGCAAAGTCCAACAAGGAACCAACAAGCCAACTACCCAACGGGTAACAAAAACTCGGAAAACGCACAGAGAAAAAACAATTAATGGGTGGGTGCTGTGTCCCCCAAGGAAAGAGCGAGAAAGAGATTTTACTGGTAAGTTATACAAAAATCTCGTTTTCTCGCCCAGTTTCCTTGGGGGACACAGAAGACCTTGGGACGTTCAAAAGCAGTCCAAAAGGGGGAGGGACCACAGCACCAAGGTGAAGCACCCGAAAGGCATCAATGAACCGCCGCCGGTAAACCCAGGCGGGGTAAGGCAGCATCTGCCAAAGTCAGAGTATGCACCCTGTAGAACTCAGTAGGGCGTGCAAGGCAGACCTGTGGCCGCCGTGCCCAAAAGCACGGCCGAAGCCCAATGCCTCCGGCCCAGGAGGCACCGACCGCTCTGGTGAAAGGAACGGTGACACCAAAGACAGAATCCTGCCCTAGGTGCGGTAACCTCAGCAATAGCCAATCTGATCAAGCGGAGGAAAACCACCCTGGAGTCTGTCAACCCTATGCACAGACCTCCTGGAACCCCAAGAGGCCGAAGGACTGCAAGAGTCGGAGATCTCCAAGTAAAAAACGGCCAGGCCCAAACAACGTCCAAATAGGTGAGGCGCTGAAGCGAAAGGCAACACTACCTTCAGAAGGAAGGAAGGAAGGAAGGAAGAAACGAGATGCAGAACAGCCCTGTCCTGGAAAAGACAGAAAGCTCGTAACAAAAAAAGGGGGCCATGCCGGCACCCGTCAGAGACACGACTGATACGGAACACAACCGTACAGGACAGAAGGCAAGATTGGAGCGCTGAGAGCTCAGGATATAGTCCCCAGGGCGGTACCGAAGGACAGTACAGAGGAACCAAAGAGCCACTCCGAGGAAGAAGGTCTTGGCAGGCCCAGAGGGCCGGGAACGCTGGAAGAGGAAGAACAGCGCCGACACTTGACACCTCAACTAAAAGACAGAACCATGGGGAAAGAACTTCAGAGTGGGGAATGTACAGCTTCCCACAGAACCCCAGACAAAAAACCCTAAGTCTTACGACAGATCCTGGACGAGACACAGCCAGGAGTGGACAGCAGTGAACCCGCTGGAGTCGCCTGGCGAGCAGGCGAAAACCCAATGAGAACAGGCGCAGACCAGTAACACGGGCAGAAGGGTCGACAAAACTAGCCCCGTCGGCCCTCGAACAACGTTGACCCGCATCCACCCGAATGGGGGAGCAGAAGGACAGATGGAAAGAACCCAAAGGATCCGCCAGATGCCAGGAGAAGGCAGGCTAAAGCCCATGCTGATGTAACCACGTTGTACAGCCCCTGTGTGGGATCAAAGGACAATCTGAACCGAAAAGGTAGTCCCCCCAAGTTATCGAGAAGGTAAGTCTACATCAGGACCATCGTCTTAGAACGGGCCACGCAATCTGCACCCAGCGGGAGGACAGAACGCGGTAGACTCGGTAAACAAGCACACAGCTAATACAGCCAGCGTGAACAAGGGAGACAGTACGAGGCCAAAAGGAACACCAGAACCATCCACAGGAACAACCATGCTCACCCCAGAGGGGAGGACAGTGAAAACACAGCCTCCGAAGTCTGGCGGGAAGCCACATCGGAGTGATCTGTATAGAGCGGGAGCCAAACAAAACCGGCAAAAAGAGGCAGTCGAGACAGAGGCCGACATAACACCCTCCAACCGAAAGGAGGAGGAGTGGGCAACAGGGAAGCCATAGGACAGCTCAAAGGCAGAACCCGCTACACTGTGAGACGCCCGGTCCACCGCCTCGCAGAAGGCGAATACCTTGAAGAACCCAAGGCGGAGGTCCTCCGGACCTGGGTAATCCAGCACCCAAGAGAAGTTGGGTGACCGTCCCGAGAAGAGCAGCCCGAACCCGGTAGCAGATCAGACAGAAGCGTAGAGGCACCAAGAGGAAGGACTCATACCACACTGCATCCGAAGAGGAGGAAATTGCGGCAGGCAAGGGAACCGCAGTCCTGCCAGCGCCAATGAAGAATTCGAGAGGCGCCGCAGACAACAGCACTCTCGACCATGTGACCACTTGCGCAGGGAAGCAATGCTGCAGAAGGACGCAAAGGGCATGCATCTAGGACCCACGAACACTCCCTGGAATGAAAGGCCAACTAAATGAATGAGCACCACCCAGCTCGGTGCAGCAGAGAGAAATAGAGCCTGTCCGGTCAGGAGGACAGAATGAACTCCCTAGGGACGAGTGCAAGGCTGGCGGCAAGCATCGTCTCCCAAGAAACAAGGTATGCCGCAGGAAGCAGGTGAGGCATACGAACGAGCAGCCCCGCAAGCAGCGAGAAGGCCAACCCACCTAGAAAAAAGGGGGGCTCGTCCCAGAGCGCCACAGCATGTACGGAATCGCAAAGTGCAACCTGAAAGAGAGTTATGCACAAAACCAGTATAGCATGCGATGGAACGCAATCAGTCCACCCCGAAAGGGGGGAAATTGTACCTGGCCAACTGCAGTTGGCAAGAGTGCAAAGACCCGTCCCAAAAGGGAGTGATGCCTAAGGCCGAACCTACTTCAGAGAAGCAGGACATACCCTATAAACCAGCAGGAACGCAGGAGGTCCACCTAGTGAAAGGGGAACATGCACAGGGGCATCCTAGCATTAAAGGAGTGTGCAATAATACACCCAACACTGAACTCAGCGAGAGAGTAACTACTCTGCCAATGAATGGGGACATGTACAAGTCCAGCCCAGCCATATAAGGACAGCCGTGAATCCCATGAGCGTGCCAAATTCTGCTCTGAAGTGAGAGGTGGTCACGCACAAGGCCAGCACCGTATCCAATGGAAGTGCAAGCGTTCCACCCATGTTAGAGGGCCATTCTCATGGCCAGCAATGTATCCGGTGAGAGTGTAGCACACCGCCCAGAAAAAAGGGGGTAAAGCACATGGCCAGCATCTCTTCCAGGGAGAGTGCGAGCACACCGCCATGCATGGGAGTCATACACATGGCCAGCAACGTACTGGCGAGAGACAAACACAGTCACTAAGAACGCGTGCACGTCGCCTGAGGAAGGAAGGCATGCCCCTGGCTGGCAGCGAATCCAGCAAGAGTGCGTACACCGCCTACGGAAGAGGGGTCATGCCTATGGCCGACAGCGGATCCAGCGAGAGAGCAAGCACCCTGCCATGTATGGGGTACATGCACGTGGCCAGCAACGTACCTGCGAGGAAACACCCAAAGACAGAGGGATGTATGTATGCTGCCTGAGGGAAGGAGGCATACCCAAGGCCGGCAGGGAATCCAATGAGAGTGCAGCATACCGCCTAAGAAATGGCCGGCAGCGCAACCAGTGAGAGTGCAGCACAATAACATAGTACATAAGTACATCATAGCACATCAGCGAGAGTGCAGCATAATAACATAGTACATAAGTACATCATAGCACATCAGCGAGAGTGCAGCATTCCGCCTATGGAAGGGGGTCGTGCACATAGCCAGTACCGTATCCGGTGAAAGTGCAGTATCCCGCCTAAAAAAGGGGGGCATGCACATGATCGGCAACAGATCCCGTGAGAGTGCTGCGTTCCGCCCAGGAAGGGGGTCACGCACATGGCCGGCAGCGAATCCAGTGAGTGCAGTGTTCCGCCCACGGAAGGGGGTCACGCACATGGCCGGCAGCAAATCCAGAGAGTGCAGCGTTCCGCTTATGGAAGGGGGTCGTGCACAAGGCCAGCACCGTATCCGGTGAAGGTGCAGCATTTCGCCTAAGAAGGGGGTCATGCACATGGCCAGCCAGGGAGAGTGCAGTAGCCCGCCTAGGAGGGGGGGGGGGGGGGGGGGGAGATGCACATGGCAGGCACCATAACTGGAGAGATGATGAATGCTGCCTACAGAGGGCCGAATGCACTTGGCCAGCGCCGTATCCTGGAAGAGGCAAGAAAACCGCCTAAAAGGGGAAATGCCCTAGCAGCGACGCAGGCTGGGAGCGCAACACCATGCCGCCTGTGGAAAGAGGTCATGCAGACATGCAGCATTACTGATGAGGCTGCAGCGTCAAGCGCAGCCCAATAGAAAACATGATCTATTATTTTTAGTTTATTTAATTTTTTTTTTTTTTTTTTTAATTATTATTTAAACTCAGCCTCTGAGGCTAAAGGGGAGCCACCATATAGGGGCCCTGAGAGACAGAGAAAAAAAGGGGGGCCAACTATACAGACCCATTTTTTGGGAGCCGGCCTGCACCCAAAGGGTTAACAGGGATCCGGCCTGGAGGGCGGCGTGCGATCCCCTGGGGGCGGAGGAACCTCCAGACGGGAAAATTCGCGCCTGGAGAAGTTCCCGCCCCCTCCACCAGAGGCCGGAATATTGCGGCCTAGTAGGCCGCGAAGCCGGGGGCTAAATTGCGGCGCCCGGCCCGTCATACCGCCGGGACCTGCGGCAGAACGGCGCTTCAAACCGGCCGCGGGAGCCCACCCCGCGGGCCGGTCGGGATTGCGGCCCAGCAGGCCGAAACCTGGGACCAAAGTAGCGGAGCCCCGCCGACCGCCACCTGCTGGGGCATAGCCCAATGTCGGCCGCGGGAGCCCACCCCGCCGGCCAGAAGAGACAGGGGCCCGGAATGGCGGTTTGCCGGCGCGGGAGCCCACCCGGCCGGCCGGAAGAGACAGGAACCGGAATGGTGGTTCGCTGGCCGCGGGAGCCCACCCCGCCGGCCGGAAGTAAGGGGGCCTGGAATGGTGGACCGCCGCGGGAGCCGCGGAGCCTAAAATCTTTTGCGGCGCCCGGCCGCACCGGATATATTAGTGCTGACCGGACCGGTGCCCGTGATGGGTCAGGGGCAGCAAGGCGCGGGCCCTCTGGCCCTGAAGCAGTGGCCGGTAAGAGGGAGGGGGACCCTGAGACCGGGTCTGTGAGGGTGGGAAGCCCGCCTAACCCCTACGTCAGGGGCAGCTAGGTGCGAACCTCTGCAGCTCCCCAGGCATTCTTCTTGCAGGAAGAAGGGTGCCAATGTCCTATGGGAGCAGAATGTCGCCCTGTGGCAGCCAGGGCCAGCCTAGGGCTAGCAGGGACAAAAGGGTCCAGAGGCCCTGTCAGTATGGGGGTCAGGCACGCAGGAGACCGGGGTGGGGTGAGGGGTGAGGGGGGGGGGACGTAGGGCTGGAGAAGCCAATCTCTCACCATAGCCGTCTTCACCCTCGGTCCGTTCCAGCAGGGTCGCCCCTTCAGCTACTGGCACCGTAGTGGCAGGACGCTGGAAGAGGGACTTGGCGTGCGGGCGACCCTTGTGCTGGCGGGATGTAGGGGAGCTGGGCTGCCCTGATCCACCTTGCCTTCTGTGGGGCAGGCAGCAGTGCGGATGACCGGCACTGGCGCAGCTCGACCCCGGGAGAAACAGAGAGGTCTAGTGCGTCTCTGTTGTCCCTGATGTTCTGGAACAAAAAGAAAAGAAAAAAGTAAAAATCAAAAATTAAAACAAGGAGAATCAGCCCTGCAGAGCAGGGAGTGTCTTGCCTCCTTGGACACTAAGCAAAAAACTGGCAGTCTCTCTCTCCAGGCTGAGGGTATAGCTGTGGAGGAGGGGCTTAACAGTTTTCACTTAGTGTCACGCCTCCTATGGAGATGAGCTATACCCAAGGTCTTCTGTGTCCCCCAAGGAAACTGGGCGAGAAAACTACAACTCCCACCAGGCCCTGCTGTAGACTGATTGCTTTAGGCTGGCTGGGCATGCTGGGAGTTGTAGTTTTGAAACAGCTGGAGGGCCGCAGGTTGGCCATCCCTGCCTTAGGTTATATGCATTCTGGTGGACTGCAGCCGTCACTTAATAGTTCAAATAAGTCAGTGGTGCTACATAAGGCACAGTGTAGACAAGGATGAAAAATTGCCGGTTGTTAAATGTATTAATTGTAAAAGGTGCATCCATTTAGCATTTTACTTCAAAGCACAAATGCCTAGATGCACATTTGATATATATCTAGATGCTTTTCATGGGTACAAGAGGAAACATCTTCACAGCTAACGGGGTAGAGGTATATTAAAATTATATATATATAATTTATATTTTTTTATTATTCTTTGAACATTTACCTTCTACTTGAGGAACTATTCAGTTTCGTAAAACCAATGCTTTGGAACTTCTTCCCCACAGCAAGAATTCTACATGCCTCTTTAGCATCTGAAACCTGTACCCACTGGAGATCTGAAAAGTACATAAGCCAATTAATAATTAAGATATATATTAAGGGTTGTTAACCCCCAGGGCCTTACGGGCAGACCGCCTAGTGTTGCTGGACCTTAGGACAGAATCATACTTACCTGGTCCCTGCCGTTGAGTTCCAGCTCCTTTGCTCCCATGGCTACTGCAGATCTCCAGTCTCCCAGCATCAACATCTGGTTTGACACGGGTCACAAGGCCGCAGCAGTGACCCAGTGACAAGATCCATGGGGGACACTCCACATTGAGCAGCTGCAGCAGCCATGTGACCCAGATCAAACTGGATTTTGGGACGAGGTGACCAGTGATCTGTAGTGGCAGCGGGAGCCGGAACCTAGCAGCAGGGATAGGTAAGGGCCGTTTAACATGAGCGAGTCCACTGCGAGAATCACACTCCGTGTGTGATCATGATCCTCCAATTCTGCACTTACAGAAGCGCACGGCATAATCATGATTTATAATGCCATGTGCCGCTGCTTGACCTTCCTTCTACAGAAACATACTGACATGAAGCTGTCAGTATGATCTTGTAGAAGGTCACGCAGAGGCACACAGCATTATAAATCAGAATGCCGCGCACTCCTGCAAGTCCTGAACGGAGGACCACACTCACACGTGAAGCTCGATTCCTGTAATGGACACATTCGTGTGAAACAGCCTCAAGTATGATTCCCTCTGCAGGTCTGGAAACACAAAGGGGAGGGGGTGTCTTCCCCTTTAATAGTATAGCTCTGCTCATTTCAGTGTAAACGGGGCTGGAAAAACATACCAAAGTGGTGTGATGTGGAAATACAACATCTCAAAACGTAAGTAAAAATGGCTCACCTTTTACAAAACTGAATCCTTTTAAATCCTGGGCAAGCTTTAAAGTTTTTCTCTTGTAACACTTATCACCTGACACAGGGTCCAGAAGATCAAAAATACATTCATTGTAGATTTCACAAAAGGAAATCCAGACAGAGAACTTTACAGAATCATTAACATCGAACTTGAATTCTTCAGATTCCCTTACACGTTCTTCAAATTCAGAGAGGACTCGCGAACAGTTTGACACTCCTCCAACTACAGAAGAAACAAGAAGATTCAGAAAGAAGAGTTTCCTTATTTTGAACCCATCCTGCCTTTTTATATTTTTTTTTATATACAAAAATTATGTCCCTGAAAAACCCCTATAATAAATAAGCTTGTTTGGCTCTTAATGGCACAATAAAGCCATTTGTGCCGCTCTGCATTTCAGAAGTCATTGAAAAAAGCAAAGCAGCTATTATTTTACACTGAATAACCAGTGAAAGAGGACTCATCCAATTTCCTGACATGCCCGTTTTAGTAACAATAAGTATAACGTATAAAGTAACTGTATAATGTGCCATTCCTCTAATATTCCTACTAGAAGTTTATGAATAAAAGATAGCGCTTGGTGGAGGATAACTAGAGGCAAGATATGGGTTAGGTCGACACAACAACATTTGTCGCGCGACAATAAGGGTCCATCCACACGTCCATTTTGCGGAACGGAATTGCGGACCCATTTATTCCTATGGAGCAGCACAATGTGCTGCCCGGACACGGAATTGCGGATCCGCACTTGCGTTCCGCCAAAAAATAGAACATGTCCTATTCTTGTCCACAATTGCGGACAAGAACAGGCATATTCTATTAGTGCCGGCAATGTGCGATCCACAAAATGGATTTAATGGATTTTCTGCGAGTGTTGCGTCGCAGTCGCAGCATGTTGCAGTGCGACACCATAGACTGCCATTATAAAAATTGTTGCGCGACATTGGTACGACAAATGTCTTCGTGTAGACCTAGCCATAATAGACCCAACACGGCAGGCCTGGAGGCCTTCAGAAAGCCCCCAGCTGCAACAACAACTACTCGGCAGCCCGGTACACTGACTAGGACACAAAGGTCTAACCTAATGACCACAGCTGTTGAGGGATTAAATTATCGGGATAGGAGTCCTATCTGATCCATCAGTGATAGCAGGGTAACATGAGCAGAGGGCTCTTCAGATCAAAACTAAGGATCGGCTGCCCTGATTGCCGCGTAAGATAGCTGTCCTGTTTTTTTGCATTTAGATGCCATGGTCACATTTGACCACAACATCTAAGGGGTTAAAGTGTGCCGTTATCGCCGGTCGCAGACAATATTCCAAGCAGAGACCTGGTGGCTATGGTGCCCACTGCACTCATAAGCAGGCGCCATATTTAAATCTCCTCCATCTGACGCACATGAGGGCAGTGGGACTCTAGGGGTTACATCCACATAAAACACCTAATAATGACAGACCTTATGAGAAAACTAAACATTACCGTCATCATTGAGAAAGTCTGTTGTATCTGCAGAGGTCCTACTGTTGTTACTCTGAATACTACAATGAGGGTCCACCTAAAAAATAAATGATATATGTATAAATACGGCACATCAGAGTTGAATTTTCTAAGACAAAGGAAAGATTTACTCAAATATAGATGAGACCCATTTCCATACAACCTTGTCTAAAATCCAAAGAATTGATATAAAGCCTGGTAAGTAAATCCTGCCCATTTCATATTGGTCACAGTGAATAGTCTCCAGTGTTGTATTGTGATATTCTAAAACTTTAGATTTCCCCCTGGCCAATTCTGTGTTGTTGCTTTTTACTCCATGCCTTTCTCAAACCATAACTTTTTTTTCCCCCCCATTAGAAACAGGATTTTTTTATTTATTTTTTTAACTTTTTATTTCCCCCTGTGGGCCTTTAATGTGCGACTGTCTGCTTGCTTCCACCATATACTGCAATGATTTAACATTGTAGCCTATGGGAGATTCACTATGTTTCCATCAAGCCCTGCCACAGGCAACCAAACAACTCCCTAAATTTCAGCAAGGGAAGCCACTCGAGAGCTTAATGCTCCTAATAAATGACCACTTCGGTGCTGTGGTTGTAAATGATCATGGCATCTGAGGGGTTAAACGTCTGTGATCAGTAATTTTGGATGCTGTCTCCGAGTGTCTGCTGCATAAAACAGCAGGCCCCCAGCTGCTACTGTGCCCGTTCAGCTTCTCAGCTACTTCAAAGCAGCTGATCAGCAGGGGTGGAAGTTGACGGATAAAGGGTTGGACAACCTCTTAGAAGCAAATCCCCACTTTACATCATCAGTTCTTGTTTTGATCTAACTCGGTGACAACTATTTTCCTTACATATTTGCAAAACACCCAGAGAGCTGTTTTTCTAGTACAAAGCACACACCTAAAGAGGAACATACTAAATAGGAATCTATTGGGTTCAATGCAAGACTGCAGTAAGCCGTCATGCTCCCTCTAGTGGTGGCTGCAGCCAGACAGCGTGTTATCTTTCAAATCTAGCCTTGTATCAGAAAAACAAAGATAGAACATAAAATTCATCAGCTCAGAATTCAGTAGCCTTTAAAAGGCAAAAAAAAATTAGGATGTCGTGGATGAATGTTTCTTGCTAAAGGGCCCTATACATAGGCCGAGAATCCGCAAGATAATCGCCATTCATAGGAACACTCATCAGCGATTATCTGGCGGTGTAAAAGTGCCGCAGATTATAGATCATTGAATAGATCATTTGTGTCGACAACTAAATAGTCGTTTGTCGGCAGCAGATTATGCTGTCTAAATAGCATCTGCTGCCGGCAAACAACGAGCCTGTATGGGGACGAGCGATGGCGTTAGTCATCCCTCCTCCCCATACTGTGGAGAAGATCGCTGCATCTAAATGCAGCAGTCTCCTTCACCGACAAGCAGGCAACTGTCAGGAAGGAACGCTTCCTTCCCGACGATCCGATGCTGTATTGTCCCGTATAAAAGGGCATTCAAGGCTATGTACACCTTTGGAGGACATTTTTTTATTATTGCATCTAACTTATTTTTGGCTAATAATCATATTCATAATTTGTCTATTAAAAAATATTGAGCCACTCTTTTACAAAGGGTTAACTGTTTTACTAGCTGTGAGACTGGTACTTTCAGTTTCACTTTGTCATCTAATAACCCTTATCTCTAAACTACTAAGAGGTCAAACACTTATTTAAACCACATTCTATTAGGCTACTTTCACACTGGCGTTTTGGTTTCTGTTTGTGAGATGTGTTCAGGGATCTCACAGGCGGTCCAAAACGGATCAGTTTTGCCCTAATGCATTCTGAATGGATAAGGATCCGTTCAGAATGCATCAGTTTGCCTCCGTTCTGCCTCCATTCTGCTCTGAAGGCTTGCAGCATTTTGGTGTCTGCCTGACGAAGCGGAGGCAAACAGATCCGTTCCAATTGACTTACATTGTGCGTCAGGACGGATCCGTTTGTCTCCACAAGCAGCAAGCTGCGTTTTGGTGTCCACCTCCAGCTGAATGGTGACTGAACGGAGGCAAACTGATGCATTCTGAGCGGATCCTTATCCATTCAGAATGCATTAGGGCAAAACTGATCCGTTTTGGACCGCGTGTGAGAGCCCTGAACTCATCTCACAAACAGAAACCAAAACGCCAGTGTGAAAGTAGCCTAATAGGAATGTGGTTTAAATAAGTGTTTATGACTAGAGATGAGCGAACTTCTGTTTTAAGTTCGGCGTCTAAAGTTCGGGTTTGGATTAGCGGAGAATCCCGATCTGGAACCGGATATGGATTCCGACTTCCGTTGTGGTCCGTGGTAGCGGAATCAATAATCGGCCATTATTGATTCCGCTACCACGGACCACAACGGAAGTCGGAATCCATATCCGGTTCCAGATCGGGATTCTCCGCTAATCCAAACCCGAACTTTAGACGCCGAACTTAAAACAGAGGTTCGCTCATCTCTATTTATGACCTCAGTTTTCACTGACACAATATGACAATAGAAAACGGATCCATCCCCCACTGACTTTCAATGGTGTTCAAGACTGATCCGTTTTGGCTATGTTACAGATAATACTAATTATTGTATTATCTGAACGGAAGCATTTGTGCAGATCCATGACGGATCCGCACCAAACGAGAGTGTGAAAGTAGCCTTAGTAAGATAAGGATTGAGCTTTAGTGATTATAATGTGAGAGCAGAGATGAGGAGTCCGTCTGCTCCTCAGATGACGGAAAAGACAAAAAATCCACAGGCAGTTAGTAGAGTACACAATGAAGGATTCCATATTGTTAATAAAGACCAATTGAAAAAAAATATATTTTTTTTTATCAAAATAAGTACAATGCAATGATAAAAAAATAAAAAATGCCCCCATAGCCTTTAAGACCACAGATACCATGCAGGGTATATTCACATGTTGAAATCATGGATTTTGCTACAAATATCTCAAATCAAACCGGCAACATGTGAATATATTTTAATCTGTTTAGGTAGTCTCTGTGTACATCAATATAGAAACCAGAGCCAACATAAGATTTTAGCAGCGTTTATAGGCAATGCACATTTGTCCCCGCAGCACTCACACAATATACCTCTTTTATATGACGGAGGAAACCATTTTTAATCGAGTGTTCTGTTTTCACTTGCTCTTTAGTCAGTCTTATGTAATCTCTACATTTGTGAGGCTTAATATCCATTTTTGAATAAACTTTTCCTTCAATTGCATTAAAAAGCAATTCCATTGATCTTGGTAAAATACCACCATCATTCTTTGAGCCTGCAATCAAAGATGACAAACTGACAGAATGAACAAATCAATCGCTACAGTACATGTCAATTAGAGGATCCACACACACAAAGGATGGTTTTAAAGGGGTATTCTCAGTATAGTGAGAGGTGGTATTCGCTCGTACATGCCACTACACCTTCATTCTTCATCACAGTTTGCCTACACAGTGACACTCATTGCAATCTGAATTGCTGGGTAATGACCTTCATCAATACTGAGAGTGAAAGGGCCGCAACCCACAACCAGTGCAGCGAGCACCCACTGTGCTGGGAATTGCAGAACAGCTCCATTCAAGTCAATGGAGTCGGCAGCGGTTACCTGCACAGCTCTGCAGAGAAACTTAGAGGAGACGGACTTATACCAAAAGTCAGACCTCCTTCGATTACAAAGTGGTGGAATATCCTAGGGATCACTTTATGACATGGTAACACCCCTTTAACTTGAAGGACAGCAGATAGTGGGGGACACAGCTCTTTTAACCCCTTCCATCTTGGGATTTGTAGAAGATAGAGACAAGGTTCTTGTATTGTTTGAAAGCTAACACTCTGAGCATTACCTTCTACTTGCAGCCGTTAGAAATCAGGTCGGAAGTAATAGCAGCTGAACGTAAAAGCAGGTTTCAATTGTTTCCACACCTGTTTACTAACAGCTAGTTAAAGGAGTTGTCTGGGATTGGGGACATTGGTGTAATAGTACTAGTGACATACATGTCCTACTTTTGCCACATATTTCTGAAGCCCCGTTTTCATATATGAAATTCTTAGCCGGAAGTGACTGTTTTCTTATACTCTGTGATGTACCGGGTCTCTTGCAGGCAAGCTGAAGCCGCTTCTTCCCGCTGCTCAGGGAGCCCGGTGACATCACCGGCACTGATGGGCGGACTTTAGCGCTGCTCTAGCCAGTAAAACGGCTAGGGCAGCACTAAAGCCTGCCCATCAGAGCCAGTGACATCACCAAACACACTGCTGGGCAGTGAACTGCTTCGATGCTCAAGTCAGGGGAACTGCCTGGGTAAAAATGCTCTGAACCCGGACAACCCCTTTAATGCTAGCTCTGAAGCGGATTATGTCAGTTTTCAAACAAGACCAGAACCATGTCTCTAGCTTCTATTTATCCCGAGATATGAGGGGTTAAAGGGGTTGTCCGGGTTCAGAGCTGAACCCGGACATACCCTTATTTTCACCCTGGCAGCCCCCCTGAGCCTAGCATCGGAGCATCTCATGCTCCGATGCGCTCCAGTGCCCTGCGCTAAATCGCGCAGGGCACGGGCTCTTTTGTTTTCAATAACACACTGCCGGGCGGTAACTTCCGCCCAGCTGTGTGTTCGTGACGTCACCGGCTCTGAGGGGCGGGCTTTAGCTCTGCCCTAGCTGTTTTACTGGCTAGGGCAGAGCCAAATCCCGCCCATCAGTGCCGGTGATGTCACCGGGGTTCCTGTCAGCCCCATGGAGAGCCCCGGTACGTCACCGGAACTCTGAAAAATGCCTTTGCCCTGTGCAATTTAGCGCAGGGCAAAGGAGAGCATCGGAGCATGAACTGCTCCGATGCTCATGTCAGGGGGGCTACCGGGGTGAAAATGGATGGATGTCCAGGTTCAGCTCTGAACCTGGACAACCCCTTTAAGGCAGCCCACCCCCCCTTTCGGCTGCCTGTGATCTCAGTCAGCCCGTAGGAAGAGGGGGGGGGGCTGCAGAGAGGAGAGAATAATATAAATATATATAAATTTGGCACCATAATAATCGTAGTGATCCACAGAATAAAGTTACCATTTTATTTACACCATACAGTCAATGCTGTAAAAATAAATCCCACAAACTAATGTTAAAATTGCTAAAAATAAAATAAAATGTACACTATATGGACCAGAAAGTGGTTCCTAAACAAACAAATAAATTAAGAAAACTCGTCAAGCAGGCTTAGTGAAGAAAGAATGCTCGCCGCATACATCATAGTACACCCGGAAGAAGAGCGATGCCGAGGGGAAGGTATACCGTGAAGTATGCGGCTCAGGCGGAGTAGGGAAGTCCGCAGCCGGCTACCATCCTTTTGTCAATACGCCTGTGCTGCATAATAAAGGGCTGAAGATTTTACTAGCTATGTCAATCAAGTCTAACTAGGCGTGGCCAGAGGTGGAAGAATGGCGCCTCTAGGAGCAGTTACTTTTTGTTATTAACGGCAGCACATAGTGAGATGGGACTAAGTTCTGTTCAGCCGACATTAGCACATCGCTAATGTCAACCAGGTTAATGCCCCCGTTTCTGCTGACAGAAACCCTTTAAAGGCTAAAAATGGTTACATCACTAAGGCGTTATAGAGGCACTTCAGTCACAGAGTTGTGCGCCAACTATATTTACTTTAGAGAAACACAAAATAAGAAAAAGTGATATTTTTTAGTCAACGATAAATGTAACCGGGCTTTTCAAGCCAATATGGAGAAATGAAGAGAAACAGGACAGGAAGCGGAGGATGGACAACTGCCAAAAAACAACTCCAATCTTCAGGACAATAAATCAAGAACTTACATTTGTAGACACCAGGCATGAAGAGGACTAACCACACAATGGGGATACAGCTGCTGGACAATCACATTAGGAGATTGTTGCATGTAAATGTGTCTTCTCCACTGACGAGCAGGTGATTGCCGGGAAGGAACGCTTTCTTCCTGACAATCACCTGCTGTATTGTCACATCTAAAAAGGGCCGTTAAGATCTGTGCTGATGTCCTCATTAGCATAATGTCGCCTGCTTGTCTACAAATATCTGTATCTATGACCGTAGAGCGTTCCATTTCTAAAAGGACATCTGTCAGCAGATTTGTACCTATGAAACTGGCTGACCTGTTACATGTGCGCTTGGCAGCTGAAGGCATCGGTGTTGGTCCCATGTTCATGTCCCCGCATTGCTGAGAAATATGAAGTTTTAATATATGCAAATGAGCCTCTAGGAGCAACAGGGGCGCTGCCATTGCTCCTAGAGGCTTATTTGCATACATGAAAACTTCATTTTTCTCAGGGATGCAGGCACATATGAACATGGGATCAACACAGATGTCTTCAGCGCACATGTAACAGGTCAGCCGGTTTCATAGGTACAAATCTGCCAATAGATCCCCTTTAATATGGACCCTCTTGGTGGGGCAAGTGAACAGAGCAGGCCATCAGTGGCCTCCACTGATTATCACTGTGGGTTAATTTCCAAGTCCATGTGCAGTGTTATTCCATGTGACCTACTATTCAGACACTATTACTTGATCAATATACCCAGACACATACAGGACAAATCAATTCTTATTGCAAAAGGGCAGTAAAGTTCAGATTCTAACAGCATCCAACCATAAAAAGTTCTCAGCAAAAATGAACTGTAAATAACGGCAGTTTTGTCAGTACATAATAAGCAAGTGATGAAATATCGAAAACTACAGCAAGTGTCAATGAATGAAAAGCTGCCAGAGGCCAAGGAGACGCGTTCAGGCCTGCGAATAACAGCCCTCTGTTGGATCATTTAGGGAGCTGATTGTACGGTTTGTAGCCGAGCTCCACAAAGATGGCTTTAAATAAGTTCGGGAGCGATGTCTCACTTTACAGATGAATTACCTTGTTTGATCCAACAAGCTACATCACACTGTAACAAATGTCAGATCTACTCTCCGAATAGAAGGCAACGCTGCGGTTTTCAGTTTTAGCAGAGAGAAAGGAAAAAGATAAAGAAATAGCTTTACAGAATCAAGGCAAGCAAAGCAGCTCGCAGGGCAACCCAAGCTCCTTGTAACTAGTATATACATATATAATGGCTTACCTGCTAAACTAGTATCATCAAAAATACTACAGGGAGGTTGACCCTTATCCTAGTCCATCCAGGGACTCTGTACAGCCATTGTACCGATTTAGTGTTGCACATTTTTTGGGTGGGTTAGAGGCAAACACCCCATAAGTGCCATATGAAGCCCACACAAATGAAAGATTAAAGCTCAGCATCTCATATCTCTAACATTCAGTCACTACAGCCTCAGTATTTGCATGCTGCACCATGAGTGTAACTTTTCCCTTTTTCCTAGCAATATATCAGCGGATCAAATCTGTAGATTGTTGATTGGATCATTAAGACTCCTTTAAGTAGCTGCCCCACCATAACAACGTATCCAATGGAGGCACTCTAGCCTTAAAGGGAAACTGTCACCGGGATTTTGTGTATAGAGCTGAGGACATGGGTTGCTAGATGGCCGCTAGCACATCCGCAATACCCAGTCCCCATAGCTCTGTGTGCTTCTATTGTGTATAAAAACTGATTTGATACATATGCTGATTAACCTGAGATGAGTCAGAGCTTGAAAATATGACTCTTCTCTGGTCACACAAGTAAGATATGACTCATGTTAATTTGCATATGTATCAAATCGTTGATTTTTTTTAACACAATAGAAGCACACAGAGCTATGGGGACTGGGTATTGCGGATGAGCTAGCGGCCATCTAGCAACCCATGTCCTCAGTTCTATACACAAAATCCCGGTGACAGGTTCCCTTTAAGGCCCCTTGACATGGCCGGATGGAGCAGACGCTTGTTGAGAAAGAAGCAGAGGAGAGAGCTGTATTTACATGCAGTGATCTCCTCCACAGTATGTGGAGTGATCACTAATGCCATTTCTCGTCCCCGTACAGAATCAATCTTTAGACAGAACAATCTGCTGCTGGCAAATGATGATTTAGCTGTTCGCGTTTCGCTCATCGGGTAATTGTCGGCACCTTTACACTGGCAGATTATCACTAACGAGTGGTCATATGAACGCCCATTGGTAACGATCTGCCTGAACATTGGGCAATCTAAACGGGCGTCACTGGTGGGGGAGCCAATAGTAGGACCTCCAGCAATTAAACACTTGCCACCTGCCCAGAGGTTTGCTGACACATTGTAAGGCTGAATGCACACGGCCGTTTTTCACGTGTGCATTCGGCCTTATAGTGGGGAAAACCCCTTTAAAAGGAGTTCAGAACTTTTGCTGGTGGGTCTAGAAACTTTCACCATAGGCAAAGATCAAGGCAGCAGGGGAAATACAGAAACCATAAAGTACAATTAGATGAATGGCTGAATAATACAAGGTAGCTGCGGGTCCTCAAGGAAAAGCAAATCACACACAGCAAAATTGAATTACATTAAAGGGATTCTGTCACCTCCCCTAAGGCAAAAAACGATTTAAAAGCAGCCATGCAGCACAGCTTACCTGGATTAGGCTGTGCTGTTCTATCTTGAAATCCGTCCAGCAGTTAATTCAAAAAACGAGTTTGATCAATAAGTAAATGCGTCCTGAAGGTGCCCAGAGGGGCGTTTTTTTCTTCTGAGAGAGCCCAGTACCGCCCCTCTTTCAGTGCCCAGCCCGCCTTCCTAGTACTTTCTAACCGCCGCCCCCAGCCTGCCACAGCCTCCCCTCCCTCTCCTCCCCCTCCCTCACGGCGAACGAACTCTCGCACAGGCGCAGTACCCACTGAGGGCTGCGCCTGTGTGATCAGCAGGAGACTGAGGGCAGGAGCTTCATCCTCGTCACTGGGCATGCGCTGAGCCCAGTGACGTCCGATGCTCGCTCTTCCCTCAGTCAGCAGGGAAGAGCGAGCATCGGACGTCACTGGGCTCGGCGCATGCCCAGTGACGAAGATGAAGCTGCCGCCCTCAGTCTCCTGATGATCGCACCGGCGCAGCCCTCAGTGGGTATTGCGCCTGTGCGAGACTTCGTTCGGCATGAGGGAGGGGGAGGAGAGGGAGGGGAGGCTGTGGCAGGCTGGGGGCGGCGGTTAGAAAATACAAGGAAGGCGGGCTGGGCACTGAAAGAGGGGCGGTACTGGGCTCTCTCAGAAGAAAAAAACGCCCCTCTGGGCACCTTCAGGACGCATTTACTTATTGATCAAACTCGTTTTTTGAATTAACTGCTGGACGGATTTCAAGATAGAACAGCACAGCCTAATCCAGGTAAGCTGTGCTGCATGGCTGCTTTTAAATCGTTTTTTGCCTTAGGGGAGGTGACAGAATCCCTTTAAGGGTTCGTTCACACGACCGTATGTCTTTTTCAGTGTTTTGCGGGCCATTTTTCCCGGATCAGTTTAAACAGTTTTTATTTCAGTAGTGTTTCCGGTTCCGTTAAGTTTTTCCGTTCTGTTTTTCCATATGGTATATACAGTATACAATAATTACATAGAAAAAATTGGGCTGGACATAAAATTTTCAATTGATGGTTCCGCAAAAACAGAAAGGATACGGAAGACATATGGAGTACATTCCGTATGTGTTCCTTTTTTTCTTTGCAGACCCATTGACTTGAATGGAGCCACGGAACGTGATTTTCGGGCAATAATAGGACATGAGCTATCTTTTAACAGAACGGAAAAACAGAAATATGGAAACGAAATGCATACGGCCTAGAAATTCCGGGCCGCGGCTCTGCAAAAAAACAGAACATTGCGGACAAGAATAGGACGTTCTATGGTGGGTGCCGGCTGGGTGTACTGCGGATCCGCAATACACTACGGACATGTGAATGGACCCTAAAACTGAAGCTTTTTTTCCGGCATTGAGCCCTTGTGATGGAACTACAGGAAAAGAATAACGCTAGTGTGAAAGTACGCTTACATTAATGTAAATCAAAACTACTGTGCGTTTTCCCTTGCTGGAAGGAACTGCAGCATAAACGCAGGTATGATTTTTTTATGCATTTGTTTTGCCACATCCAAAATGCAGCACAGCATGCAACATGTGGCAGCACTCTCAGTCAAAGCGAAGGACTGTTTCAAAGGGTATTATCTCCCTGTATGACATCCCTTTACCCTGATTTCAAGAGGGGTGGCACTGATCAGACAGCTCCTTTAACGACCTCCCGTCCGCCCGCTGACTATAAACGTCTGGGAAGTGGTTTTTTATCTCTGAATTGACGTTTCTGAGCGTCCATTCATGATTAATGGCTGCATGCTAATCGGACAGCTGCAGATCGGGTTGCCCACTGGCAGTGACAGCAGGGCAACCCTTAGAGAAGGCAGTTCCCAGGTGTCCCTGCCTTCTAGATCGCTGTGTACACAGCGCTCACCTACGCCATGCGCTTCCTGTTCCTGCCCAGCGGTCATGTGACCACTGTAGACGGATGAGCGCAGGAGCTGTCGGGTCTTTCACAGACCTCAATCAGACCTGCACTGAGGCTGTACAGCATTGTATTCTGCTGTACAGCCTCTCTGGGGGGTGTATTTCCCCTGTAACTGGGGCTACTATGTCAGCCCCAGTTACAGGAGAAATCAAAAGTGGAAAAAAAAAGTGAAGTTAAATGTCCCCCAGAGGTATTGTATGACCTTATGGGGGACGAAAAGTGTAAAATAAAAAAATTAAAAAAAAGTTTCACATGTAAAAAAATACAATTCCCCAAGTAAGGAATAAAATAAAAATTAGAAAAATAGAAAAAAATAAAATAGACCTGTTTGGTATTGCCGCATCCGGGACATTCGGCTCTATAAATATATCACATGATCCACCCAGTCCGATAAACACCATAAAAAATAAAAGATAAAAACTGTCCAAAATAAAAAGGCATTTTTGTCACCTTACATCACAAAAAGTGCAACACCAAGTGATGAAAAAGGTGTATATCCCACAAAATGGTATCAATAAAACAGTCGCCTCATCCGGCAAAAAATGAGCCCCTACATAAGAAAATCATTTAGAAAATAAAACTAACACTCTCAGAACATGGACACATTAAAACATAATGTTTTTGTTCCAAAAATGATATTATTGTGTAAAACTTAAATAAGAAAAAAGGTATACATATTTGGTATCACCACATCCGTAACGATCTGATCTATAAAAATGTCACATGACCTAACCCCCCATAAATAATAAAAACTGTGCTAAAACAACCAATTTTTTGGTCACCTTGCACCATAAAGTGTTATAATGAATTATCAAAAAAATCATAAAGGGTCAACAAAGTTTGTAAAATCAGTTTTAAGTAACTTGAGGGGTGTCGTTTCTACAATGGGGGTATCCACTATGTAACCCGCACAAAATGACTTCAGACCTGAACTGGTCCTTAAAGTGGGTTTTGGCAATTTTCTTAAAAATTTAAGGAATTGCTTCTAAATTTCTAAGCCTTCTAAAAAAAATAAAATGACATTTCCAAAATGATGCCAAAATAAAGTAGACATATGGGGAATGTTAAGTAATAATTATTTTATGAGGTATCACTTTCTGTTTTAAAAGCAGAGAAATAGAAATTTTGCAAATTTTGCAAAATTTTTGGTATATTTGGGATTTTTTCATAAATAAAGTTGAAATATATTGACTCAAATTTATGACCATCATGAAGTACAATGTGTCGCTAGAAAATCTCTGAATGGCTTGGATAAGCAAAAGCGGTCCAAAGTTTTTACCACATAAAGTGAGATATGTCAGATTTGCAAAATTAGGCCTGGTCAGGAAGGGGGCAAATGGCCTGGATGTGAAGCGGTTAAGACTAGATTCAGACCTGTGGCGAAATTCCATTTTTTTTGGTCCAATAAAGGAACAAAAAAGCTGAATTGCTGAACCCAAGTGGATCACATTAACTACAATATAATGCAGTCCATCAATTTACAGTCATTCTGCTGGACACCACTGCACGGTATCACCGGGATACTATGATCCGAAACACTGGATAACAGGCTGGATTATGGTTTAAAATGATGAAATAAAGTGAAAGCTTTACTGGCCCTTGCCAGTCTGCTGGATATACAGACTGGCTGCAAAATTAGTTGCACACTTTCTGCCAAATCAGCAGTGGCGATAGGCTACAGTGTGTGCTATAATGAGGTTTAAACCTTTGTATAAAAAATGCCGTTTAGGGATGGTTTTGTCAATGCAACCTATATACAAGGATTTCCATGAAGAGATGGCGCCATCTTGTGCTTACAATGGAGTATGACATACTAATATATACATAATTTTAAAAAAAATTGCTGCGCTCACCTGTGTATGTGCTTGGGAGGTACAACTATGCCTGGATCTGGCGTCTGAACAATATCCAAAGTAAAACGAGAAAATCCTGCTTCTTATAAAAAGGTGTAGTTAACCTTTATTCTTCAAATAGATAAAATCCAAAAGTGACACAAGGAAGACAGATTACGCTTAAGTCAATCAATTAGACTTTAGCGCAATCTGTCTGCATTGTGTCACTTATGGATTTTATCTATTTGAAGAATAAAGGTTAACTACGCTTTTATGAGAAGCAGGATTTTCTCATTCTACTTTAGAAAAAAGACAACTGAGGGGAGATCTAATTACTATGTATAAATATATCAGGGGTCAGTACAGAGATCTCTCCCATCATCTATTTATCCCCAGGACTGTGACGAGGGGACATCCTCTGCGTCTGGAGGAAAGAAGGTTTGTACACAAACATAGAAAAGGGTTCTTTACGGTAAGAGCAGTGAGACTATGGAACTCTCTGCCTGAGGAGGTGGTGATGGTGAGTACAATAAAGGAATTCAAGAGGGGCCTGGATGTATTTCTGGAGCGTAATAATATTACAGGCTATAGCTACTAGAGAGGGGTCGTTGATCCAGGGAGTTATTCTGATTGCCTGACTGGAGTCGGGAAGGAATTTTTTTCCTCTTAAGTGGGGAAAATTGGCTTCTTCCTCACATTTTTTGTTGCCTTCCTCTGGATCAGCTTGCAGGATGACAGGCCGAACTGGATGGACAAATGTCTTTTGTCGGCCTTATGTACTATGTTACAACAACAACGTGTGACGGTCACTACAAGCAGAAGAAGAGGTTATATGACTTCTAAAACAATCCTAAAACCATTTCGCAAGCAAGTTCAGTTTTGTCTGCATTTGCGTTCAGCGTTTCAGTTTTTTCCACGCGGGTGCAATCAGTTATTAAAGCGTTTTTCACGCGTGTGAAAAAAAATAAATTAAAAAAAACTGAAGGTTTACAAACAATATCTCCTAGCAACCATCAGTGAAAAACACGATGCACCCAGGTTACATCTGGATGCAATGCGTTTTTCACTAAAGACCAATTCACTTCTATGGGGCCAGGGCTGCGGGAAAAACGCAGAATATAGAACATGCTGCGATTCTCACGTAACGGCAGAACTGATGCGTGTGCACAGACCCACTGAAATAAATGGGTCAGGATTCAGTGTGGGTGCTATGCGTTCACTTCACGCATAGCACCCGCTCACTCGCGTGAAAGGGGCCCAAATGTCAACCCGCTATAATGATATGGGAACTGTGTGACAATTTTATGTATCTTTAGACAAACCTGGTGACAGATTCTCATCAATTTAATAAGTACTGGAAACAGTAATAAATAGCACTTCTCTGCCAGGGGTCTTACCTTGGAAAGTAAATGTTTTGCCAGCATTAGTAACGCCGTACGTAAAAATCAGGCGATTCTGCCCTTTCATAAAATCAATCACTTGTTTCTTTATAGTGCCCTCAAAAAACTGAGTTTGAGATGTTTCGGGACCAAACACCTGTTTAAATAGAAATCCATTATTTGACGTAAACCCGGACAGATTTCCACAGCATAATAATTAATTAGGAGTTCGATTCTTACATGAGTAAAGGAGAACTTCTGGGCCACTGAACTGCTGCTTCTGTCACTCAGCCGACAAGCCTGGGAGCTCAGAGGAGCCTTCACCAGCACGCTGCAGGGGTCGGGAATACTGACACAATCCTAAGAAATGACCACGTGATTAGTAAGCCCCAGAGAGCCAATACATTAATGGCGGCAGGGTACCTCCAGCTCTGCGGCACTCACCTGCGACTCTTTCTGCTCAATCTCCAGTCCAGTAAAAGGTTTCACACGAAGGTAAACCTGCATGGGCTCCTTAGCATCCGATGAGTTTTTCTAGAAGTAAGCAATATATGGAAGCCGATTGATCAACTGCTGCCCTGACTGCATATACAGCCCTACAATACACCGGGATATGCTGCGCCACAAGCAACACACCCGGAGTATGTATTGGGACTAGTTCACACTTCAGTGATTTGGTCAGGAATTTCCATCATTGATTGCGAGCCAGAAACAAAAGTGGAGCCTACACAGAGATGAGGTATAATAGAAAGAATAGCCAGGTCCTGGCTCACAGTCACTGATGGAAATCACAGATCGCCATCATGTCAAAATCCCCAAAACCTGGGCAGAATTGAATTTTTTATTTTATTTTACCCAACAAAGCCTTTTTTTTTTTTTACCCATTTTCCAATACACAACATTGAACTTAAAGGGGTTTTCTCATCTCAGACAATGGGGGCATATTGCTAGGATATTCCCCTATTGTCTTATAGGTGCAAGTCCCACCACAGGGACCCGCACCTATATCGAGAACGTAGCCCCGAAAGTAAATGGAGAGCGCACTCTGCAAGCGCAGCCGCCCTCCATTCATTTCTATGGGGCCGCCGATAATAGCCGGGCGCTGGCTCAGCTATTGCCATCTGCCCTATAGAAATTAAAGGGAGCAAGGGCCGCGCATGTGCGGCAGACTCCCATTCACTTCTATGGGAGAGGCAAGGATTAGCGCTTGGTGGTGGATAGACCCCGGGAAATCTGGGGTCCTCCAGCCACAGTGCTCCCCGCTCCGTTATCGATATAGGTGCGGTTCCCAGCTGTGGTACCTGCACCTATCAGACAATGGGAGAATATCCTAGTGATATGCCCCCATGGTCTAAGATGGGAATACCCCTTTAAATGGAGGCATTAAAAAAAAAATGGATCTTGTGGCTTCTATGCAGATTTTCAGCATAAAAATCTGAACCATGTGCAGGTTCCCTCAAGGCGAGTATAGCAGAGGCTGGAAAACGGCACTATTTATTGTGTTTTTGATGCAGATTTTCCGCAGATCTCATCCTTCCATTGAAAAGTGTAGTATCCGCACAAGAAAAACAACAATTGACATGCTGCAGATTTTTTAATCCACACTGGAGGTCAATCTCCGCACCTAAGAAAACAGCAAAGCGTACGTGAGATTTGTCTAGTCTCATACACTTTATGGTACTGTACTACGCTGCGGTTTTTCCGCACGGGGAAAAATGCACGTAATCCGCATCGCAAGCTGGCCCCCTTAAAGCTCTGGGGCGAGTCAGGCTCTGCAATCTGCTCATTACACCGTACAACAGGAAGAAAGATGTCAGGGAGCTGTTCAATACAGGTTTTAGCAAAAAAATCTAATCCAATTTAAAAAAGTGACCCAAAGTTTTGTTCAGACTCAGATAGAGAAGAGTGATACTTAAAGGGGTTTTCCGGTCACACAAACAATAAATCACACGAGCCTTCAACCTTACCGAGTGCATTTTGACTCCTCCAGACTACTTACGATCTGTGACCTCCACCCTGTGTTTACATCCAGGCACAAGAGTCACGGGGAGAGTCTGTACCATCAGGTCTCTGCCTTTCCTCCTCCCAGCTCGAACATCACAGATCCAAGCCTGCTTGAAGCCCTGCTGTAAGAACCCCACCCTTAAGACACGGAATCACTGCTGACATCACATCTACAGGGCAGAGTCCAAGAAAATGAGCAGAACACTGCCCTCAGAGGTAAGGTCATTGATGATGTATCCACAGGACAGAGCCTAACATGTGTTGCCATGCCTCAGATGTAGGCTTGACGTCATCAGGACAGGGAAGCAACACAGCGGAAAATGCCACGTCACCGCTATGGAGCGCAGGAAAACGAGGCATTAACAATAATCACTACAGGGAGTGCAGAATTATTAGGCAAATGAGTATTTTGACCACATTATCCTCTTTATGCATGTTGTCTTACTCCAAGCTGTATAGGCCCGAAAGCCTACTACCAATTAAGCATATTAGGTGATGTGCATCTCTGTAATGAGAAGGGGTGTGGTCTAATGACATCAACACCCTATATCAGGTGTGCATAATTATTAGGCAACTTCCTTTCCTTTGGCAAAATGGGTCAAAAGAAGGACTTGACAGGCTCAGAAAAGGCAAAAATAGTGAGATATCTTGCAGAGGGATGCAGCACTCTTAAAATTGCAAAGCTTCTGAAGCGTGATCATCGAACAATCAAGCGTTTCATTCAAAATAGTCAACAGGGTCGCAAGAAGCGTGTGGAAAAACCAAGGCGCAAAATAACTGCCCATGAACTGAGAAAAGTCAAGCGTGCAGCTGCCAAGATGCCACTTGCCACCAGTTTGGCCATATTTCAGAGCTGCAACATCACTGGAGTGCCCAAAAGCACAAGGTGTGCAATACTTAGAGACATGGCCAAGGTAAGAAAGGCTGAAAGACGACCACCACTGAACAAGACACACAAGCTGAAACGTCAAGACTGGGCCAAGAAATATCTCAAGACTGATTTTTCTAATGTTTTATGGACTGATGAAATGAGAGTGAGTCTTGATGGGCCAGATGGCTGGGCCCGTGGCTGGATTGGTAAAGGGCAGAGAGCTCCAGTCCGACTCAGACGCCAGCAAGGTGGAGGTGGAGTACTGGTTTGGGCTGGTATCATCAAAGATGAGCTTGTGGGGCCTTTTCGGGTTGAGGATGGAGTCAAGCTCAACTCCCAGTCCTACTGCCAGTTTCTGGAAGACACCTTCTTCAAGCAGTGGTACAGGAAGAAGTCTGCATCCTTCAAGAAAAACATGATTTTCATGCAGGACAATGCTCCATCACACGCGTCCAAGTACTCCACAGCGTGGCTGGCAAGAAAGGGTATAAAAGAAGAAAATCTAATGACATGGCCTCCTTGTTCACCTGATCTGAACCCCATTGAGAACCTGTGGTCCATCATCAAATGTGAGATTTACAAGGAGGGAAAACAGTACACCTCTCTGAACAGTGTCTGGGAGGCTGTGGTTGCTGCTGCACGCAATGTTGACAGTGAACAGATCAAAACACTGACAGAATCCATGGATGGCAGGCTTTTGAGTGTCCTTGCAAAGAAAGGTGGCTATATTGGTCACTGATTTGTTTTGGTTTTGTTTTTGAATGTCAGAAATGTATATTTGTGAATGTTGAGATGTTATATTGGTTTCACTGGTAAAAATAAATAATTGAAATGAGTATATATTTGTTTTTTGTTAAGTTGCCTAATAATTATGCACAGTAATAGTCACCTGCACACACAGATATCCCCCTAAAATAGCTAAAACTAAAAACAAACTAAAAACTACTTCCAAAAATATTCAGCTTTGATATTAATGAGTTTTTTGGGTTCATTGAGAACATGGTTGTTGTTCAATAATAAAATTAATCCTCAAAAATACAACTTGCCTAATAATTCTGCACTCCCTGTATTAGTAGGTGATAATGTGTTGTTTCTTGTCAACTGAGGCTGAAAACTGCAAAACTGGAATACCCCTTTAACTCTTTATACCGTATAGTCATTTTTGGTCTGTACAGTTTTTTGACAAAATTCTCTGAGAAGACTTTCCCTACTTTTCTCATATGCTGTCAATTCCCATTTTTGTCAAAACTACACAGACGCTAAAGAAGGCCGATTGAATGTGAAAGACCTGAAATCCACATTGTTACCTGATCAGCATCAGATTCTGTGTCGGCCAGCTGTGAAAACCGCTCGGACAAGTTTGTTCTGATGTCATCTACCTCTTGTGGGGCATCTCTTTCTGGATAGGCTATTTCCACGCCAAGATAGGAGGGTCTAGGAAGGTGGCGATTGCCTTCAAATAGCTCCATTCTTACTAGAAAAAAAAAAAAAAAAAAAAAAATTATAAAAAGGGTTGGTAAACACATTGCTGATATATCTCCATGCTATATGACCAGCATCCTACACCTCTAAGTGGTTTTCTGCCATTATATATGTTTGGCACAAGTTTACACCGCTCCTGTCACTTAAAAAAAATAATATATAAATATAAATGGATGGGACATAGGGGCAGATTTACTAATCCTCTGTAAAATTACAGTGCAAACTTGGGAAGCCCGTTTAAAGATGCTCCTATTAACGATCAGAGGGCCGATGGGTGCCAGGGAGGGGTCCAATTAGATGGCTGATGGGGGCCGGAGGACGGGGGGGGGGGGATTCTGATCAGAGAGCTGATCTGAGACTAATGGGGGGCTAGGGGCTCCAATGTAAGGCTGATTGGGGCTCCCAAGTCTGATAAGGGGCTGAGCCGAGTCTCATTGGGAGTCTGATAGGGGCTGTGGGATCTGACAGAGATCTGATCTGAGGCTAATTGGGGGGTCAGATGGGAGGGTGACAAAGGTTGGGGGGGGGGGGGGGTTTGATCCGACACCAAAATCTAGGTGCATTAGTAAATGTGGACAATAATGTACCAAAAACATGCAGTATTTTGGTGCATCTTATGAACAAGACCTAGGTGTGGTCACATTAGTAAGTTTGCATCCACCTTAGGGCTCATGCACAAGTTTTTGCGGTCTGCAACCGGCCGGGTATGGTTTCGCATTCTGCCCTCTTTAGAGCGGTCCTATCCTTGTCTGTAAAACGGACAAGAATAGGACAGGTTCTATTTTTTTGTGGGGCCGCAGAATGGACATAACTGGGAAATGCAGCAGAAATGTCTACATTGTTCTTGGAGCAGGTCTGCCGCAAAAACTGCAACAAAACTCACATGTATTACATGTCAGCGGACTGCAGTCCCTCCAATGTGAAGGGGAAATACACGGAAATTGACATGCATTCAAATCCGCACTGCAGTTCAATATATGCTGCGCTTTTTGTACGTAGCGCGTGGATAAGATTTCTTAAAATCTCAATTACTTTGCTGGTACAACACTGCAGATTTGCAGCAAGAAAATCCACGAAGGCCGACCTGCAGCTACCAAGCCACGTGTGAACCTGGCCTCAGTGAGGAAAAGCTTTTGGCATCTCAAGGGCTAGCGAATCATATTTTTTCCTTAGGCCTCATGCACACGGGCGGAAGGGTTTTGTCGTCCACAATTACGGATCCTGGCTGTGAGCATGCCGCTTTTTTTTTTTCTCGTCTAGAGAAAAGTCCTATTCTTGTCTGCAAAACGGAACGGACATACAGATGAATGAATGGGTCTGCAATCAATGCGGACCAAACATAGTCGTGTGCATGAGCATCGGGGCAAACAATGGAAAAACCCACATAATACGCTGCATATTATCATCTTACAATGGCGGCCTGCGAGTGCTGTGCGCAGCTGGATGGCGCATGTCAGGGGAGTATTTCCTGGCACATACAGTCTACGTTTTTTTTTTACAGTATATAAAAAGAACCCGATGGACGTACACTGGAGAGAATAGTGCGGAGTGCTACCTTATACAGTACGGCCATGTCCTGTGATCTATGTAATAGGTGATGAGCACCCGGCCTAAATGCGTGAACCGCTCCGTGAACATCTTCATTTTCTGTTTGGCGGATTTGTAACGACTTAATAAAAGTTTAGAAAAAAAAAAACAACTAGTCAATGCTAGTCCGCTGCACGCCACGTGTCAGCGGACCGCACAGCGCTGCACGCCACGCGTCACGTATCAGCGGACCGCACAGCGATGCACGCCACGCGTCACGTATCAGCGGACCGCACAGCGCTGCACGCCACGCGTCACGTATCAGCGGACCGCACAGCGCTGCACGCCACGCGTCATGTATCAGCGGACCGCACAGCGCTGCACGCCGCGCGTCACGTATCAGCGGACCGCACAGCGCTGCACGCCGCGCGTCACCGGACCGCACAGCGCTGCACGCCGCGCGTCACCGGACCGCACAGCGCTGCACGCCGCGCGTCACCGGACCGCACAGCGCTGCACGCCGCGCGTCACCGGACCGCACAGCGCTGCACGCCGCGCGTCACCGGACCGCACAGCGCTGCACGCCGCGCGTCACCGGACCGCACAGCGCTGCACGCCGCGCGTCACCGGAACGCACAGCGCTGCACGCCGCGCGTCACCGGAACGCACAGCGCTGCACGCCGCGCGTCACCGGAACGCACAGCGCTGCACGTCACCGGAACGCACAGCGCTGCACGCCACGCATCAGCGGACCGCACAGCGCTGCACGCCACGCATCAGCGGACCGCACAGCGCTGCACGCCACGCATCAGCGGACCGCACAGCGCTGTACGCCACACATATATATATATCTCACCAGACTGCACAGCGCTGTACGCCATGTATTATCAGCCTGGATCTACACAACTACAAGTCTGCCCCCAGGCCCTAAGACATGACATGTCCCCCCTACAGGTAAGGAAAGCTGTGCCCACCCCGCCCCTCCAACTACCGCACTGCAGACAGATGAGAACATGGCGCTCACATAAGTGTCGGCCGAGGTGACGCAGGTTTCGGGCCGCACTGTCCGCTATACATCCCCCGGAGCTCCGGGACTTTTACTCACAAGTTTCCAACCTCGGAGCCGCCGTCTCGGTTTTAAATTCATCCAATCCGCTGCCGCCAACCGAACTGCATCATGGGAATAGGAGCGGCTTAGGCTGTGGTCATAGCGAACCTTGGCATTGTATTCAAACACTAGAGGCTAAACTGTACCAGAGCGGTATGTCTTCTGCAAGGAGCCATTTTGTAGAAATAAATATGGATTTCTTCTACTTTACTTTTCATGTATCTTATTATTATTATCAGTGTTTTGTTTATTCTTACTGGGACTATAGCTAGTACCTTGTATTATCATCAATGTGTTAATTCTTACAAGGGCTATAAGTAGTGGTTTAATAATATAGCCTAATGATTACATTGCCATTGTACAGATGGCACAATGTGACTGCTACCCACAGACATGCAGAGAAAAAAAGATGGCACCCTGGTCACTGACCCTATTGGTCTGCTAGCTGCCACTGTTGTTTTGCTGAAACATAGCCTGACTATGCCCCCTCACAGTAATATGCCCAGCTGTGCCCCCTCACAGTAGCAATGCCCAGATATGTTCTCCCTCACAGTAATATGCCAAGCTGTGCCCCCTAACAGTAACAGCAGGTAGCAACAGAGAGACTGGAAGAGTCACAGAAAAGCCTCTTGCACACGACCATGTGCTGCGGACCGCAAATTGCACCAACCGTGGGGCAGCTGGATTCGGATTGCGGACCCATTCACTTGGGAGGAGTTCGCAATCCGTCTGAGAACAAGTTCTATTTTTTTGCGAAACGAAACCTCACAGAAGCACTCCATAGTGCTTCCGTGGGGTTCCGTTCTGTCCTGCACCGCATCTCCGGATTTGCGGACCTATTCAAGTGAATGGGCGGCGGGGCAACGGCCCTGTGCAAGAGGGCAAAGGCATAGAAGTGGACGGTCTTTGGCCACATCCCACACTGATGACGCTTCATTGTGAACAATGCCCTGCAAAACTGTATGATAAATGCCACACAACTCCAGGCACACTTAAGTGAGGTTAGAGGCACTCAAGTGTCACATCAGACTATTCAAAACCGTTTACATCAGCGTGGTCAGTGTGCTAGATGACCTGAAAGGGTACCTGATCACAGGTATCATCGTCTTGCATGGGCCAGGGACCATCTATGCTGGACAAGGGACCAGTGGGCCTCAGTGTTGTTCAGTGATGAAAGTCGATTCATGCTGAGCAGAAATGAGGGCCGCCAACAATGTTGGAGACATTAAAGGGGTTCTCCGGGAATTAAGAAAACGAAAATACTTAAATATTACTTCATTATAAATATATTTCCAAATACCTTAAATTAGTTATATTGGCTCTTTTTGTCTGGGGAGCAATCAGGAAAAACAAAATGGCCGCTGTCCCATTAGTACACACAAAACCTATGCTAATCACACAGGAGGACAAGTTACTTCACAACACTGAGCTAAAGAGCTGCCTCATTTTCCTCTCTGCTCTGCTTGTCAGGGATTATGATCCTGAATACAGATGATAGATCTTTATCTGAATCTCTGTAGGAATGGAGTTTATGAGGGGACACGAAGTACAGAGAGGTGGAGGGGATGTGGCGGATGTGTCTCCATTAACACAATCTGTCCTGTCCCCCCTCTCTGTACTTCATGTCTCCTCATAAGCTCCATTCCCACAGAGATTCAGCTGAAGATCTTCTTATCTGTATTCAGGATCATAATCCTTGACAAGCAGAGAGGAGGATGAGGCAGCTCTTTACCTCAGTGCTTTGAAGTAACTTGTCCTCCTCTGTGATTAGGACAGGCTGTGTGTGCACTAATAGGAGAGCATACATTTTGTTTCTTCTAATCATTGTGTAACGGGGTGCCGAAGGCGCACTCGGTCTCCCATCAGCCGCAGACCTGCTGCTTATCTTCGGGAGCGACCACAGGTTGCCTGTTAATTTAGGTGCCTGGCAGTTGTTGGATACCTGTATACTTACCTGATCCTGTTCCCTGACGATCCTTTGCCTGCTCCTCCTGTACTGCGCATCCTTCCTGGTATATTGACCTCGGCTTCCACCTGACTTTTCTTTGTGGACTCCTTTGGTACTTCTCGACTCTCCTGGTATTTATGACCCCGGCTTCTCCTGACCTTTCTTTGCTTATCCCTCTGTACTGCGTTGTCCTCTTGGTTTTGACCCGGTCCGTTCACTATCCGTTATTTGTCTTGTCTGTCCTTCCCACACGTATTATAAGTTAGGGACTGCCGTCCAGTTGTCCCCTGTCATCAGGACTCGTGAGGCAAGTAGGCAGGGCCAGGGGTGAGGGTGGAGCGCAGTGGTCACTATCCTCCCCCCTGTGTGTGTGTGTGTACGTGACCATTACACATTGCTCCCCAGACAAAATGAGTCATTATGACTAATGAAAGGTATTTGCGAATATATTTATGATAAAGTAATATTTACGTACTTTCATTTTCTTAATTCCCGGAGAACCCCATTAAGGAGAGCGCTATGCATCAGCCACTTTTGTCACCAGACGAGCCTTTGGTGGTGGTGGTGGTGAAGTTACAGTGCGGGCAGGTGTGTCTAGTCAATACAGAACTGCCCTACACTTTGTGAATGGTACAGTGACAAGCCCATACTACTTGAATAACATCATTAATCCAGTCATTGTGTCTCTGCATGAACAACACAGGCTTAAAGGGGTTATCCCACCTTTCAATTTTCAGGCCGTCGCATCGCTTTCCCGCTCTTCAAGCCGCTCAGTCATGGGGCGTTGTCCTCTGTATTGACTGACAGCGGAATGAGCGCTCTGCAGCTCCACTGACTCCGCCTACCCTGCCTGCGTGCGCGCTCCCGTGTCAGCCGTACCGTGTCTATGTCCCTCTGCCTCTGTATTGTCCTCCCCTCTGTGATGACATCCCCTCTATGTCCCTCTGCCTCTGTATTGTCCCCCCCCCCCTCTCTGATGACATCCCCCATTTGTCCATCTGATCCTTTTTGACCCCCACTCTGTGATGACATCCCCCATT
Organism: Bufo gargarizans; assembly: GCF_014858855.1. Lineage (NCBI taxonomy): Eukaryota > Metazoa > Chordata > Amphibia > Anura > Bufonidae > Bufo > Bufo gargarizans. The sequence goes on along the minus strand of NC_058085.1, from coordinate 309,894,049 downwards.
TGTCCCTCTGATCCTTTTTGTCCTCCCCTCTGTGATGACATCCATTCTAAGTCCATGTGCTCCAAAATGCCGTGAGCGAAGAAAGGCATCCACAGTGTATATCGGGGTTGTTCCGGCCGCCGCGCATGCGCGGCAATTGCTTTGGGCTGGTGAAAGGTGGCCGTAACCAAGGGAGAACAAGCAACAACAGTGAGGTAACTGGGGGAGGATTATATTGAATATGGTGCAAATTAGGTAAATCATTATATTTATGAAAATGAACAATATCGCATTGCGGACTGATTTAAACCTATTCATTTTGATGGGATAACCCCTTTAATTTAATCTTCTTGGATGACAATGCGCCAGCTCATCGAGGTCGCATCATTAAGGAACGGCTGTTGGAGACTGGAGTACCTCAAATAGACTGGCCTGCACTTCTTCCAGACCTGAATCCCATTGAAAACGTATGGAATCAGCTGAGTCACCGTGTAGAGGATCGTAACTCTGTAGCCCAGAACCTCAATGACCTCAGGGCCGGCCTTCAAGAAGAGTTTGTGCCATGCCTCAGCAGACAACCAGTCGACTTGTGAACAGCATGAGACGTCGTTGTCAAGCTGTAGTTGATGCCCAAGGCCACATGACAAGTTATTGAGACACTGACATTTTTGTGGGGGTATACCCACCACTGGTGTTGACTTTTGTTTCAATAAATTGTTTAAGATGAGGAAATCGCCATTGCAAGCCTCTACTTAAATGCCCTACTTACATGATATAATATAACTGTAGCGTGAACTTTTTACGTTTTCCATAAATTTTACCCGAAAGCCAAATATCCCTAACTTTTTGTGAGTAGTGTAGATGTGCGCCAAGGTTGTTGTATCCTCCAGAGGGAAAGCCGTGCATTAAAGCAGAGACACCCCCCCCCCCCCCCAACTTGAGGTCCATATGCCCATTAAAATGCCAAATATACAGTATAGGGAGCCTGTTCTGTCCATGACAACCAAGCAGTTCTGACATGATCCACCTGCCACTTAGCATAATTTACACTGTATGAGATTCAAATATTGACGGTGCCTCCTAAATGAGAGCCAGAATACTCCCAAACCGTTCCAGTTACCATTCTGAGTGTGCCCATGAGTGCTGACAAGAAGCATATTTTTTTTTATTTTTGAATTTTTTTGGGGGGGGGATGATACCGTCCAATGTAACATTCAAAAAACATTTTTGCATGCCTGTGTTTGAAATGAGTCATATGGTAGTACAGAAGAAGGCTCATAGTCCTCTATGGAATTCTCATTACGGCTACTAACAAGACAGGTACCATGTGTATAAACCCTATGACCAACAGGCATGATACACTGCAATACAGCAGTGTGAAAAATAACCACCTAGCGGTAAAATGAAAGCTCTCTGTTCATAAAAAGTGCTCTTAATGTGCAAATGTAGTGGAAAATAGAAATGTCTCTTCCTTTTGTTAAGGGATTGACAATTTGCTAATCTACCACTAGGTGGTGCCATATTTCAGTTTGTGTTGTGAACGGTTGAAGTTTTCCTGTGCAGCAGAAGGACTAAGGCTAGGTTCACATCACCATTCAGCCTTTTCCGTTCCCCTGCTCCGTTATAGGAGCAGGAGAACGGAAACGATGGATTGGACGCATAACTATAACGGGGTCTATTAGGTTTCCGCTCGGAGGAAAATTTTTGAAGCAGAGACAAAAGTCCTGCGCTCACAACTTTTGTCTCCGCTTCAAAAATCTTCCTCTGAGCAGAGTCTATGGGGTCCGTAGGCTCCGTTGGGCTCAGTTATGTGCCAAATCCGTACTTTCCATTCTCCTGCTCCTATAACGGAGCAAAAGAACGGAAAGGCTGAACGCTGATGTAAACTCTGCCTTACTTGGGTTCATTCCACCCTGTAAGCATGACTAAGGGCATGGTATTGAACCAAGGGGCCAGCGGTCTCAATTCCTACAAGTTTCTCGCATCACCTACATAGGCAACCAAAGTGATAGCAACATACAGAGACCCACAGTCAGCCGCAGATCTGCAGGCACAGAAAGAGCCGGACCCTGATGTATTTACTATCCTGAGCATAGATGTAACCAGCCAAAGTGAGAGCCAGGAAACTGATCAAATGGTAACACAACATTTTGGGAGCCTGGATCTTTCAATAAATTTCTCCGCCTTGTTGCACAGCCAGCGGGAAGGGAGAGACCAGTCAATGTATGGTTAAAGGGGTTATCCCACCCCTGAAATGCCCCGACCTCTCATACACAATGTACTTACCTCTCTCGCCGGCACCCGCGTTGCTCCTGGTCCCCGCACGGCCACCGCTGCTTCTCCCAATGCATGGATGAAAACATCGGGGGGAGCAGCCAATGGCAAGAAGTGACTGAACCAACCTCTCTAGCGTCACCCGGGTGCCGGGGAGAGAGGTAAGTACATTGTGTTTGAGGGTCCTGGGCATATGGGGGGGGGGGGGTATTTCAGGGGTCGGATAACCCCTTTATTGTAGACAACCTGACCATTTTTTTAGTGGTCATATGGGCCTTCACATCTGTAGAAGAATATGAGGGAAAATCTATTACCTTCTTGTGTAAATTTTCAATGAGAATTTCCCCTGTGAGACAATGCAATAAAATATTTTCTCTGGATAATTCCATTTAAAGGAGTTATCCCACGGAAAGCAGTGTTAGACTGGAGTTCCTTGGGCCTACCAATTATTCTCTGGGCCCAACCCCAATATCATCAATAAAGTCTAATAGGCTTTGATTCAAACAGAACCTAGTAGCAATTTATTGTCTCCAAAGGCAGCCCCAAATGTTGTTGTTGTTTTTGGACCTTTGGAGGCCACTATGGTATCAGAGCCTGGGCCCACCAGAGGATCCTTTGGTCCTCTGGTAGGCCAGTCCAATGCTGATGGAAAGTATCAACTACTCATAGAATAGGTGATAAATGTTGCATCACTTTGGGGTCCGACTGCTGAGATCAATGTGGACGTCATTTCGCCAATACCATATATGTGTATTTCTTTTACCCTTTTTTTTTTTTGCACTTTAGTAAAACTTTTAATGTGTCATAGTGACTGGGATATTAAAGTGGCCCTGAAAAAAAAAATAGAAGTGGCCCCATGTTGTAGACGAATCCAAACGGACAGAAAACCGGGCCAACATACAGTCATGGCCGTAAATGTTGGCACCCCTGAAATTTTTAAAGAAAATGAAGTATTTCTCACAGAAAAGTATTGCAGTAACACATGTTTTGCTATACAAATGTTTATTTCCTTTGTGTGTATTGGAACAAAGCCAAAAAAGGAAGGAAAAAAAGCTAATTGGACATAATGTCACCCCAAACTCCAAAAATGGGCTGGACAAAATTATTGGCATTTAATATTTGGTTGCACACCCTTTGGAAAAATAACTGAAATCAGTCGCTTCCTATAACTATCAATAAGCTTCTGACACCTCTCACCTGGAATTTAGGACCACTCCTCCTTAGCAAACTGCTCCAGGTCTCTCTTATTGGAAAGTAATAGCAATTTTAATAGCAATTTTAAGATTTCTCCACAGGTGTTCAATGGGATTTAGATCTGGACTCATTGCTGGCCACTTTAGAACTCTCCAGTGCTTTTGTTGCCATCCACTTCTGGGTGCTTTTTGACGTTTGGGGTCATTGTCCTGCTGGAAGACCCAAGAGCTTTCTGACACTGGGCTCTATAGTGGGACCCAAAATCTGTTGGTAATCCTCAGATTTCATGATGCCTTGCACACATTCAATGCACCCAGTGCCAGAGGCAGTAAAACAACCCCAAAACATCAATGAACCTCCACCATATTTCACTGTGGGTACTGTGTTCTTTTCTTTGTAGGTCTCATTCCGTTTTCGGTTAACAGTAGAATGATGTGCTTTACCAAAAAGCTCTATCTTGGTCTCATCTTTCCACAAGACGTTTTCCCAGAAGGATTTTGGCTTTCTCAAGTTAAAATCTTGCTTTTTTATGTCTTGCTTTTTAGGGTATAAACATGTATATAGCCAAACATGTGTTACTGCAATACTTTTCTGTGAGAAATATTAAATTTTCTTGAAAAATTTCAGGGGTGCCAACATTTACGGCCATGACTGTAAAGTAGGCAGGACCAGCAATACCATATTGCAGCACATAATACCGCATCGGCAAAACCAAATACCACAGTACAGCACAAAATATCTCCCCAGAAGCTGTCCCCCTGTGTTGGCCCGGGCCAGCTGCCACATTCTGTTCTCCTACTCCAGTTGCTTTGGGATGGCAATACAATTGAATTCAGGAGTCAGGAGGGCACCAGCAGCCACTAGCCAGGTACATAAGTACCTGAGGCTCCCATTACTTAACTGGTTGGTTGCTGTAAAGAGGGCTCAGGCGGCCCCCTGGGCCTCGGTCCACTAGGAATTTTCCCTGTCAGGTTTATGGCTAGTTCACCCCTGGACACAGCAAAGGTTTTGATTGGTGGAGGATCAAGTACTGAGACTCCCGACGATCACTAAAACAAGGAGAACGAAGTTCTCACACAGAGATCTGTCTCCCCTCGTTGCAGGAGATGAACGGGAGATGGGTTCATAGACTTTCTGTCTTCAGCAGCGAGGAGACGCACTAATGGAGTGACAGTGGGAGCCTCCTTCCTCTGACTAACCACATAGATGCCACATTCACAGTAGATCTCGGAATCGAAGGGGGATAATGCAGCAGAGCTGTCCTGCCCGGTCTTCTACTAAATATTGTAGCAGTGTTCACAGCACTCAGCAGCCTCTTTTTCTTCCCTATCTTCCTTGAGCCATAACTTTTTTATATTTCAGCTTACATAGCTGTATGAGGGCTTATGTTTTGCAGGACAAGTTGTACTTTCCAATGCCACCATGAATTATTGCATGCAATGTAGTGGGAAGCATTAAAAACATTCCAAATGGGGTGGAATTGGAGAAAAATGCAATTCCTTTACCATTTTATGGGTTTTGTTCCCACAGCTTTTTGTTTGCAGCAAAAGTGACCCATGCCCTTCATTCTCTGGGTCAGTACAATTACAACGATATCCCACATGTATAGTTTTTTGCGTCTAAATAGTAAAAAAATAAATGTAAACTTTGAGAAAAATTTTTTTTACATCCCCATATTCTGACCCCAATAACTTTTTTTTTTTTATAGTTATATCTACTGAGCTTTGTGTAGTTTTTTATGATACCATTTTGGAGTGTGGGTAACTTTTTGATCACATTTTGGCATCATGCACACAACCGTTCTGTTTTTTGCGGTCCGCAAACTGCGGATCTGCAAAAAACAGAAGCCGCCCGTGTGCCTTCCGCAATTTGCGGAATGGAACGGGCGGCCCTTTGTAATGCCTATTCTTGTCCGCAAAACGGACAAGAATAGGACATGTTATATTTTTTTTTTGCGGGGCCACGGAACGGAGCAACAGATGCGGACACCACACGGCGTGCTGTCCGCATCTTTTGCGGCCCCATTGAAGTGAATGCGGCTCGGATGCAGACCAGAACTACGGTCGTGTGCATGAGGCCTTTATTGCATTTTTTTTAACAGAAGCGATGAAAAAATAGCAAATTGGCTATTTTGACCCTTTTTTCCGTTACGCCATTTGCCATATTGAAAAAATATTTTTATATTTTAATAGTATGGGGTCACAGTGATACCCATGATGTTAAATTTTTTTGTTATTTAAGTATTTATTTTTTTATTATACGGAAAGGGGGTGATTTAAACTTTTATATTTTTTTATTTTTTTTTATATATTTTAAGATTTGTAATAATTTTAAAGCTTATGTATGAGCCTAAAAAATCTGTTTTGAAATGTTTTATTTTGAACAATCATATTTTTTTAATGATTTTATTATTGTCTATTGCACATTTGTTATGTTAGCCTGCCCTCTGGTGGCCAAAATAAGAATTGAATACTCTAGGACTAGGTCTCTTCAGCAAGACCCAGGGCATTTAAACCAGTCACCGCCATCCCCATTGGCCACAGAGGATGACCGTAGGATTCCCGGAAGCGCAAGTGGTTTTTAACACTTTAGATGCCGTGATCTCACTTGATCTCGGCATCAAAAGGCTTTAATTAGCATAAGGTCTCTGCTGTTTGAAACATGTACGGCGCTGGTAGTGAAAGGATTAAAGGGCATCTGTCAGCAGATTTGCACACTGGCTGACGTGATATATATGCGCTTGGCCGCTGAAGGCATCTGTTGGTCCCATGTACATATGTGCCCATTGCTGAGAAAAATGATGTTTTAATATGTGCAAATGAGCCTTTAGGAGCAATGGGGGCGTTGTCGTTACACTTAGAGGCTTCGGGACCAACACAGATGCCTTCAGCTGCCAATTGCACATGCAACAGGTCAGCCAGTTTCAGGGCCGGCGCCACCAGTAAGGCGAATTAGGCAGTCGCCTAGGGCGCCATTTAGCAGGGGGCGCCCGTTGAGGTAAAAAAAAAAAAAATTGGTTATGTAGGTTCGGGCGGCCGGCCGGCGGCGCCCCTCATGCTGCGCCTCCTGAGCGGCCGGCTCAGTGCTGCGCAGCCTGCCTGCGCTGCTGACTGCTGAGTTGTTAATGTAGCGTGGCCGAGCTCTGTTCGGTCCGGCCCAGGGTACAGGAGCATTTGTTTCCTGTACCCGGCCGGACTGAAAGGAAGTGCACACTAAGTGAGCACTTCCTGTCAGCCGGGTACAGGAAACAAAAGCTCCTGTACCGCGGAGCGAACAGAGCTCGGCCACGGTACATTAGAGGTGACATTGACAAGGGGGAGGAAATGAGACTGAGAGTGACAAGGGAGGGGGGGGAGTAGAATGAGAGTGACAAGGTGGGGGGGGAGTAGAATGAGACGAGTGACAAGGGGGGGGGAGTAGAATGATAGTGACAAGGGGGGTGGGGGGAGTAGAATGAGAGTGACAAGGGGGGGGAGTAGAATGAGAGTGACAAGGGGGGGAGTAAAATGAGTGACAAGGGGGGGGGAGTAGAATGAGAGTGACAAGGGGGAGTAGAATGAGAGTGACAAGGGAGGGGGGAGAGAAGAGAGTGACAAGGGAGGGGGGAGAGAAGAGAGTGACAAGGGAGGGGGGAGAGAAGAGAGTGACAAGGGAGGGGGGGAGAAGAGAGTGACAAGGGAGGGGGGGAGAAGAGAGTGACAAGGGAGGGGGGGAGGAGAGTGACAAGGGAGGGGGGGAGGAGAGTGACAAGGGAGGGGGGGGAGAAGAGAGTGACAAGGGAGGGGGGAGAAGAGAGTGACAAGGGAGGGGGAAAGAGAGTGACAAGGGAGGGGGGGGAGTAGAATGAGAGTGACAAGGTGGGGGGGGAGTAGAATGAGACGAGTGACAAGGGGGGGGGAGTAGAATGATAGTGACAAGGGGGGTGGGGGGAGTAGAATGAGAGTGACAAGGGGGGGGAGTAGAATGAGAGTGACAAGGGGGGGAGTAAAATGAGTGACAAGGGGGGGAGTAGAATGAGAGTGACAAGGGGGGAGTAGAATGAGAGTGACAAGGGAGGGGGGAGAGAAGAGAGTGACAAGGGAGGGGGGAGAGAAGAGAGTGACAAGGGAGGGGGGGGGGAGAAGAGAGTGACAAGGGAGGGGGGAGAAGAGTGACAAGGGAGGGGGGGAGAAGAGTGACAAGGGAGGGGGGAGAAGAGAGTGACAAGGGAGGGGGGAGAAGAGAGTGACAAGGGAGGGGGGGGGGAGAAGAGAGTGACAAGGGAGGGGGGAGAAGAGAGTGACAAGGGAGTGGGAAAAGAGAGTGACAAGGGAGGGGGGGGAGAAGAGAGTGACAAGGGAGGGGGAAAAGAGAGTGACAAGGGAGGGGGGGAGAAGAGAGTGACAAGGGAGTCCGCAGAGCCAGACTAAGAGCCAGACTGCAGCCAGAGACCAGATCATCTAATTGTCCTGGTGGTAAGTAGACAATGCAATATGTGTATTATTTAATTGTTTAGTTATTAATACTACATTTTGCGGACCGCACATTGCCGGCACTAAGAGAATATGCCTATTCTTGTCCGCTATTGGGGACAAGAATAGGACATGTACTATTTTTTTTTCAGGATCGGAATTGCGGATCTGATAAAGGGGGGGGGGGGCGTCAATTTTTATCTTGCCTAGGGCGGCAGAAATCCTTGCACTGGCCCTGGCCAGTTTCATAGCTACAAATCTGCTGACAGACGCCCTTTAAAGTCATTGAGTCGTCCCAAAGTGGTTAAAAAAGTATCCCAGATTAAAGGGTTTCTGTCACTAGAATTTTCTGTATTAAACTGGCTGACATTAGCGATGTGCTAATGCCAGCTGCACCTAACTCCGCTATTCTAATGATTATCCGTTTCCCGTTATAAAAGTAAGAATTCTAAAGTAATATGTAAATGAGTCTCTAGGAGAAGGGGGGGGCGTTGCTTCTGCACCTAGAGGCTCCCGTCTCCCACCTCAAGTCATGTCTTCCAAGTGTTGATCGACAGGGCCAGGCATCTTTCGCATCCTTCTGCCTGCTCTGTGCCCTGGGGAAATCTCGCGCCCTTCAGTATTATGTGCGGTAAGTGAAGGATGCTAACAGGCTGCCAGCTTCCTCACCGCGCCTGCGCAGAATATTAAAGGGCGCGAGATTTCCCCAGGGCACAGGGCAGGCAGAAGGATGCAACCGATGCCTGGCCCTGTCGATCAACACTTGGAAGACATGACTTGAGGTGGGAGACGGGAGCCTCTAGGTGCAGAAGCAACGCGCCCCCCCCCCCCCCCCCCCTTCTCCTAGAGACTCATTTACTTATTATAAAAGTAAGAATTCTACAGTAACGCGGGCACGGATAATCATTAGAATAGCAGAGTTGGGTGCAGCTGGCATTAGCACATCGCTAAGGTCAGCCAGTTTAATACTGAAAATTCTAGTGACAGAAACCCTTGAAAGACCATGTTTTCATTGGTCCCTGCATCATTGTTGATAGATTTCCTCCGGTATGTACATTAATCTCTTTCCATGTCCGTATAATCGTCAAATGAGATCGTGTAAATAAAAACTGCAAATATTTTTACAAGGTTTTAGAACATTTAGTATTTTTTCCATCTACACAGCTTGTCTCATACGTCCTAAGGTACTGCAGTTCTGCGAAAAGCAGCAGCGCTACATATACCATTCGCAGCCACTTCTAAGGTCTACATAAGACTGATGATGTTAGTACAGGATGAAAGCTGTGGTTGAAGTGTCATCATGGAAGCAAGCTATGGACAAAATTTAAGGGATGAGACTAATTTAACCCCTTAGTGACCACCCATACGCCTTTTTAGAGGTCACTAAGGAGCCTTTAGCTGGGCGTGGGGAGTGGGGGCCCGGCTCTCACATGAGAGCCACGCTCCTGCTCTAACAACCCGGACCGGCAGGAGTGCCAATCTGGATTGTTTAACTCTTTACATGCCTCTGTCTTCCATCAGCACCTCACCAATGCGATCGCTGGGTGTAAAGGCTGTGTAAACTGACTGGGGTCTGATATAGGCCCCAAACCAGCCTTGAGTACAGTATTTTCCAACAGGCTTTGCCTCTCTGGCGCAGTCTGCTGGTCAATGTCAGTAAAGCACTGACATTAAAATGCAATGCACTATAGGGATAGTGCATTGTATTTTAAAAGCAATCAATATGTTGTCTGTTATAGTCCCCTTGTAGGACTATTAAGTGGTAAAAAAAAAAGTAAAAAAATTAAGCATTTATTAAATTAAAAGAATTCCATTGAAAATACGTTGAAATGAAATAAATTGCAACAAAAAAAAATCTCCCCCATATGTTTGGTATTGCCACTACATAAATATCATGTAAACTATCCCCTACGGTGAACACCACAAAAAAAAAAGACTGAATTGTTCGATTATGCTTAGTTGCCACTGAAAAAATGTAATAACAAGCGATCAAAAAGTGTCATTTACTCCAAAATTATACCAGTGAAAACCAAAAATCAAATCGTCCCACAAAAATCAAGTCCCCACAGAACTCCATAGAAAGAAACATAAAAAAGTTATGGGTCTTGGGAAGCGGCGTTGCAAATAGACTTTCTTCCTTTTAATAAAAGGGGTTTTATTGAACAAAAGTAGTAAAACAGAAAAAACTTGATGTATTTGGTATCGCTGTAATCGTACTGAACCATTTGTTATTTATACTGAAAAATGAACGCCATAACATTTATAGCGTAAAAACTCAGCGGCAGTATTGCTGTTTTCCCCCATTTCCCTCCCAGAAAGAGTTGTTAAAAGTTAATCAGAAAGTTGTGTACCCCAAGATGGTGCTATTAAAACTAGAATTTGTCACGCAAAAAAAATAAAAAACAAGCCCTTATATAGCTATATAGATGGAAAACAAAAAAAAAGTTATAGATCTTGGAAGGTGACGAGGAAAAAAGGAAGAAAAACACTTGGTTAGTAACGCCCAAAACAGGCTGGTCACTAAGGCTTAGTTCACACTAACTTTTTTTTGCGAGTGTACGGGCCGTTTTTTTGTGTTCCGTATACGGAACCATTCATTTCAATGGTTCCGCATTAAAAACGGAATGTGTTCCGTATGCATTCCGTTTCCGCATTTCAATTTTTCCGTTCCGTTGAAAGATAGAACATGTCCTATTATTGCCCGCAAATCACGTTCCGTGGCATTATTCAAGTCAATGGGTCTGCAAAAAAAAAAAACGGAAATGCATCCGTATGTCTTCCGTATCCGTTCCGTTTTTGCGGAACCAGCTATTGAAAATGTTATGCCCAGCCCAATTTTTTCTATTTTATTACTGTATACTCAACAAATGGCGTTTTGGAAGTTAAAAGTTTAATTAAACACTAAAATATTATTAAAATACACACATATATGAAGGATAAAATAATGTATAATACGATTTCATATACTGGATATGTAACAATTCGCATGGATAGGCGATTTTCCCATTTAGTATGAGCGGTCTCTTGTTAAAGAACAATATAAAGGATGTCCTGTAAAAGTTCGTAATCCACTACTGGAGCGTCTCTCTCAACACTCTGATATACTGGTTAGTGGCCCGTATTCAGTAATATCACCTTATATCGTGTTGCATATATAATCCGCTTTGTATTCGCTGGTTATAGTCTTATATTGCCGGTCATGCCGGTCCTTGGACAGGTTATGGAGCTAGTTGTGTCTTACCTTCCTCGTGTCTGTCCCAAGCCTTCCTCTAGTTTGGCGAGGGCAACGCAGGACACAATTGGCGTGGCTCTGCGTGCTCCTTCGCTGACTCACCGACTTCTCGCGGGAGTTGAGGCTTTGTTCCGGTTTGGTCCGTTTACGTGACTTGTATCCAGCGCAACAGGCACAACAAAAAGTCTGTCTTGATTTCAGGTATTGCTTGTAGTTAGAATTCTCGCATGGCCATGCAAGTTACTGCGGAAGTGTTTTCTTCTTTACTCAAGCGATCCAGCCCAGACGCGTTTCGGGAACTCTCCTTCCCTTCATCAGTGGTATCTCACCTATAGCAGCCTCTGCCTTTTATACCCACAGTTTGGATCAAACTGTGGATTCCTGGATTTTACTGGACCATGAATGACCCTGTTGCGTTTTATTTGTCAATTGTTTTTATTGTATTTCAAAGAAAAGGTAATACAGAAACATATATCACGCCATATATCTCAGTTTTACAGCATGAATCAAATAATACATAAACAAAGGATAAAATAAGAAAGGGAATACCCAGAAGGGGAGGGAGGGGATAAAGGGGTTAGGGTTTCCTGTAGGATGAGAGTTTCCGGAGGATGCAACACACCAGAACAGTACAATATTCCCTGTTGCGTTTTATATGCGTTTCTTGTGCGTTTTTTTTTTTTGTAATATAGATTCCTTTTCTCATTCTAAGTCTCTTGTATAAAGGAAAATAGTATCCAAGATTGCATGGATGAGTTATTCACAATCCAAACTTGTATTTTCAATTTTCAATTAAAGGATACAAATGGCAAGAGAAATTATGTAGATGGGTGTGAGATCACCTAATTAGTGCACACAATGTCCCTTGATACATTCATCTATACAGTATTATTTTACATAATAATATTTAAAATTCATAAAAACTATAAAAGTTGTAAAAATCATAAAAAATCATGGTGAAAAAGGATTTTTTGGGACAGGAGTATATATTTAGTTCTGTTTAACAATTCATATAAAAATTCTAAATAATGCAAGACAGTTCTCTATAAAATAATTATTTCACCAAATTATTTATTAAGGATTTTGGTATTATTATATTGTGGCTGATTGGTTGATTGGACCTTAAAAGGATGGGGATCCGGATCCGAGTCCACGACACAGTGCCGATTACGGCCTGACTGTGGCATAAGAGCCGGATACCGGGCCACCACCCTACAAAAATCCAAATATCCAATTCGGCATTCAATCCAGCCGGTAACATTGATCCAAATTCATAAATACGGCGCAACTCTATTTTTGACATCTTTTTAATGTAGTTGCCCCCTCGCCAGTGTTTATCTACCCTCTCCAATGCCATGAATAACAAATTGGTTGGATCTTTGTTATGCATTTCCCTAAAATGTTTTAATAGACAGTGTTTTTCATAGCCTTTCCTTATATTGGCTATGTGTTCAGACAGTCTTGTCTTTAATGGGCGTTTGGTTCTGCCTATATACTGTCTCTTACATGGACATTGGATGAGGTAGATAACTCCGGCGGTATTACATGTTAGGCAATCTTTAATATTCCACCTATAAGAATTTTGGGTACAAGAAACTGACTTGTTTTCCTTGGTGTAGAGTTAATTTTGCATGCTGCACATTTTCCACACGTAAAAAATCCCTTGAGGTTCATCCACGCACCCAGAACAGTATTTTGGTTATCTATTGTTGATTTCGGTGTTCTAATGGATGGGGCTATCTTTATACCCAAATTAGGTGCCTTTGTGAATGCACTTAAAATGTGCCTTTGTGAATGCACTTAAAATGTGATGCCAATGAGTTTTAATGATTTTTTGAACTCTTATATTTGTCATTAAATAGGAGGACCATTCTAGTTTTTATAACCTCAGAGTTTTGTTTTATTTCAGCTTTTAGTTCCCTTACTGTAAGACAAGTTTGTCTGTCCAGTTTTCTAGTTTTTTTCTAGGGCTAACTCTACAATTTTTTTCTCTAGGAATTGGGCCTTCATCTTTATCGCTTCTGTCTCGAAATCCTGGTCTTGTGTGCAATTCCTGGCCGAATGGGACATCACTCAGCCAGTTTGACAGATGGCAGCTCGAGAATTGTATGAAACTATTCTTGGATACCGGTTTAAAGAAAGTATTGCAGATATATTTTGTCCCTTCTTTTCTTATTTTTAAATCCAAGAATTCTGTTTCTTCTGAAATATTTGAAGTGAATCTTAGGTTCAATATATTCTGATTAATTTCTCAGAGGAATGACTCTAATTCTTCACTCCCTCCTTTCCAAATAAAGATAATATCATCAATGAAATGCCGCCATAGGGCCAGATCCGCCCCTAACCTTGGCACCATGTGATTATATTCCCATTCTGCCAGAAATAGATTAGCATAGCTCGGGGCGAATCTGGTCCCCATGGCAGTCGCACATTTCTGTAGGTAATAGTCTCCCTCAAAATAGAAATAATTATGGGTAAGAATATATTTGATACCCTCTATTATAAATTCTATATGAGGTTGTTCCAATATTCCTTCCCTAATTAATTGTTTCTTCACCGCTGACATTCCTTGGTTGTGACTAATTAGCGTATATAACGACTGTACATCTAATGTACCCATGATTCACCCTGGTTCTACCTCCAAGTCCTCCAATATTTGAATGATACGTGTTGTGTTTTTTATGTAAGACCTAGTTTTTTTCACAGCTGGTTGGATTTGTACATCAATGTATTTTGATAAATTTGAGGAGATGGATCCTATACCCGAGACTATTGGTCGGCCCGGCGGGTCCTCCAAAGATTTGTGAATCTTGGGGAGACAATAGAAGATGGGTAACTTCCTCTGTGTCCCCAAGATATAATCGTGTTCTTGCATGGGGATCACCCGATCAGCCACAATATAATAATGCCAAAATCCTTAATAAATAATTTGGTGAAATAATTATTTTATAGAGAACTGTCTTGCATTATTTAAAATTTTAATATGAATTGTTAAACAACAGAACTAAATATATACTCCTGTCCAAAAAATCCTTTTTCGCCATGATTTTTTTATGATTTTTACAACTTTTATAGTTTATGAATTTTAAATATTATTATGTAAAATAATACTGTGTAGATGAATGTATCAAGGGACATTGTGTGCACTAATTAGGTGATCTCACACCCATCTACATAATTTCTCTTGCTATTTGTATCCTTTAATTGAAAATTGAAAATACAAGTTTGGATTGTGAATAACTCATCCATGCAATCTTGGATACTATTTTCCTTTATACAAGAGACTTAGAATGAGAAAAGGAATCTATATTACAAAAAACGCATAAGTGCACAAAAAAAACGCACAAGAAATGCATATAAAACGCAACAGGGTCATTCATGGTCCAGTAAAATCCAGGAATCCACAGTTTGATCCAAACTGTGGGTATAAAAGGCGGAGGCTGCTATAGGTGCGATACCACTGAAGGGAAGGAGAGTTCCCGAAACGCGTCTGTGCTGGATCGCTTGAGTAAAGAAGAAAACACTTCCGCAGTAACTTGCATGGCCATGCGAGAATTCTAACAACTACAAGCAATACCTGAAATCAAGACGGACTTTTTGTTGTGCCTGTTGCGCTGGATACAAGTCACGTGAACGGACCAAACCGGAACAAAGCCTCAACTCCCGCGAGAAGTCGGTGAGTCAGCGAAGGAGCACGCAGAGCCACACCAATTGTGTCCTGCGTTGCCCTCGCCAAACTAGAGGAAGGCTTGGGACAGACACGAGGAAGGTAAGACACAACTAGCTCCATAACCTGTCCAAGGACCGGCAATATAAGACTATAACCAGCGAATACAAAGCGGATTATATATGCAACACGATATAAGGTGATATTACTGAATACGGGCCACTAACCAGTATATCAGAGTGTTGAGAGAGACGCTCCAGTAGTGGATTACGAACTTTTACAGGACATCCTTTATATTGTTCTTTAACAAGAGACCGCTCATACTAAATGGGAAAATCGCCTATCCATGCGAATTGTTACATATCCAGTATATGAAATCGTATTATACATTATTTTATCCTTCATATATGTGTGTATTTTAATAATATTTTAGTGTTTAATTAAACTTTTAACTTCCAAAACGCCATTTGTTGAGTGCTCACCCTTCTTTAAGTTGTAATTGCATAGATTTTGATCAGAGGGTGGGTGTCCCTCTCGTGGGTTAGCAGCACCATTTCTATAATTTCGTCTAGAGTGAGCCACCATTCCTGAAAATATAATTACTGTATATGCCATACGGAAAAACGGAATGGAAAAACGGAACCGAAAAGGAAACACAAAGGAACAACGGATCAGTGAAAAACGGACCGCAAAACACAGAAAAAGACATACGGTCGTGTGAACTAGGCCTAAGGGGTTAAAGGAAATGTGTCACCAAAAAATTTAAATGCCAGTTAAAACCAGATACAACACATCTTTTTTTTCTAATCTGTTTCCTGAACATGATTTTGGGGGCGGCCATCTTGCCTGAGCCATTCTTAACAGCTTTTAGAAAGAATTAAGAAAATTGCTTTACAGCAGCCCAATGGTCATTAGACACAATGGTCAGGAGGGGACCTCATTGACATCTATGGGAGAGTTTTCTAGGCATGTTCTGTGACCTGTGCAGATATCATTGTACAAGGGAAGAATAGATGAGCTCTGCCAATCACCTATTGGGAATGGTGGATCCTGTCTTAGCTATACACAGAGGTGATATCATTACAGGCAAAATTAGAATGACAGATAAGCAGATAACTGCAGTACAGTGATCTTTACAGACCAAGAAATGGCGCCCATTATGATTGTTTACAATTCTCTGAATTGTATAGAGCTGTGGAATATGGTGGCGCTATATAAATATTATTATTGCTATTATTATTAGTGCGAAAACTGCAGGATTTTATAGTTTTTATTTCGATATAGATAGTGACATGGAAAATTTAAAATAACATCATCAAAAATTCTTTCAAAATATGTTAAGCATAAAAACAAGATTTAAACATTAGGTAATTTTCTAATGAGACATTCCCTTTAAGAACAAGGCTAAGATTAAGGTGGGGTTTGCAATCAGGAGTCAGGAACAGAGTCAATATACAGGAAGAATAAGTCAGGATATACCTTAATCCGCAGGCAGTGGAGACAAGTCCAAGTTCCCTTTAAATTAGCTGCCTGAATAATGCTCAAAGGAAGCTTTGTTGTCTGGTCACTTGGGAACCTGACATGGATGGTCACTGGAGCCGTGGGCAGCAGCAGGGACCGGCCGTAGGCATGAGGATAAAGTAATAGCATTCAGTATTCAGTTGTACTGGGCCACCAGTAATAGGAGGATTGCATTTTTTGCCCTGCTAGAGTACAAATGATCAGATGCCATGTAACTGCTTCTTGGTCTCTATGCAAAAATCTCTACCAGGACCTGTCCTCCACCTACCATGGCCCATTTATAATACTGGTATCTTCTGCTGCAGAAGGACATTTTGACCCCCATTAAGCACTCGGGTCCGGATGCAGCTGCTACTTCTGCACCTCCTAACATAGAAGTGCAATGATCATTCAGTTCACACAAATCTGAAAGTTTATGGTATAATCAAGGGAAATAACTGTTGGATGAGCAATCATGGGAGTTATCTCATGTCTATGGCCACCAATATCATCTGGATTAGAGAAGACCACTAAACTCCTGGATCACCAGGGATGGACAATACACTACTTACTCCACGAGTACTGTAAGTCCATCTATACTTGCACTTGATAAAGGAGTTCTCTACATGCTGTTGATGAATCACAGTACCCTTTCAGAAAGCTAGGAGAAGCATGGGGCCAAGAGTTAAAGGGGGTTTCCAACCTCAAAAATGCCCCCCCCCCCCTCAAATGCCTTCTGGCCCTTCACACAGTATGTACTTACCTCGCTCCCCGGCACCCGCGGCACTTCTGATGCCCGCACAGCCACCGCTGCATCTCCCCGTTTCGCGGATCAAAACTTCCGGCCATGGAGAGTAGCCAATAGCAGGCCGCGATGGGAACAGGCCTCCCTAGTGTCACCCGCGATGCTAGGGAGGTTCGTTCCCGTTGAGGCCTGCTATTGGCTGTCCACCCCACCCCCATGCAGTGGCGGCCATCCGGGCATCAGAAGCGATATGGGTGCCGGGGAGCGAGGTAGGTACAATCTCTGTGAGGGGCCTAGGCATTTGGGGGGGAATTTTTGGGGTTGGATAACCCCTTTAAAATATACTGTATTTTGGGGGGTTGAGCTTCCCGACAGTAGTACAAGTAACATATATGTGTGGAGCCAGTAGGAACCCAATAGTTATACTTTTATTTCTACATACTGTATATATCCTGAAAAAAGCTAAAAGTACCCTGTCACCCTAACATCTCAAAGAATTCCCTGTACACAACACCTATACATTTTACATGGAAGACAGTATCTTAGCGTTATCGTTGTTTGTTTCCAGACGAGTCAAGGCAAAACACAATACTAGGAATCTATTCAATTCATAAACTCTAATAGGATTACTTCTAAAAAGACTGTATCAGGGATCAACACCCAGCAGAAGACCTCTAACTGGTTCTATGGGTTCAACCTACCTTCACAGGAAGCATCAAGTGACTACATGCAAATACGTGGAATTCATTAATCCTGTTATTTGGGAGGTGCTGCATATGAATTCCAGGTGCTTTAATATTCACATGTAATCCCAGATGGTGAGATTGTTTTCTAATTTGAATATTTACCTTCATTCATCTCATGAATCATCATCTAATGTCATACAGCCCAAAAAGTGTTTTATTAGAAAAATGATGCAGATCACGTGCGCTTTATTTATAGATGTCCTTTTAAAAAGTAGGCACCACATATCATCTGTGGCTACCACACTAAGGCCCCCTTCACGCGACCTTATTTTTGGTCGGATCCCTATGTCCATTCCGTGGCCCTGCAAAAAAGATAAAACAAGTTCTATTATTTTCCATTTTGTAGACAAGGAAAGGCATTGTTACAATAGATCCACACAAAAAAAAACGTATGTAACACGGACATCTTCCGTATTTTTGGCTGGTCCGCGTTGTGCATGCACCCTAATGGGCACTGTTGCATGCTAACATGGCGGAGGTGCTCAGTCCATAACCGGTCTCCCCTTCCCTACCACATATGAATGGATCAGCACACCAACTTTTTAGGTGAAAAATCCAATTCTGTACTTTATTGATCAATGTTACAATAAGCACCACTGTGTAACAGTCATGTGATGTAGCAATATTTCGCATATAAACCCTTCATCAGGCTGACCCAGGACAAACCTCCAGATGGGCACAGTGGTTCCTACCAGCCTATGAAATATATGGCAGGCACACATACATTACATTGCACAGAAAGGGATTTCTCACTGTATCCTTGCCACAAACGGACAGAGAAGGACACGGCCACGGCCACAGCGGGGAAACTCTATAGCTTGGGGCTATTTTTGTAATGGATCAGTGGATTTATAATGTCTGGTAAATTGACCGGTGACCGCATCAGCCACCACCCATCCACCCACCCTGTAGGTTGCCATGTTGTGTTTTATTTTTTTTTGGGAGGGTTTTTGCTGGTTAGGTAGGTTCAAGAGGCCATGGTGGTGGGGGATCCTTGGAGTTGGTGTTAATGGTGGCTCTGGCGTGATGGGAAGGGAGCCAAGAGGGCTCTGGACTCCCCAGGCAATGGAATCGGAGGTGTGAATGACGGGAATCTGCTCAGGTTATTGCCCATGGTTGCATGTTTCTGCCTCTGAGCTGGCGACTATCAGCTAGAAGTAATTTAATTGAGGGGTGGGGCAGATTTACACCAGGTTTTTGGCTCTCCAAGGACCCTTCTTGTAGTGTAATTTACTCAAGGAATGTTGTTGGGTTGGGGAGGGCCTTTGGGAATGTTATTTATGTTATTTTTATTATTTATGTTTTGTTTAATAAAATGGCTTGTTGTGGCCAATGAAACCCCCCTTTGAGGAATTGTCTTCCTTGGGGAAGGAGTAGATTGGGGATGAAAGCCTGTTGGAGCGAGTCAACAATTTAGACAAGTAGAACACATTCTCCTCATACAATTAAACGTATTCCGGTTGGTGAATGAATCAGGACAAATTGTATTGTACATTGTACTTTGTATTCTAGCCAACAAATGAAGAGAGGGGGTAGTGGAAGAGCTAACTAGTGAGAGCACCATTTATAAGGGAAAACATCAAAAAGAATTGCAGCATACAGGGGTGTAGATGGTTCTCATAGAATAGGTGCTCCATGCTTTCATTCTGAACACCGTATTTCTCCATATATTTTACATTGATGAATCTCCTGCTTTCCATCTATTGCCAAGCCTGCAGGCACCACTACAGAAAACTCTTGTAATGCACTTACAATTGACTGAATTAGAAGCTGTAATAATCTGTTTGCACAGAGCTCTCAGTGTTTTCACAAGATATTGTGCAGAAATATGATGTAAAATGACCCCCAACAACCTGATCTAGAATTTAACCAGGACTGGTTGCCTACACTGCTCTACAATAGATGGTAATGATGTGATCCTGCCTACGATATGCCATCATGGCTGAGCAGCCTTAAAGGGTTTCTACCACCACATTTTGACCTAATTAGCTGTATGACACTAGCGATCTGCTAGTGTCTGCTGTACCTAACAGTGCTATTGCAATACTTTTCTCTGCAGCGGTTACCCTAAAAAACAAACTTTTATTGCTATGCAAATGAGCCTCTAGGTGCTATGGGGGCGTCTTTTCAGCACCTAGAGGCTCTGTCTAATCACCATGTCTGCCGCCCAGCTCGTCCATCTCCTCTAGATTGACAGCCTCCATCACATCCATCGCGACCAAATTCTCGCGCCTGCACCGTGTGCGTCTGTATTCGGCGCAGTGACTGTCAGACCGCTTCCTGCGCAGGCATCTCCACTGCGCCGATGATGTCAGAGTGCTCCCAGGAACACACAACGCCCGGCCTCAAGCAGTGGAGATGCGCAGGCTCAGTGGAGATGCGCAGGCTCAGTGGAGATGCGCAGGCTCAGTGGAGATGCGCAGGCGCAGTGGAGATGCGCAGGCGCAGTGGAGATGCACAGGCGCAGTGGAGATGCCGGCGCAGGGAGCGGTCTGACAGTCACTGCGCCTGCGCCGAATACAGACACACACGGCGCAGGCGCGAGAATTCGGCCGCGATGGAGGCTGTCAATCTAGAGGAGATGGGCGGGCTGGAGGGACGAGCTGGGCGGCAGACATGGTGAGTAGACGGAGCCTCTATGTGCTGAAAAGACGCCCCCATAGCACCTAGAGGCTCATTCGTTTTTTAGGGTAACCGCTGCAGAGAAAAGTATTACAATAGCACTGTTGGGTACAGCAGACACTAGCAGATCGCTAGTGTCAGATAGCTAATTAGGTCAAAATGTGGTGGTAGAAACCCTTTAAAGGAAAACTCACAATATGTAGCATATGCAAGTACCAGAGCGTAATGTGGAGTGAAGCCCTGACCCCTCACCCTCCTAGGCAGCTCTGCACGTGGAGGCAACCAGTCCTGCTCACAACAACAACAAAAACACTTTCCTGAATACATACAGGATATATAAAAAAAACTAAACGGAGACCCAGAATATCTCTAAACATTTTTCAACATTACAAGCTGGCTGCTTTGGTAATTTCTGAAAAACATTCACAGTAGAGACAGAACATGAACATTACATAATAGAAATACCAGATCACTGCAAAGTAAGAATCTTTGAGATAAGGTTATAATGCTGAAAAAAACCTGGAAATCATTGCTCATTAGCTCCTCCCTCATACTTACCTTTGGGACATATTCCCATATTGAGATTTTGCTTTGATATACATGTGCTAACCATGTAGCGGTTGGTGTAAAAACATGTTCCATTATGTGCGCATAGAGAAGTACACATCATTTAACATAATCTATATACAGTATACTGTAATTAAATGTTGGTCATTTTACATTGTTTTTGTGCCCCCTTTCCTTAGAGTTAGGGATCCATTGTTCTAGTATATACGACTGTGTATGCATGGAGAGATTGTGACACAGGTGTTGAATAATCACACAGAGTTCCTCCTACTGACAAGGATGGAGTTGTGTGAGGCTTTTAAATGTTTGTTCCTCTTTACTAAATATATCGCTATGAATAATGACACAGCTGGTGTCCGAAACGTATAGGCATTGTTTTGTCTATTTGCATCTATATGCATCGGATTGATTCTCGCCTAAAAAAAGCTCCTATACGAAGATCCCAAGATGCTGGACATTCTTATCCTTTTCTGATTTAATTGCCAAACACAAACGAGGTCCATGCAACTTGCATCCAGCGAATCATACATGGGTGAGCTGGTTTCTCCTGAAACCTAAGCCAACGGATGAACTGTAGTCAATGGAAAGACTTTCTCAGACTAGAAATTTCAATAATATTCTTACTGTGCATAATGTTCAGAGTAACCACCATGTGCAGCACAGACAGCAGCTAGACGGGACAGGACTGACTCTATAAGGTCCTGGTTGGTTTTCACAGGTATCTGGAGCCATGATGACTGCAGAGCATCCCACAGCTGTTGGAGGGTGCGTGGGGGAAGAACCACAGGCCAAACACAATGATACAGGTGGTCCCACAGATGCTCAACTGGGTTCAAGTCTGGGAAATTAGGGGGCCAGGGTAGTAGAAGTCTTGGTCATACTCTTCCAATGTCAGACATTTTTACATTGTCTTGCTAAAAGATCCCATATGCCCCAGGGAATAAAATCAGTATATATGGATGTACAGTATGTGCAAGGATGGATTCATACCCAAATCAGTTGAGAGTGCCTTCCATATGGATAGGTGGGCCTATAGAATGCCATGAAAACATTCCCCAGACAATAACGCTCACACCACAAGCTTGTGTTTGATGAGGCCCCCGACTGTATAAGGATGGGGGATCGGGGACTGCTGGGATCCCCTTCTATGTGCCTTGGTTGCCCCCCCCCCATCTGTTGTCCTTCTGAAGGGGTTGTAGCACTTGGGTGGCCAAGCCAGCACCAGACCGTTTTTCCAGCAGCAAGGAGGTTAAAGCACTACCGTGCGGTCTGCTGCTCCCCCCTTCCCTACATGTGCTCAGAGAGCCGGCTCCCACAGTTTATATGTGCCTCCTCCTTCCTCCGTCTAACTCTTGGACGGCCAGCGGTTGTGCCCGCCCCCCTTTGTTTTGTTAGCAATGGCTCGGGGCTGTGTTTTTGAGGGCTTCCCGGTTATTTACCAGTGTTTTCTGCGTTCCTGACTTCTGTTTCTTTTGTAGTGTGGATCGGTTCTACTTCCTTTTAAGTCACAGATGGCAGTATGAACAGGAGAAGCAAAATCAAGCTGTGGCCGATCACCACCCAACAAGATGGTAGTCCTGTGTCTATTTCCTAGGGTTAGGGTGGCTTTTTTTTTTGGGGGGGGGGGGGAATTGTTTGCTTGCCCTGGTTTAGGCTGGGTTTCCAGCAATGGTTGCGGCTGTTTGTTCTCTGACTTTTCTCTCCTGACACACCAACGTTCGATGAAGCAGAAAACAAGACTCATCGGAGAAGGCAATCCTTTGCAAATCAGCAGAGGTACAATTCTGATGCTGCCGCGAAGATTGAAGCCTCTATAGTAACATAGTACCATAGTAACATAGTACATAAGACTGAAAACAGACATCTGTCCATCCAGTTCGGCCTGTTACCCTGCAAGTTGATTCAGTCTATTGTTGATTCAACTTCGTTAACAGAGGTGCAGTGACCATCCGTCTGCTTCTGAGCTCCATACATATGCAGAGGGGTTCACTGAGCTGTCTGGTAGCCCCCTGGTTCATTTTGGCAGTTAGATGCTCCAGTGTAGCATGTGGGTCCACCACCATGCACCTTCATAGCTTACATTCACCTATCACGCCAATAGAAGCTTGCAGGCCCTTAGTCTCCACATACACACAGTTTTACCCCATGTTTCCATAACAACCCAGCCATTTTTCTTCGATGATGTAGATCAGGTTTAGGCTAGGGCTACACGCCGACACTTAGTCGCACGACACATAGGGCACAACTACACTGCTACGTGCATCCATCTTGGATGGATTTTTTGCGACTGTCGTGTCGCAGTCACAGCATGTTGCATGTCACAGTGCGACTCCATAGCCTATCATTATAAAAATTGTTGCGCGACTTATTGTAGTAAGACAAAATGTCGTGTGACACATGTAGTCATGTAGCCCTAGCCTTAAAGGGGCAGGGCGCTGTGAAGGTCACTGTTAAGGGGGCCACTATTAAAGGGGCAGCTGCTGTGGAGGTCACTGTTAAGGGGGCGTTCACTCTGGATGTTACTGTTAAGGGGGCAGGCTGCTGTGAATGAAGGTCACTGTTAAAGGGGTGGGCACTGTGGAGGTCACTGAAGGGGGTAGGGGCCACTATTAAGTAGGCAGCTGCTGTGGAGGTCACTGTTATGAGGGACACTGTAGATATCTTTTAACGACATACAGAAACATTAAATGAACTAGATGAAATATACCCGTGCGAAGCTGGGTCTTTCTGCTAGTCTCATATATATATATATATATATATATATATATAAAAATGAGTTTTTGTCTGTCTGTTCTTTATGCGCGACCAAACGACTGGACCGATCTTCACCAAATTTGGCACACAGGTACATCAGGTGTCCGGGACTCAGCTCTCTAGGACGTACCGTTCCTTAGATATTCCCAAAAAATGACCTTCATTAGCCAATACAAGCCCCCAACTGCCATGCACACGGTCAGATGTCCCTTATCAGCTAATAGAAGCTCAGAGGCTCTTAGTCTCCACATACACACAGTTTTACTCCAGGTTTCCATAACAACCCACTCATTTTTCTTCATTTTCACTGCTAGGCTAGGGTTACACGACGACATGCACAGCTCAGCAGACAGTATTACACAAGATAGGATTAGATACACAGCTCAACAGACAGTATCACACATGATAGTATTAGATATACAGCTCAGCAGACAGTATCACACATGACAGGATTAGATACACAGCTCAGAAGGCAGTATCACATAGGATAGGATTAGATACACAGCTCAGAAGACAGTATCACACAGGATAGGATTAGATACTCAGCTCAGCAGACAGTATCACACAGGATAGGATATTAGATACACAGCTCAGCAGACAGTATCACACAGGATAGGATTAGATAAAGTGATGAGCGAGCATGCTCTGCCAAATACTTGTTCGGCTCGAGCATCCCTATGCTCGGCACATGGCGGTACTCGTCCAAGTACCACATGTGCTCGAGCGCCATACTCGAGTTTCCTCCCCACACGTTTCGGGGCTGCTAAGCAGCCAATAAAAGTGCAGGTAAGTGGAGCTGGCCAGCTTAGACCTGTCCTATGTTGCTAATATAGCCTTATATGTGTATACAGCTAAACCTGCTAATGACCTTAACAGTTCCTATGTTTATGTGTTAAAGACAAAAGCAGAGTTATTTACTGTGACATCATGTTTGGGATGTCATATAACTGTTATGTTTTGTGTTCATAGAAGCAGAAAAAGATAATATGCCTTTAAGATTTATTTTGTAATGTAAGGTAAGCTCAGTGACACAGCAGAAACAACAGAAAGCATAGTGTTAATCTATTGTTGCTGAGCAGAAGTCTAGATCAATCACAGCCAGCTTCTCACACAGCAAGGGTTTTCACCAATCACAGCCAGCCTCACAGACAACCTGTTTGGGAATTCCCCTAGCAGGAGTGCTGCAATCATTACTCAATCATTACTCACCAGAGAGAGGAGCTGAACAGACACACAGTTCCAGTCAGGGTCCAGTTTTATGGGAACAAGAGGCCAAAATAGATATTTAGAACAGTTATATAATGTTCATGTTCATATTGTTAGTATTGTGTTTAGAACTGTATACTGAACCAGTTATACTGTATATGTGTTTACTTACAGTTCTACCAAATGCAAACAATACACGCCAGATGCCATACAAATTGCATACAAACTGTGAACTGCTCATACCAGATCATAAGCAATTGCAAACTGCAAACCAAGTTGAGCAAGCAGAACAATTTAGTTAGACCCCAGATATACCTCTCAGAGAGATCATAAAGTGCTTAAATAACTTAAAGTGAGAGTACAGATACTGGAGAGAAATATGTCCACTATTTTATGCTGAATGAAAAGATGGAACAGTGGAACCACCATCTTATGCATACCGCAATTTTATGATACTTTATTCCACACGTGTTTTGTACATGGACTATCTGCTGCGGAGGCGACAGCGTTATATATGAAGAAAAGTTGAAGTTAATAAAGAAGTTATTTGAAGCATTTGGTGTGCTCTTTAAACCTACGGTTTCCATAGAACGGCGCTAGAGGAATTACAGAGTAATAGACAGTCTGGTTAGACTAAAAGTCAAAGATATCAGAATTCTTCTAATGCCACAGCGCAAAAGGCACTTCATAGTGCTGCACCTGCCACAGTAAGTACTGCCATCACTGTAATGCCAGTAGCCATGTTGGCTTCTGGCATTACAGTGATTTGCTGGCCGGAACGCGTCATCGGGTGCTATATAGCACCCGATGACGCGGGTTCGGCTCATTGCGAGTCAGGGAGAGCTGCGTTTAGGAAGGGACAGATAGTGTAGGGAGTTTGTGATCGCAATTTATTCAATTTTTAAATATTTCAAAGACCCAAAAGTCCTTTTAAGGACTATTGTGTGTTGTGGCAGCAATTTAATTGTGCAAAGTTGTACTCTAATTAAGTTTTTTATACTTTGCAAAATAGCGATTATTTTGCTATATAGAAGGCGTCTGCAGTTACTTGTGACATCTGTGCAGCAATACCTTCTGTGTGTGTCAGGGGCAGAGATAGGAAGAATATTAGTGAAAACAATTTTTTTTCCCCCATAATCTATCCACATTTTTGCTGTCAACGGTGTAATCCGTGAATTGTGTGATCTGCGCTTCAATACCTTGTGTGGTTGTCCGGTCTAGATATAGTGGAATAAAAATAAAAAATACATAAAACAATTTTTCTCCCATAATCTATCCACATTTTTGCTGTCAATGGTGTAATCCGTGAACTGTGTGATTTGCACTTCAATACTTTGTGTGGTTGTCCGGTCTAGATATAGTGGAATAAAAATAAAAAATACATAAAACAATTTTTCTCCCATAATCTATCCACATTTTTGCTGTCAACGGTGTAATCCGTGAATTGTCTGATCTGAGCTTCAATACCTTGTGTAGTTGTCA
The DNA here is from genome assembly GCF_014858855.1 of Bufo gargarizans. NCBI lineage: Eukaryota > Metazoa > Chordata > Amphibia > Anura > Bufonidae > Bufo > Bufo gargarizans. The sequence goes on along the minus strand of NC_058085.1, from coordinate 309,867,630 downwards.
GGCCCAGCTATAGTGAAAAATATAAATATCAATATAAACTACATCAGAAAACAGTGTCTGTACCGCAGATTCCAATAATCTGAGCCTAAAATAGTGTCCATATTCTGTGGTGTTCTGTGACATATACAGTACGCCATCCGAAAACTGTTTCTTTAGGGCAAATTCTAAAAAATCTGGGGCTAATATAGTGTCCATATTCTGTGTGCTTCTGTGACATATACTGTCCTGCATCAGAAAACGGTGTCTTTAGCGGACTGTAAAAAAACCTGCGCCACATTTAGTGACAAAACCATTAATATGAAGAATGCGAGCACTAAGGGATGGAAAAGTGGGCATGATGCTGATGGTGCACGCAGAGGCCGTGGCCCTGGGCGCAATAAAACTGTGCCTGCTGCCAGTGCACCAGAAGAAAAAAAAATCCACCATACCCAGCTTCATGTCCAACTTAAGTGGACAAATGAGACCGCACGTTTTTTTTTTTTCCTTTCCCAAAATCCAGGTGTATTTCCTCTCTCCCCACCAAAAAGAGACCAGAGTCCACAGATGTCTTTTCCTTTTAAAACATCCTGTGGAATATCAAAATGCGCTGATAGTGAAATACCGCTTATGCTGATCTTATCATAAGGGCGCTACTATACTCACAAACAATAGAAGGTTTAGGGCACATCAAATGAAATCCAATCTCCGCACATACTGTCTATACTCCTAGGGAAAGGGTTGCTTCCATAGTGAAATACCATCAATAAATGTATAAAAAATAGTGATCTCTCACTCGGATATTCCGAGGAGCTCTATCCAGCGCCACTATTACATTTGGCCCAGATCAGCTGCAGGCCCTCGCCCATAATGTTTTAGAGGGTCAGCTCAGCAGCAGGCCCTCACATATAATGTTTTAGAGAGTCAGACCCTCGCCCATAATGTTTTAGAGGGTCAGCTCAGCAGCAGGCCCTCGCCCCTAAAGTTTTAGAGCAGTGTTTCCCAACCAGTGTGCCTCCAGCTGTTGCAAAACTACAACTCCCAGCATGCCCGCACAGCCAAAGGCTGTCCGGGCATGCTGGGAAATGTAATTTTGCAACAGCTGGAGGCACACTGGTTGGGAAACACTGTTTTAGAGGGTCAGCTCAGCAGCAGGCCCTCGCCCCTAATGTTTTAGAGGGTCAGCTCACAAGCAGGCACTCGCATATAATCTTTTATAGCTTCAGCTCACCAGCAGGCACTCGCATATAATGTTTTAGAGAGTTAGCTCAGCAGCAGGCCCTCGCCCCTAATGTTTTAGAGGGTCAGCTCAGCAGCAGGCCCTTGCCCCTAATGTTCTACAGGGCCAGCTCAACTGCAGGCCCTTGCATATAATGTTTTATAGGGTCAGCTCCCCAGCAGGCCTGCACCTAAAATCTTTTACTTGGTCAGCTCATCTGCAGGCCTGCAACTCAAATCTTTTACAGAATCAGCTCACCTGCAGGCCCGCAACTCAATGTGAATGAGGTCCTCCTTTATGTGATATGCAGGTTGCATCGGAGTGCCTCTTTCTTGTAATTTTTGGCAGCACTTGCACTTTATATACCGGTACAACTAAATATACAGGAAAGACTGTTTTCAATCAATTTTTCGTATAAAATTGTTTTTTTTACTTTGGTTTTGTGCGTAAAACCTTAATTAGATAGTGGGCCTGGTGATCACTTTAAAGAGGACCTTTCACCGATCCTGACATTGTGAACTAAGTATACAGACATGGAGAGCGGCGCCCGGGGATCTCACTGCACTTATTATCCCTGGGCGCCGCTCCGTTCTCCCGCTATGCCCTCCGGTATCTTCGGTCACTAAGTTATGGTAGGCGGAGTCTGCCCTTGTTCTGCTGTAGCGCTGGCCAATCGCATCGCAGAGCTCACAGCAAGTGCAGTGAGATCCCCGGGCGCTGCTCTCCATGTCTGTATACTTAGTTCATAATGTCAGGATCGGTGAAAGGTCCTCTTTAAGCTTTTTTAAGCTGCATCAGCAGCATGGTGATAAAAATGAGTGTCAAGGTGACATGGTGTGGAGATGGCAGCATGAGGAGGAAACATAGTGGCACAATGACTGAGTCTGGATAAAAGACTAAGGCCACAGATTGTTTAGAAAGATGTAGATGGAAACAATCTGTGGAGCTGTATCACGGTCAACAGCAGATTAATGCAGACCAGGGCCGTAGCTATAGGGAAAGCAGGGGAAGCTGCAGCTTTGGGGCCCTGAACAAAAAGGGGCCCATCCAGGAGGAGGAGGACCAAAGGATTTGGTCAGGGCCCTCTCAACAGTATTACACAATGAAATTATATACAGTGACAGTATAGACAGTGTATAAAACGGATAGAACAGCTGCCGTCCCTGGTCTGAGAGAGCGATCTTTACTAGCCACAGGAATGCGGGAGGCATGAAAGGAAGGGGTCGCTAAAAAATTACTGTGGGATGGAGCCTCATTCAAAAATTTGATGTGGGGCCCAGTAATTTCGGTTTATCGATTACAAAACCTTAATTATATTGTGGGCCTGGTGATCAGTTTGAGGCCTTTTAAGCTGCATGAGCAGCATCATAGTGATAAAAACGAATGGCAAGGTGAAATGGTGTGGAGATGGCAGCATGAGGAGGCCACATAGTGGCACAATGACTGAGTCTGGATATAAGACTAAGGCCACAGATTGCTTAGAAAGATGCCGATGGAAACAATCTGTGGAGCTGTATCACGGTTACCTGCAGATTAATGCAGCCATCAAATTCAAGTTGGGTTTGTCGGTTTCACCTCAGCTCACCTGCAGGCCCGCAACTCAAATCTTTTACTGGGTCAGCTCACATGCAGGCTCTCGCATAGAGCTTTTTAGAGGGTCAGCTCAGCTGCAGGCCATCGCATGAAATGTTTTACAGGGTCAGCTCACTCGCAGGCACTAGCATATACGTTTTTACAGGGTCAGCTCACCAGCAGGCCCAAACCTAAAATCTTTTACAGGGTCAGCTCATCTGCAGGCCCGCAACTCATGTTGCCTTGCTTTGACGTAGTAGCCGTAGCCGTTTATCAGGCTCCCTCTCTGAAATCGAACAATGATTCCCCATTACCGGTGGTCACCATGTTAGGCGCATAAAAGAACATTGAAAGTTGACAGGGAAGATATCCAAATGGATCGTGGACGTCGCAGGGACGTATAACGTTTCCTCATCCAAAATACCCCAGTGACATTCCCTGTAATTTTTTATTAATCATTCCAATAACAGGGCATCTTAGGAGTCCTGTATTGTTATTTATCGTCACTACCTCCCCGAGTCGGGAGTGGGTAATTGCCGCGCGCCTGCTGCCTTCCTTGGATGTTTCTGCTTTAATAATTTTACCCAACCTCTCTGGGTGGTTCACAATTCTGAAATAAAAGTGCAAAGCAACAACAGCCAATCACATTTCAGCCATTGACCTCCCTTGGATGTGGTATCCCTTTCTCATGCTCCCTCTCCGGCATCGAACCCTGATTCCCCGTTACCCGCGATCACCATGGTAGGCGCAAAAATGAACATTGAAAGCTGATAGGGTAGACATCCAAATGGAACGTTGCCGTCACAGGGACTAGTGATGAGCGGCGGGGCAATATATTCAAATTCGTGATATTTCGCAAATATTTGGGCGAATATTCGCCATATATTCGCAAATTCGTTATCTCAGTCATTATTTTCTTGATTGCGTAAATTTGCAGTACAAAAATTTTGTAATCAACACTACTCCTAAAGTCATAGATATTGCAGCCTTCTCATTGGCCCACAAGCTAGAAGCAGGGAGGGATCATGTGTACTGTTTTTAAAAGAAATCTTGAATATTCGAAATTACGAAAATATATGGCTATATTCTAAATATTAGCGAATTTTCAAAATGCGGATATTCACGATAAAATTTCGCAATTCGAATATTCAAGATCAACACTAATCATTACTTACCATGGCTGGCGGCCATGAGTAGGGCTTGGGAGGTCCCCTAGGCTTTGGCCCACTGGGGAAATTAGGGTCTTTGGCCAGACTGCCGCTGATCAGTGGGATCTGGCATTTGCTCATTTTTTCCTTGGGTTGACACAAAGCTCAGCGCCAAGATGGTGCTGCGACTGGCACTGATTCAGCAAGTTTAACGGGGACAGGGTTTTATCATTTATGAGGCATCTACTGTTGCAATTCCAAAACACAGATCTTCTCTTACAACCATTTTGTAGTTGATTTATTTGTGAGCTTATTGTCTTTTTATAACTCAACATCTCTTCATCCTGAGATTATAGACGCTGCCCTTACACCCTTCTATAATACACACTTCTATAAGCAACACCTAACAATTGTACACAGAACACAATGCACAGAAATCAACTTTATTGAGTAATCATAAAAACGTAATTAAAAGGCAGAGACGTAGCAATGTTGACATATGGTGTCCACTGTACACGGTTGACGAAGCTCTAGAGGTGAAATGCTTGTCAAGGTGCCATCCTTGTAGGTTATGGCAGTGTCTTGGGTTATGTATTAGTCTGCTATTTGTCATGTACTTGAGTAATGAATTTTATGGGGTAGCACCCTGTTGTTTGGAGGTTACTCTGACTTAATTAATGGGTATATGTGTAGTGTTATTATTTCCACCTATTTAAGATGTGTTGTCATATTTCGGATTAGATTCGGGTATGTTATAGCTGGCATTATTCGCTCTGCTCTAATCTTGGTCTACACTGTGCTTTATATTACTACATTTTTTTTTTTTATTGACTGGTTTCTGTATTTAACCCCCTGTGTGGCCCGGCTTATTTTTCTGTATTATGATCCATTACCATCAGGCATTCTCTTTTCTCTCTTGGTTTGATGTTTTTAAACCTTTATGTTAATGTATATACAGTACAGACCAAAAGTTTGGACACACCTTCTCATTCAAAGAGTTTTCTTTATTTTCATGACTATGAAAATTGTAGATTTACACTGAAGGCATTAAAACTATGAATTAACACATGTGGAATTATATACATAACAAAAAAGTGTGAAACAACTGAAAATATGTCATATTCTAGGTTCTTCAAAGTAGCCACCTTTTGCTTTGATTACTGCTTTGCACACTCTTGGCATTCTCTTGATGAGCTTCAAGAGGTAGTCACCTGAAATGGTTTTCACTTCACAGGTGTGCCCTGTCAGGTTTAATAAGTGGGATTTCTTGCCTTATAAATGGGGTTGGGACCATCAGTTGCCTTGTGGAGAAGTCAGGTGGATACACAGCTGATAGTCCTACTGAATAGACTGTTAGAATTTGTATTATGGCAAGAAAAAAGTAAAGAAAAACGAGTGGCCATCATTACTTTAAGAAATAAAGGTCAGTCAGTCCGAAAAATTGGGAAAACTTTAAAAGTGTCCCCAAGTCACAAAAACCATCAAGCGCTACAAAGAAACTGGCTCACATGCGGACCGCCCCAGGAAAGGAAGACCAAGAGTCACCTCTGCTGCGGAGGATAAGTTCATCCGAGTCACCAGCCTCAAATCGCAGGTTAGGCCTCTTTCACACTTGCGTTGTCCGGATCCGGCGTGTACTCCACTTGCCAGAATTACACGCCGGATCCGGAAAAACGCAAGTGTACTGAAAGCATTTGAAGACGGATCCGTCTTCAAAATGCTTGCAGTGTTACTATGGCAGCCAGGACGCTATTAAAGTCCTGGTTGCCATAGTAGTAGTGGGGAGCGGGGGAGCGGTATACTTACCATCCGTGCGGCTCCCGGGGCGCTCCAGAGTGACGTCAGAGCGCCCCAGGCGCATGGATGACGTGCCATGCGATCACATCATCCATGCGCCTGGGGCGCCCTGACGTCACTCTGGAGCGCCCCGGGAGCCGCACGGATGGTAAATATGCTGCTCCACCCCTCTCCGCTACACTTTACCATGGCTGCCAGGACTTTAGCGTCCCGGCAGCCATGGTAACCACTCTAAAAAAGCTAAACGTCGGATCCGGCAATGCGCCGAAACGACGTTTAGCTTAAGGCCGGATCCGGATCAATGCCTTTCAATGGGCATTCATTCCGGATCCGGTCTTGCGGCAAGTCTTCCGTTTTTTTTGCCGGAGCAAAAAGCGCAGCATGCTGCGGTATTTTCTCCGGCCAAAAAACGTTCCGTTCCGGAACTGAAGACATCCTGATGCATCCTGAACGGATTTCACTCCATTCAGAATGCATTAGGATAATCCTGATCAGGATTCTTCCGGCATAGAGCCCCGACGACGGAACTCTATGCCGGAAGACGATAACGCAGATGTGAAGGAGCCCTTAACAGCAGCTGAGATTAGAGACCAGGTCAATGCCACACATAGTTCTAGCAGCAGACACATCTCTAGAACAACTGTTAAGAGGAGACTGTGTGAATCAGGCCTTCATGGTAGAATATCTGCTAGGAAACCACTGCTAAGGACAGGCAACAAGCAGAAGAGACTTGTTTGGGCTAAAGAACACAAGGAATGGACATTAGACCAGTGGAAATCTGTGCGTTGGTCTGATGAGTCCACATTTGAGATCTTTGGTTCTAACCACCGTGTCTTTGTGAGACGCAGAAAAGGTGAACGGATGGACTCTTCATGCCTGGTTCCCACCGTGAAGCATGGAGGAGGAGGTGTGATGGTGTGGGGGGCTTTGCTGGTGACACTGTTGGGGATTTATTCAAAATTGAAGGCATACTGAACCAGCATGGCTACCACAGCATCTTGCAGCAGCATGCTATTCCATCCGGTTTGCGTTTAGTTGGACCATCATTTATTTTACAACAGGACAATGACCCCAAACACACCTCCAGGCTGTGTAAGGGCTAATTGACCATGAAGGAGAGTGATGGGGTGCTGCGCCAGATGACCTGGCCTCCACAGTCACCGGACCTGAACCCAATCGAGATGGTTTGGGGTGAGCTGGACGGCAGAGTGAAGGCAAAATGGCCAACAAGTGCTAAGCATCTCTGGGAACTCCTTCAAGTCTGTTGGAAGACCATTTCAGGTAACTACCTCTTGAAGCTCATCAAGAGAATGCCAAGAGTGTGCAAAGCAGTAATCAAAGCAGAAGGTGGATACTTTGAAGAACCTAGAATATGACCTATTTTCAGTTGTTTCACACTTTTTTGTTATGTATATAATTCCACATGTGTTAATTCATAGTTTTGATGCCTTCAGTGTGAATCTACAATTTTCATAGTCATGAAAATAAAGAAAACTCTTTGAATGAGAAGGTGTGTCCAAACTTTTGCTCTGTACTGTATATATGTAATAAATTCTGAAATATTTTTCTACTTTGGTGGGAATACCTGGGTGTCTCTTGTAGGTTTTTTGCAGTGGTCTAATTAAGGTCCTACTTATTATTATCATTGGTGGAGGACATTTTGGAAGTTTTCTATATGGTGTACACTAGGCTGTATCCATACATGCAATGCAGAAAAAACATATCTGTCACAAAGTATACACAACGGTTGATAAAACTAACCAAAATCCATACAGTTGGCCATACACATTAAAGGTAGAGTAAATTAAAATGGAGAAATTCCATCAAACTATTGTTCACCGAGTGACGTTTAACAACTAATGAGCATTTAAGGTGACCGATGACAGACCATCATTGTCAAATTTCAAATAGGCGGTGTTTGAAATTTTCGGATGAAGGATCTCTCGTTCAAGTAAAGATTGATCTTCTTGGACAAAAGGTCTTTCTTTAAAATAATGTCCCCAGAAATATCTTTTATCTGTTCTCAGTGGTTAGCACTGGTGCCTAGCAGCTCTGGGATCCTGGGTTCGTATCTGACCAAGGACAACATCTGCCTGGAGTTTGCGTGGGTTCCTCCGGGTTCTCCGGTTTCCTCCCACACTCCAGACATACTGATAGGGACCTTAGATTGTGTGCCCTATTGGGGACAGCGTGATGCTAATGTCTGTAAAGCGCTGCGGACTATGTCAGTGTTATATAAGTGAGTATAATTTTAAAAATCTGGTTTCATGTAACATGTGCAGTGACCCACTAGGCCAGTGTTGATCATACTATTCTAGTCCCCACCGCTGGGTTCCGGTTCCATTACGCCACGGCTTCCTCCACAGGTCCCAGGTCTCTCGGAATTGACATCCTGATCAAGTGACCACTAGAGCCAATCACTGGGCACAGTGGTGACCTGCCACCCATGCGGCACGTGACCCAGTGACATACCGCATGATGTGATGTCAGCAATGATGCCGTGTCTTAGTGCACACGTCCTTTGGTGTTTTGCAGTCTGCAAATAGCGCATCCGTAAGGCCTCTTTCACATGAACAATGCTAATTGTGTCAGGGTGTGTTCATTGAAACTCGCACCATTTCGCAAGCAGGTTCTGTCAGTTTTGTCTGCAATTGCGTTCAGTATTTAGTTTTTTTCTGCGTGGGTGCAATCGTGAAAAAAAACCTGAAGATTTACAAACACCTAGCAGCCATCAGTGAAAAACACACTGCATCCGGATGCAATACGTTTTTCACTAAAGTCCTATTCACATCTATGGGGCCAGGGCTGCGTGAAAAACGCTGAAAATAGAACATGCTGCGATTCTCACGCAACGCAGAAATGATGCGTGAAAAACAACGCTCATGTGCACAGATCCATTGAAATGAATGGGTCAGGATTCAGTGTGGGTGCTATGCGTTCAGTTCACGCATTGTACCCGCGCGGAAAACTCGTCCTTGTGAAAGGGACCTAAAACATGTTTTCTGGCTGAGTGCTTGCCACCATTTCTTTTTTTACTTCTGCAAAAATGTCCTATCCTTGTCAGCAAAATGGACAAGAATAGGACATGGTCTATCATTTTTGCGGGGCTGCAGAATGGAAGTGCAGCCCGATCTATTGCAGCCCCATTGAAATGAATTGGTCCGCATCCGATCCGTAAAAAATGCGGTAAGAACCATTTGCCAGGCTGTGGGAGGTTATTTGAGGATCAGGAGGCGTTCTTGGGCACTGCAGGGGGGCGTCACTGGGCACCGGAGAAGGAAAAAAACGCCCCTCTGGGCACCTTGGAGCCTCATTAGCATAACATAAAAATCGCTTTTATATGAAAAGGACAAAACGAAATAAAGTAAAAAGAAGACTGCTGGAAATAAGGTACTTTAGTGAACATAGCGATGGTGCCAGCTTAAAATGGTAAAAGCAGGTGACAGATTCCCTTTAAGGTAAAAGTTAACATTTTCTGTAAAGTTATTTTTACTAGAAAGTAACAAAGTAAAAAATCATTAGTGTTTGTAACACATAGGGTACATTCACACTTGCGTCAAAGTTTTCCTGTATTGAGTTCCGTCCTAGGGGCTCAATACTGGAAAAAAAAACAGATCAGTTTTATCCCCATGCATTCTGACAGCCGGTTCAGACCTGAGCGTTTTACAGCGCGTTCCTACGCGCTGTAAAACGCTCAACAGGCAAGAACCAATGATTCCCTATGGGAATGGTTCTCACCTGAGCGTTTTACAGCGCGTACGATCGCGCTGTAAAACACCCGACGCCCCAAGAAGTACAGGAGCTTCTTTGGGGCGTCTTGTCGCGCGTTCCTGTACATAGACTTCAGTGGGAACGCGCGACAATGGGCGTTCGCTTGTCTCTGTATGCGCGATTGCTAAAGGCCCGTACAATCGCGCATACAGAGCGTACGTTCAGTACGCTCAGGTCTGAACCCAGCCTGAATGGAGAGCAATCCGTTCAGGATGCATCAGGATGTCTTCAGTTAAGTCCTTTTTCGTTATTTGGACGGAGAAAAAAACGCAGCATGCTGCAATTTTCTCTCCGGCCAAAAATGATGAACACTTACCAGAGATGGTGACGGAACTGCCTACCGAAATCCAGCAACGCAAGTGTGAAAGTACCCTATGAAATATCTCAAAACAGTATTTGGTATCCCTGTAATTATAATAAGTTTTACAATATAGTGAACATATCATTTTTGATGATCGGTAAATCGCGACTTTTTTCCCCTTCACTTAAAAAATATACTATTTAGTGTTGTGCCTGTGAAGAAATTAGCTTTTTAACAACACCAAAATCAGACTGTGCAACAGAGCAGGTCTGTAGTGTAATGGTAACTCTTGTGCCTGACATACAGAAGGTCTAGAGTTCAAATCCTGATGAGGACCTTTAACTGGTCCTAACATTACAATATTATCAGCTGACTGTGTAGGGCTTTGCTAGGGAGCTTTTTCTTTTTCACACTGGCTGCTCCATTCCCCCGCTGTGCCCCCGTTCACTTTTGCCGCCCTGTATGCTAATTAGCAGCATCAGTACAGAGAGGAGGAGACGGCCGGGTTTCTCAATGGGCGTCTCCTTCTCCCTGTGGTTGGCCGGCTCACAGCGGGGGAACGGTGCAGCCAATGTGAAAAAGAAAAAGCGCCCTGATTTAACCTAATAAAGCCCTATACTGTCAGGTAATGATATTGTAATGTAAGGACCAGTGAAAGCGCCTCTTTAAATAAGGCCAAGTTCACAGTTCAGTTATTTCCATCAGTTAGAGTGCATTCACATCACCGTTTAGCTTTCCGTTCTTCTGATCCGTCAGAAGAAGAGAGAGAGAAAAAAATAATAGCATCAAGTAAAAAAAACTGATCCTGTTGCATCAGTTGTCATCCGTTTCAGCCATTTCCGTCTGAGATCAGTTTTTTTCTTTAGACAGAAACAAAAGTACTGCATGCAGGACTTTTTTTCCCCGATGCTCGAACCGCATAAGCCCGCCTCCTGGTGCTCGACCACTTCATTTGCATATTTTTAAAAGTTCATTTTTCTCCACCACTGGACCACCGACAGCAAAAATAAGGGTATGGCTTTTGTCAGAGTCATCAACCCTACCAGGCTATTTGCTGGTAGTATAGGGTTGATCCAGATGATAGAGCCGCTTTAAGGCCTCTTTCACACAAGCTAGTTTTCTGCAAAGATGATTGACCATGTCCTATTTGATTGACCAAGTCCATTTTGCTGACAAGGATAGGACATTTCTACGTTAGTTAAAAAATAAATGGTGGCATGCACTCAGCCGGAATACATGTTTTAGGCCCCTTTCAGATGAGTGATTTTTCCTCGCAGGTAAAATGCGTGACGTGAACGCATAGCACCCGCACTGAATCCTTTTCCATTCATTTTAATGGGTCTGTGCACATGAGCGTTGTTTTTCACGCATCATTTCCGCGTTGCTCGAGAATCGCAGCATGTTCTATAGGCCTCATGCACACGACCGTTGTGTGCATTCGTGGCCGTTGTGCCGTTTTCCGTTTTTTTTCACGGACCCATTGACTTTCAATGGGTCCGTGGAAAAATCGGAAAATGCACCGTTTGGCAGCCGCATCCGTGAGCCGTGTTTCCTGGCCGTGAAAAAAATATGACCTGTCCTATTTTTTTCACGGCCAACGGTTCACGGGCCCATTCAAGTCAATGGGTCCGTGAAAGAACACGGATGCACACAAGATTGGCATCCGTGTCCGTGATCCGTGGCCGTAGGTTTTAGTTTCATACAGACGGATCCGAAGATCCGTCTGCATAAAAGCTTTTTCTGATCTAAGTTTTCACTTCGTGAAAACTCATTTCCGACAGTATATTCTAACACAGAAGCGTTCCCATGGTGATGGGGACGCTTCTAGTTAGAATACACTGCAAACTTTGTACAAGACTGCCCCCTGCTGCCTGGCAGCACCCGATCTCTTACAGGGGGATATGATAGTACAATTAACCCCATCATATCCCCCTGTAAGAGATCAGGGCTGCCAGGCAGCAGGGGGCAGACCCCCCCCCCCCCTCCCCAGTTTGAATATCATTGTGCGGCCCCCCCCCTCCCCTGTTGTTAACTCGTTGGTGGCCAGTGTGCGCACCCCCCTCCCTCCCTCCCTCTATTGTTTTAATACATTGGGGCCAGTGTGCGCGCGCCCCCCCCAACCCCCCCTCCCTCCCTCTATTGTTTTAATACATTGGGGCCAGTGTGCGCGCGCCCCCCCAACCCCCCCTCCCTCCCTCTATTGTTTTAATACATTGGGGCCAGTGTGCGCACCCCCCCAACCCCCCCCCCCCCCCCCCCTCCGTCCCTCTATTGTAATCATCATCGGTGGCAGCGGAGTAGAAGATTTTCATACTTACCTGCTTCTTGCTGCTGCGATGTCTGCGTCCGGCCGGGAGCTCCTCCTACTGGTAAGTGACAGGTCTGTGCGGCGCATTGCTGTCACTTACCAGTAGGAGGAGCTCCCGGCCGGACGCAGACATCGCAGCAGCAAGAAGCAGGTAAGTATGAAAATCTTCTACTCCGCTGCCACCGATGATGATTACAATAGAGGGAGGGAGGGGGGTTGGGGGGGTGCGCACACTGGCCCCAATGTATTAAAACAATAGAGAGAGGGAGGGAGGGGGGGTTGGGGGGGCGCGCGCACACTGGCCCCAATGTATTAAAACAATAGAGGGAGGGAGGGGGGTGCGCACACTGGCCACCAACGAGTTAACAACAGGGGAGGGGGGGCCCACTGGCCACCAATGAGTTAAAAACAGGGGGGGGGGGTCTGCCCCCTGCTGCCTGGCAGCACCTGCCAGGCAGCAGGGGGCAGTCATGTACACAGTTTTTTTGTATATTCTAACCTGAAGCGTCTCCATCACCATGGGAACGCCTCTGTGTTAGAATATACTGTCGGAAATGAGTTTCACGATGTAGCTCATATCCGACAGTATATTCTAACATAGAGGCGTTCCCATGGTGATGGGGACGCTACAAGTTAAAATATACCATCGGATTGGAGAAAACTCCAATCCGATGGTATAACAGAACTCCAGACTTTACATTGAAAGTCAATGGGGACGGATCCGTTTGAAATGGCACCATATTGTGTCAACATCAAACGGATCCGTCCCCATTGACTTGCATTGTAATTCAGGACGGATCCGTTTGGCTCCGCACGGCCAGGCGGACACCAAAATGACTTTTTTTTCATGTCCGTGGATCCTCCAAAAATCAAGGAAGACCCACGACGGTCACGGATCACGGACCAACGGAACCCCGTTTTGCGGACCGTGAAAAAAAACGTCCGTGTGCATGAGGCCATATTCTGCATTTTTCACGCAGCCCTGGCTCCATAGAAGTGAATGGGGCTTCAGTGAAAAACGCATTGCATCCCGATGTTTTCACTGATGGTTGCTAGGGGAAGTTGTTTGTAATTCTCCAGTTTTTTTCCACTGGTGTGAAAAACGCATCGAAACTGATTGCACCCGCTCGGGAAAAAAACTGAAACACTCAACGCAATTGCAGACCAAACTGACTGAACTCGCTTGCAAAATCGTGCGAGTTTAACTGAACGCACCCTGAGAGAATCTGTAACACTCATGGGAAAGACTCATTTACCAAAAGTTTTTGGAGGTATTTGCTCCTGTTGCACCTATTTTGAGTTTTAAGAATAATATAAAAAGTTTTCTAAATTTTGCGCCATAGAAATGAATGGGAGCAGTGGCCGCACAAGCGCGGTGCCCTCCCACTCATTTTAATGGGGATTCCGAAAATAGCCAAGCAAGCAGCTCAGCTATTTTCAGCAGGCCAATAGGAAGGCTTGGTGGTGGCTGAACCCGGGACTGCCGACCTTGTGGTAGACTTCGTTTTAGAGCTCATGCACATGACTGTATGTATTTTGCGGTCCGCAAAAAAGACGGATTACGTCAGTGTGCATTCCGTATTTTGCGGAACAGAACAGCTGGCCCCTAATAGAACAGTCTTATCCTTGTCTGTCATGCGGACAATAACAGGACATATTCATTTTTTTTGCAGAACGGACACACAAAAACGGAATGCACACGGAGTAACTTCATTTTTTTTTTTTTTTAGGACCCATTGAAATGAATGGTTCCACATACATCCTCAAAAAAAAATGGAATGGATACGGAAAGAAAATACATTTGTCGGCATGAGCCCTATCAGACAATGGGGGCATACCCTAGCGATATGCCCCCATTGTCTAAAATTGAATACCCCTTTAAGATAGATGTGCAGGAATAGACACTTTAGTCAACTATTGGTTGGCTTAGTTTGACACACAATCTTATGCCAGAATTGTGGAATATTTTTGGCGCTAAATGTTGCATATCAGACCACACCCCCTCTCAGATAAAGGCACACAAAAGCTCGCTTGGCCTTTGCAAAAGCTCATCCGGACAAAGAAGAAGACTTCTGGTCTTCTGTGTTATGGTCAGATGAAACAAAAATTGAATTGTTTGGTCACAATGATGTTTCCTTTATTTGGCATAAAAAAGGAGAAGCCTTCAACCCAAAGAACACCATCCCCACTGTCAAACATGGTGGTGGGAACCTAATGCTTTGGGGGCGTTTTTCAGCCAATGGACCAGGGAACCTAATCACAGTAAACGGCACCATGAAAAAAGAGCAATACATGAGGATTCTCAACGACAACATCGGGCAGTCTGCAGAAAAACTTGGCCTTTTCACCAGTGGACATTTCAGCATAACAATGACCCAAAACACACATGGAGGCACATCGCACCCTCCTCATAGAACTAACAATAAATAAGACGCCACAATCTGGGTTGGCTAAACAATGGCCGCAATGCTTTATTATGGGTTACCTTAATTAAATTAACACCAGAATAAATTATCGTAAATAATTAAATATTTATAAATACTTCTCCAATAAATAATTAATTCAATAACCCATAAGCATAATCACTTCATGGTGCCATATGAGCAATTACTAAACTGGCATAAATTTCAACATCAAACTTAATTAAAATAAATAACACCAAACCAAAACTGTGGTAGAAAATTGGCCGTGGTCCTTTATTAAGGGTTACATAAATATAATACTGCTGATAATAATAATAACCATCAATAATTAAATAACCAATCAATAAATACTCATTAAATATTCATTAAGTCCACAATTGTCCCCCCTCTAATACAGGACCACGACTTCAAATGGACGTCCTCTTCTTACAGGCTCCGCGGTGGACAAGCTCCGGACCTGCTGCGCTCCTCTTTAAATACTTAAATTTCCCGCCCTAAAACATCATCAACCAATCAGCAGGAGGCAGAAAAAAGGTACCTCAGCAACAGGTAAGCAACCAGGTACCAATCAGAATCTTTAGATAGATTCACCTCAGAATGCTGAAAAAGAACACATATTACCAAACAGAAAAGGCGGGAAAATGGGAATTAAACTAACCACTACTCCCACTATGCTCAATGCCACCATGGTGGGCATTCCGTATACACTTCGTGCCCACTATCATTAGAACTACATCCACCCAGCTACACTGAGTGATTCTGCCCCACTAACTCAGCAAAGCAACAAAACCTTTATTTTTTTTATTTTTTTTTTAAAGGGCAATCGCCAGAACAAATCACATCTCCGGAATTATCCCCCAGCAACCGCTCTCCACCAATCAGCTTCCAGGATTCTTCAGCCAGCCAACATCCAAGAACTGGAAAAAAAACGGTTACCTCAGAACACCTTTACCCTAAAACAGAAGAGCGGGAAAAGAGAGAGAAGAGGGATGGGGGAGAGAGGAGGCACTACCTATATACACATATACACACATAAAACGTACCTATATATACATAGCCTACCTATATAACCGAGGTGCCTGTGCCCCCCAAGCTAAATGCTCTGGGGGAGGGGGGGCTATGAATAGCAGACAACATTAACGTTTTGGAGTGGCCCAGCCAGAGTCCGGACTTGAATCCAATTGAGAATCTGTGGAGGGAGCTAACCTTCAACCTGAAAGATTTGGAGCTCATTGCTAAAGATGAATGGGCAAAAATACCTGTGGAGACAAAAAGCTGGTCTGCAATTATAGGAAGCGTTTGATTGCTGCAATAGCCAATAAATGCTTTTCTATTGATTATTGAGAAGGGTATGAATGATTTTGGACTGGACCCTTTTTGCTCAAATGTAAATAAAAGCTGAGAAATGTTTTTTTTCCCACAATAATGCCTCTTGTACATCGTCTTATTATCTTTTGGGAGACACCTATGTCATTTCCCGTCAAAAAATTACTTGCTGGTTTAATAAAAGTAACTAAGTCAAAATTTGCCAGGGGTATTAATAATTATGGGCAGCACTGTAGGGACCTGCACCTATCAGACAATGGGGGCATACCCTAGCGATATGCCCCCATTGTCTAAAATGGAATACCCCTTTAAGATAGATGTTGTGCAGAGATAGACACTTTAGTCTACTATTGGTTGGCTTCGTTTGAGACAGAATCTTATGCCAGAATTGTGGAATAATTTTGGCGCCAAATGTTGCATATCAGACCACACCCGCTCTCATGGTAAGCCCCCTTGCCAGACTTGGCGGATAGAATTTCTCTAAACCTAGATGGAAAAAGAACATTTTGGCTTAATTTATGCCAAAAATTTAGGTGCACTCACATTTGAAAAAGTATTTGTACGGTGGAGCCCAGAGGCAATATAACTGGTGGGCGCTAGGCCGCTCGGTCCAGCTTTGGGGCTCCTAACTGTCCTCTGGCGGTAGAAAGAAGGATCAGGCCAACTGAATGTCAACGCTCAATAATGTTCAGGGGAAGCAGTCGGTGGAGATTCCTGGCAGCATCTTCCTCCCCTTCCTCACTGACAACTCTTGCACACTGCGCGGTGAAATAAATCCCATATGGCTGACTATTAAAGGTGTACGGTCCCCCCGCTAGAATATGCGACCAATGTGAGACAGGTATGGGACCCACATCTATCTATAGCACAGGGGCCCAAAATAGAAGGAGAGCTCACTGGGCATGTTCTCGCTTCAATGGGAGTTCCGAAAAGAGCAGAGTGCGCAAGCACGACTATTTACAGAACTGACAGAAGTGAATGGAGAGCACACTGCGCAAGCGTGGCCACTTCTGCATTCATCTCTATGGGAATTCCGGGAATGGCCGAGCCAGCGCCTAGCTATTTTTGGCACTCCTACAAAAGTGGATGGAGGGTGGTTATGCTTGCTAGGTGCACTTTGGGGGTCTGTTCTAGAGACCGGTGCGGGTCACCTATCTGACATTGGTGGCATAAAGAGATATGCCACCAATGTGTGAGTCTGAGTCTCGGTGGTCACATGCCATCCACGCACATGTCAGCGCTGGCGCCATTTATTTGCCAGCAGTGGTCTTATGTATGTACACGGCACATCACACGGTCCGGCGGGGCCGGATGCAGCAGGTTCGGGAGCCGCAGAACACCATGTTACTGGTATCAGTCTGGGATAATGAACCCCCTACCCGTGAGAACACAGTATGGGACCTTTGTACTGGGGGAAGGGGGTGTCTGGCGGGATAGCTGTGGGCAGAAGATAGCCAGCCACACATTTCAAGGACATGTCCAAGGTCTGGTCCTGGAAACAAGTGACAGTAATAAACTGACACCAGTACAGCCAGTGGTTGTCAGAGCTGTGTCATCACCAGTACAGTCAGTGGTTGTCAGAGATGTGCTGGCACCAGTACAGTCAGTGGTTGTCAGAGATGTGCTGGCTCCAGTACAGTCAGTGGTTGTCAGAGGTGTGCTGGCCCCAGTACAGCCAGTGGTTGTCAGAGCTGTGCTGGCCCCAGTACAGTCAGTGGTTGTCAGAGGTGTGTTGGCTCCAGTACAGTCAGTGGTTGTCAGAGCTGTTCCGGCACCAGTACAGTCAGTGGTTGTCAGAGATGTGCTGACTCCAGTACAGTCAGTGGTTGTCAGAGATGTGCTGGCTCCAGTACAGCCAGTGGTTGTCAGAGGTGTGTTGGCTCCAGTACAGCCAGTGGTTGTCAGAGCTGTGCTGGCTCCAGTACAGCCAGTGGTTGTCAGAGATGTGCTGGCTCCAGTACAGCCAGTGGTTGTCAGAGATGTGCTGGCTCCAGTACAGTCAGTGGTTGTCAGAGATGTGCTGGCTCCAGTACAGTCAGTGGTTGTCAGAGATGTGTTGGCTCCAGTACAGCCAGTGGTTGTCAGAGCTGTGCTGGCTCCAGTACAGCCAGTGGTTGTCAGAGATGTGCTGGCTCCAGTACAGCCAGTGGTTGTCAGAGATGTGCTGGCTCCAGTACAGCCAGTGGTTGTCAGATCTGTGCCGGCACCAGTACAGTCAGTGGTTGTCAGAGCTGTGCTGGCTCCAGTACAGTCAGTGGTTGTCAGAGATGTGCAGGCTCCAGTACAGTCAGTGGTTGTCAGAGGTGTTCCAGCACCAGTACAGTCAGTGGTTGTCAGAGGTGTGCTGGCTCCAGTACAGTCAGTGGTTGTCAGAGCTGTGCTGGCTCCAGTACAGTCAGTGGTTGTCAGAGGTGTGGTGGCTCCAGTACAGCCAGTGGTTGTCAGAGATGTGCTGGCTCCAGTACAGTCAGTGGTTGTCAGAGATGTGCTGGCTCCAGTACAGTCAGTGGTTGTCAGAGCTGTGCTAGCTCCAGTACAGTCAGTGGTTGTCAGAGCTGTGCTGGCTCCAGTACAGCCAGTGGTTGTCAGAGCTGTTCCGGCACCAGTACAGCCAGTGGTTGTCAGATCTGTGCCGGCACCAGTACAGTCAGTGGTTGTCAGAGATGTGCTGGCTCCAGTACAGTCAGTGGTTGTCAGAGATGTGCTGGCTCCAGTACAGTCAGTGGTTGTCAGAGGTGTGTTGGCTCCAGTACAGCCAGTGGTTGTCAGAGATGTGCTGGCTCCAGTACAGTCAGTGGTTGTCAGAGATGTGCTGGCTCCAGTACAGTCAGTGGTTGTCAGAGCTGTGCTAGCTCCAGTACAGTCAGTGGTTGTCAGAGCTGTTCCGGCACCAGTACAGCCAGTGGTTGTCAGATCTGTGCCGGCACCAGTACAGTCAGTGGTTGTCAGATCTGTGCTGGCTCCAGTACAGTCAGTGGTTGTCAGAGATGTGCTGGCTCCAGTACAGCCAGTGGTTGTCAGCCTGGTCCCGCTCCTGCCCCCCCTTGTCATGAGGGGGGCGGGGCGTGACGTCACCCGGCGCTGCAGCACTGGCGGCTACGTTGGAGCGCCTGAACTGTAGGACATGACCCCGCTCCTGTCAGCGGACACTTACCGTCCAGCGCCGGGTTATTAGCGGAGACGTGCTCCGGGAGGGGAGGGCGGTCAGCGCACACCAGTGACGGTGATGGCAGATCACGCGCAGCCCGCGGCGGCCTCGGCTCCCTGTCTACAGAACGGCTTCCATGCACCCGGTACCGGAGAGAGCAGCGATCATGCGGCCGTGCACCAGCGCTCGCCCCCGGATCCCCTGCATCAAGGCTCCCCAGCCAAGAAGAGCAGGATGAGGAGAAGGCTGGACTCGGGCAGGAGGAGCAGACCCCGTAAGTGGCCGCAGCGGTGGTCCTCTGCTGTGCATTCAGGTCCCCATAGCTTTCTCCTAGGATACCTGTAACGATCGCTAGAGCTCACTGCGATCGGTCGTGGTCTAAATAGATTGGAGAGGGGGCTGAGCCCTTGGGTCTGTAGTACAAGAATGATGGGGGTTCAGATTCATCCATATGTCAGGGAGGACAATCCGTGGCCATAGCCTCTCATCATTCCCTTGGCTCCAATGTATGGCTTTGGTGGTGGGTGGTCTGAATGGCGTGAGATGATTGACCCCAAAATATCAGCGTGGTGGGTGCATGCGTTTACCAAGACGCAAAATGTTACATGGGGTTTATAGATGTGAGGGTCTGACGAGGAAGGTCATCAGCTTTTCTCTTCCTTAGGCCTAATTCACACGCCCGTGACAAGATGGTCAGTGGTCCATCCGTGTTTGGTCCGTGTGTCATCCATATTCCACAAAAACATCCAGAGCATCTCCTACCAATGTCCATGGAAACCACAGAACAAACATGGACGGCATTCGTGTTGTGTCTGTGCTTTTCATGGACCCCTAGACCAGAATGTGTGTGAGGGATCTGTAATCATGTATTGGGGATGTCACCGCGGTCCGTGGAAACCACTGATGTTTGAATTAAAGTCAATGGATACATGTGCTGCACATGGAGACCACACACATCCGCAAATCACTGCCATGTGAGAGACGCCTTCTGGTGCCTCCTGACTGGCCTCCATAGACATCAGTATTTTGTCCCAATACAATGGCGAACTTAACCGCTCCTCGCTATTTTTTCCGCAGCTGGAAACTGGAGAGGAACAAAAAGTGTCAGAATATTATATTTTGGTGCATGTCATAGTAACATGGTATATAAGGCTGAAAAAAGACATCCGTCCATCCGGTTCGGCCTGTCATCCTGCAGGTTAAGGGTCCATTCACACGTCCGTTGTTTCTTTCCTGATCTGTTCCGTTTTTTGCGGAACAGATCTGGACCAGTTGCGTACCCATTCATTTTCAATGGGTCCTGAAAAAAAATCGGACATTGTGCTGTCCAATTTTTTCAGTACCCATTGAAAATGAATGGGTACGCAACTGGTCCAGATCTGTTCCACAAAAAAACTGAACAGATCAGGAAAGAAACAACGGACGTGTGAATGGACCCTAATACAGAGGAAGGCAAAAAAAAAAAAAAAACGGAGGTAGAAGCCAATTTTCCCCACTTAAGCCGAATGCACACGGCTGTGAGCGGTCCGTGGTAACCCGGCCTGGAGTCCTGCTGAGAGCAGGAGCGCACGGCGTCATTGGTTGCTATGACGCCGTGCGCCTCATGCCGCCGCTGCACTACAGTAATACACTGGTATGATCTATGCAAGTGTATTACTGTAGTGCAGCGGCGGCATGAGGCGCACGGCGTCATAGCAACCAATGACGCTGTGCGCTCCTGCTCTCAGCAGGAATCCAGGCCGTGTTACCACGGACCGCTCACAGCCGTGTGCATTCGGTTTTAAGGGGAAAAATTCCTTCCCGACTCCAATCAGAATAACTCCCTGGATCAACGACCCCTCTCTAGTAGCTATAAAGGGCTCTTTAACACAAGCGGATGCCGTGCGTGTCATCTGCTGCGTGAAAGAGAGCCAAGCCCCGTTCCGGACAGCAGAGACATGGAGCATTAGGCTGGGTTCACACAGGCGAGATTTCCGCGCGGGTGCAATGTGTGAAGTGAACGGATTGCACCCGCACTGAATCCGGACCCATTCATTTCTATGGGGCTGTGCACATGAGCGATGATTTTCACGCGTTGCGTGAAAATCGCAGCAAGCTCTATATTGTGCGTTTTTCACGCAACGCAGGCCCCATAGAAGTGAATAGGGCTGCGTGAAAATCGCAAGCAAGTGCGGATGCGGTGCGATTTTCACGCATGGTTGCTAGGTGACAGTCTATTCACTGTATTATTTTCCCTTATAACATGGTTATAAGGGAAAATAATAGCATTCTTTAATACAGAATGCTAAGTAGGTCAGTTGAGGGTTAAAAAATAAAATTAACTCACCTCCTCCTATTGATCGCGTAGCTGCCGGTCTCCTGTTCTTTTTTCAGGACCTGTCAAAGGACCTGTGGTGACATCACTGTGCTCATCACATGATCCATCACATGGACCATGTGATGAGCTCAGTCTATGGAGACACTAAAACATGTTTTGTTTCAAAAATGCTGTTATTGTGTATAACGTAAATAAAAAATGTATACATATTAGGTATCGCCGCGTCCATAAGAACCTGCTATATAAAAATATCACATGACCTAACACCTCAGGTGAACACCATAAAAAAAATAAAAACTGTGTCAAAAAAGCAATTTTTTGTCACTTTACATCACAAAAAGTATAATACCAAGTGATCAAAAAGTCATATGCACCCTAAAATAGTACCAAACCGTCATCTCATACCGAAAAAAATGAGCCCCTACATAAGACAGTCGCCCAAAAAAAACAAAAAAAAAAACTATGGCTTTCAGAATATGGAGACACTAATAAAGCATTTTAGAATTTTTTTTTTTATGTAAAACTTAAACAAACAACCAAAAAAGTTTAGTATTTTCGCATCTGTAACAACCTGCTCTATAAAAATAGCACATGATCTAACCTGTCAGATGAACATTGTAAATAACAAAAAATTAAAACGGTGCCAAAACAGATATTTTTGTTACCTTGCCTCACAAAAAGTGTAACATAGAGCAACCAAAAATCAAAAGTACCCTAAACTAGTACCAGCAAAACTGCCATCTTATCCCGTAGTTTCCAAAATGGGGTCATGGCATTCCTTTCCTTCTGCGCCCTGCCGTGTGCCCGTACAGCAGTTTACGACCACATATGGGGTGTTTCTGTAAAGTACAGAATCAGGGCCATAAATATTGAGTTTTGTTTGGCCATTAACCCTTGCTTTGTTAATGGATTAAAATGGAAAATCTGCCCAAAAAGTAAAATTCTGAAATTTCATCTGCATTTTCCTTTAATTCTTGTGGAACACCTAAAGGGTTAACAAAGTTTGTAAAAATCAGTTTTGAATAACTTGTGGCCATTTTGGGGTAGTTTCTATTAGGTAAGCCTCACAAAGTGACTTCAGACCTGAACTGTTCCCTAAAAATTGGGTTTTTGAAAATTTAAAGATTTTCTTCTAAACCTTGTAACGTCCCCAAAAAATAAAATGTAATTTACAAAATGATCCAAACATGAAGTAGACATATGGGGAATTAAAAGCAAATAACTATTTTAGGAGGTATCCCTATCTGTTTTAAAAGCAGAGAGATTAAAAAAATTTATATTGCAAATTTTTCCACATTTTTGGTAAAAAAAATAAAAAATTATAAATAAAAATTCAATATTTTGACTACAATTTACCACTGTCATTAAGTACAATATGTTACGAAAACATAATCTCAGAATGTCCTGGATAAGTAAAAGTGTGTTAAAGTTATTTCCACATAAAGTGACACGTAAGGGCCTGGTCCTTAAGGGCGGTTCCACACGAGCGGATGCCGTGCGTGGCATCCGCTCCGTGAATGACAGCCAAGACCCGATGCGGACAGCAGAGGCACGGAGCACTAACATGACTGATAATGCTCCGTGCCTCTCTGTGATCTCTTCACTACGAAATCACAGTGACAACTTTATCTCACTGTGATTTCGTAGTAAAGAGATCACAGAGAGGCACGGAGTTTTATCAATCGTGTTAATGCTCCGTGCCTCTGCTGTCCGCATCGGGTCTTGGCTGTCATTCACGGAGCGGATGTCACGCACGGCATCCGCTCGTGTGAAACAGCCCTAAGGGGTTGAACTCTTTTATTGTACTCGCCATCACCACCTCCTCAGGCAGAGAGCTCCATAGTCTCACTGCTCTTACCGTAAAGAATCCTTTTCTATGTTTGTGTACAAACCTTCTTTCCCCCAGACGCAGAGGATGTCCCCTCGTCACAGTCCTGGGGATAAATAGATGATGGGAGAGATCTCTGTACTGACCCCTGACATATTTATACATAGTAATTAGATCTCCCCTCAGTCGTCTTATATTTATTTTAAGTGAATAACCCTAAGGGCTCGTTCACACAAACGTGTGCTGCCTGTTGCCGTATTGCGGACCCGCAATACATAAGCACCTTTCCGTGGCCATTCCGCATCACGGATGCGGATCGAAGCACTACGGAGCGCTTTCTGAGGTTCTGTTCCATGCCTCCGCACCACAAACAGATAGAACTTGCTCTACCTTTTTTGCGGAACGGACGGATTGCGGACCCATTCAAGTGAATTGGTCTGCGATCCCTATGCGGCTGGGCCACGGTCGGTGCCCATGCATTGTGGACAGCAATTTGTGGTCCACAGAACAGGCTTCACATAGTCATGTGAACAAGCCCTAATTTTGATAATCTTTCAGGGTACTGTAGTTGCCCCATTCCAGTTATTACTTTAGTTGCCCTCCTCTGGACCCTCTCCAGCTCTGTAATATCTGCCTTGTTCACTGGAGACCAGAACTGTACACAGTACTCCATGTGTGGTCTGACTAATGATTTGTAAAGTGGCAGGACTATGTTCTCATCACGGGCATCTATGCCCCTTTTGATGCAACCCATTATCTTATTGGCCTTGGCAGCAGCTGCCTGACACTGGTTTTTGCAGCTTAGTTTGCTGTTCACTAACATTCCTAGATCCTTTTCCATGTCAGTGTTACCCAGTGTTTTACCATTTAGTATGTACGGGTGACTTGCATTATTCCTTCCCCTGTGCATAACTTTACATTTGTCAGTGTTAAACCTCATCTGCCACTTATCTGTCCAAGCCTCCAATCTATCCAGATCCCTCTGTAGCAGTATGCTGTCCTCTTCAGTGTAAATTACTTTACACAGTTTAGTGTCATCTGCGAATATTGATACTTTACTATGCAAGCCTTCTACAAGATCATTAATAAATATATTGACGAGAATAGGGCCCAATACTGACCCCTGAGACACCCCACTAGTGACAGTGACCCAATCTGAGTGTGTACCGTTAATAACCACCCTCTGTTTTCTATCACTCAGCCAGTTACTTACCCACATACAGACGTTTTCTCCCAGTCCGAGCATTCTCATTTTATATACTAACCTTTTATGTGGTCCAGTGTCAAATGCTTTGGAGAAGTCCAGATATACAACCTCCATTGATGTCATATACACCACTTTTTTTGGTGCAATTTATGCCTAGATCCTGGTGTCCCATTTTTGGGCTCGGAGAACACCAAGGCAGCGAGGAATCCAACCTGAGACCCAGTGAAGATGCAGAGCTGGCACTGAATGGAAAACCTGGAGTCTGTTCACACCAAGCAGATGTGAATGGGGTTGTGTCTGCAGCCATGCATGGATTTCTAGAACTTCCATTAAGATGCATGGGATAGTTACAGAAATCTGTGCTGTGTGAATATAACCTAAAGACCCAGCCATGCACTTCCCAGAAGCGGTCAGCTATTCCTCCCGCTGCCCCGTACACATGCACACTCATCCGAGCTTGTATGCGTTTTCAGTCGGGCGGGAACACATACACATGGGATTAAAGCACATCTCTGCAGATCTGTACCTAGGACACCGGCTGACCTGGCAGCTGAAGGCATCCGTGTTGGTACCATGTACCTATGTGCCCGCACTGCTGAGAAAAATGATGTTTTATATGCAAATGAGCCTCTAGGAACAACAGGGGCGTTACCGTTACACCCAGAGGCTCTGCTGGCTTTATAACTGCCGCACCCTCCGCACTTTGATTGGCACGGCCATGCTGTGAAAGCATAATCAGACCTGACCCTGCCAAAGTGCAGAGGGCGCGGCAGTTGTAGAGAGAGCAGAGCCTCTGGGTGTAACAGTAACGCCCCTGTTGCTCCTAGAGGCTCATTTGCATATAAAAACCACATCATTTTTCTCAGCAATGCGGGAACATAGGAACATGGGCCAACACAGACGTCTTCAGCTGCCAAGCGACCTTGTAACAGTTCAGATAGTGTCCTAGGTACAGATCTGCTATCCAAAATGCCCATTAAAGGGGTTGTCCAGAGCTGAACCCGCACATACCCACTTTTTCACCCAGGCAGACCCGGAGATATCAGCATCGGAGCATGAAACAGCGCAGGGCAAGGGCTTTTTTGCTTACAACAGCGCACTGCTAGGTGGAGGCATCTGCCCAGCAGTGGGTTTGGTGACATCACCGGCTCTGATTGGCATCACTTTAGCGCTGCCCTAGTCGTTGCTAGGGCAGCGCTAAAGCCCGCCCATTCGTGCCGGTGATGTCACCGGCTGGACCGAAGCCTCCGCCTAGCAGAGAACCCCTTTAACATTGGCTGAACCCACTGATTTCAGCGAGGCCAACTGTGTGCACGGAGGCCTCTAAACGCTGCGCTGGCAAATGATGATGGAGGGAAAGAAGGATATGTTTCATTTCAGCCCGCCTTCCCTTCGTTCTGGCTCCCGCCGAAGGAGTCTGGCGATGAATTTCTTCTCTCTTGCCATTGAAAAGACAAGGCATGCTCAGCTCATCTGAGTATGGAGGCGTCAGGAGAGACACTTAGATCTGTTGTAGTAGGTGCGTTCTACAGTTAGAACAAGTCTGGAGCGTCTGTGTTGTCATTCCTCTATTATTCCTATTAGACGTTATGAATGGCTAGCAATGTGCAATAAAGCTCCAACTAGGTGCTACCAGCTGGGCGGCGGTCAGTCTGACACTGGCAGCATGGATTGGACAGCCTCATACTGTGCACATGGACATGCCCCCAACTGGTAACACTGCAAACCGCTAGCAATTCATGTCACTTCTTGAAGGGATAATTGAGGAGTGACAACATAGATGTTCCAGAATGGTTCTTACATTGGGGAATTCAAGTAGTTACTAAAACAGACATGTCAGGGGAGGGGACAGCTCCTGCTTAAAGGGGTTGTCCACCTTTGCTGGGCTTTTTTCAGACCCCTTTCCCTGGTATAGTTGGACCTGAGGTTCTGGCTCCATCACTCCCCTTCCTGCAGCCCTGGCCCCAGGTACAGCCATGCCAACAACTTGTTTAAAAAAAGAGTCACGTGACTGCTGCAGCCAATGACTGGCCCTGTATATGGCTGCATGTTGGACATGTATTTTGATGTATCCCTCTCACCATTATGATCACATGACATTGCTAAACATAAATCTTCCTGTGGATCTGGTAAGCAGAAAGATGGGGGATCACGTCCGTGGCTGACGATCAGCTGCTGGATCTGACATTCCGATGATCTCAGGCTTTCCTGCCGTCCCCGGTGACACGTCTGGGCTCACGTTACGTTGTGGGGTGTGCACATGATGGGTGTAGTAGTGTCCCCTCCCTTCCTCCGCTGCACGGCTGACACCACAACACGAGCAGCGGGTGGATTGGTGAGGGAGCAGTCAGTAGATCGCTTAAAATCAATGCCGAGTTAAATGCCTGCTCGGCTCAGCCAATCAGGAGAGCGGAGGCGCGGACACACCCACTGACACCACAGGGGGGCCGGGCTGCGGTCGGCCAATCAGGAGGCGGGAAGCATGGCCATTGTGGCTGCACGGTGAGCCCCGGGTGCGCGGTACAACAGGCGACGTTTCGCAATTTACATACAGAAATATGTGACCTTGTTTCTAGTGAATCCAGACGAGGCGGCGCGGGGGATGCGGAGCTGCGGGCTGCTGCGGGCGGTGTAGTGCTGGACGGCTTCTCCCTGACCGCTGCGACCGACTCTGCCTAATAATGAAGCTTATTGACGGCAAGAAGCATTGTAAGTAACCGGGCTGCAACGCCCCGAGCTCAGCTACATCTGTAATACTGAACAGTACACCCTATAGGGACGGCTGGTGAGCTGGCGCAACTGTGCGACATCTGTATCAACTATCTCCTGGTGTGTGGGCGACATGTAGCATGTTGGATCCTTCCATGGGAGCATCTCTGAGCCCTGACAGAGACTTGTTTTACTACCAGCACTATAGACTGTCCAAGCATCTATCTGTCTGTCTGTCCGTGCATCTATTTGTCTGTCCGTGCATCTATTTGTCTGTCCATGCATCTATCTGTCTGTCCATGCATCTGTCTGTCCATGCATCTGTCTGTCTGTCTGTCCATCCATCTGTCTGTCTGAGCATCTATCTGTCTGTCCATGCATCTATCTGTCTGTCTGTCCATGCATCTGTCTGTCTGTCCATGCATCTATCTGTCTGTCCATGCATCTATCTGTCTGTCTGTCCATGCATCTGTCTGTCTGTCCATCCATCTATCTGTCTGTCTGAGCATCTATCTGTCTGTCCATGCATCTATCTGTCTGTCTGTCCATGCATCTGTCTGTCTGTCCATGCATCTGTCTGTCTGTCCATGCATCTATCTGTCTGTCTGAGCATCTATCTATCTGTCTGTCCATGCATCTATCTATCTATCTATCTATCTATCTATCTATCTATCTGTCTGTCCATGCATCTATCTATCTGTCTGTCCATGCATCTATCTATCTATCTATCTATGTCTGTCCATGCATCTATCTATCTATCTATCTATCTATCTATCTATCTATCTGTCCATGTATCTATCTGTCTGTCCATGCATCTATCTATCTATCTGTCTGTCTGTCCATGCATCTATCTGTCTGTCCATGCATCTATCTATCTGTCTGTCTGTCCATGCATCTGTCTGTCTGTCCATGCATCTGTCTATGCATCTGTCTGTCTGTCTGTCCATGCATCTGTCTATGCATCTGTCTGTCTGTCTGTCCATGTGTCTGTCCATGCATCTGTCTGTCTGTCTGTCTGTCCATGCATCTATCTGTCTGTCTGTCTGTCCATGCTTCTATTTATCTGTCTGTCTGTCCATGCTTCTATTTATCTGTCTGTCTGTCCATGCTTCTATCTGTCTGTCTGTCCATGCTTCTATCTATCTGTCTGTCTGTCCATGCTTCTATCTATCTGTCTGTCTGTCCATGCTTCTATCTATCTGTCTGTCTGTCCATGCATCTATCTATCTGTCTGTCTGTCCATGCATCTATCTGTCTGTCTGTCCATGCATCTATCTGTCTGTCTGTCCATGCATCTGTCTATCTGTCTGTCTGTCTGTCCATGCATCTATCTGTCTGTCCATGCATCTATCTGTCTGTCCATGCATCTATCTGTCTGTCTGTCTGTCCATGCATCTATCTGTCTGTCCATGCATCTATCTGTCTGTCTGTCCATGCATCTATCTATCTGTCTGTCTGTCCATGCATCTATCTGTCTGTCTGTCCATGCATCTATCTGTCTGTCTGTCCATGCATCTATCTGTCTGTCCATGCATCTGTCTGTCCATGCATCTGTCTGTCCATGCATCTGTCTGTCCATGCATCTGTCTGTCCATGCATCTGTCTGTCCATGCATCTGTCTGTCCATGCATCTGTCTGTCCATGCATCTGTCTGTCTGTCCATGCATCTATCTATCTCTGTCCATGCATCTATCTATCTGTCCATGCATCTGTCTGTCTGTCCATGCATCTGTCTGTCTGTCCATGCATCTATCTGTCTGTCTGTCCATGCATCTATCTGTCTGTCTGTCCATGCATCTGTCTGTCTGTCCATGCATCTATCTGTCTGTCTGTCCATGCATCTATCTGTCTGTCTGTCCATGCATCTATCTATCTGTCTGTCCATGCATCTGTCTGTCCATGCATCTGTCTGTCCGAGCATCTGTCTGTCTGTCTTTCCAAGCATCTATATCTATCTATCTATCCGAGCATCTATTCATGTAGTTTATTCTGTAGTTTGATTCATGTAGTTTATGTCATTCTATCTGTCTGTCTATCTATAATCTATCTGTCTGTCTGTCTCACATCTCTTTCTAGTCACACTCTATATACACACATTAATTTGCCATTGGTGTTGTATAAACGTTTTTCTAAGGGTATGTTCACACCAGCGCTGGTTATTTCCGTTAGAGGAGCAGAGCAACGAAGATAACGAACAAACCGCATTGACTATGATGAGTTCCGTCCCCTTTTTTATTGGGAGGGAAAAATAATAATAATTCTTCATGCAGGACTTTTTGTCCTCCCTCTGACAAAATTTGCAATGGAGTCCCCAAATGGAACCGAACATGCCCATAAGGGCTCATGCACACGGCCGTATGGATTTTGCAGTCCGCAAACCATACGGATGATGTCTGCGTGCATTCAGTATTTTGCGGAATAGAACAGTTTTATCCTTGTCCGTAAGGCGGACAATAATAGGACATGTTCTATATTTTGGTGGAACGGAAACAGAACACGCGCGGAGGAACTTCCGTTTACTTTTTGGTGGACCCATTGGTTTGTGTGCATGAGCCCTAAGGGTGCAGTCCCATAGGTGTCTCCAGCGCGGTGTTTCCTCCCGGGTGAAAGAGGTGGAGTGTGATAATCCGGTGATAACTCATCCTGGCAGG
Source organism: Bufo gargarizans (assembly GCF_014858855.1). NCBI lineage: Eukaryota > Metazoa > Chordata > Amphibia > Anura > Bufonidae > Bufo > Bufo gargarizans. The sequence continues at coordinate 309,837,929 of NC_058085.1, read as the reverse complement.
AGCACGGCCCCGGAAGTGTTGTCCTACTGGTATTAAGGCTATTACTTGATGATTTTTTGGGGGGACAAACATTTGGCCCCTTGGGGAAGATCTGGTCTCGTATACGTCTTAGAGCGCGTGCACACAGTGCAGATTTGTGTGAAGGAGATCAGCACCAAAAACCTCATAAATCTGCACTATTCATTGCAGTTTTTTTTTTTTGTGTTTTTTGTTTGGTACAGATTTGATGCGTTTCGCTACAGATCTCAGCCTTCCAGTGAAAAGGGTGAAATCCGCACAAAAAAAAAAAAAGACATGTTTCAGATTTTTAAAATCCGCATGGCAGGTCAGTTTCCGCACCTTTAGGGTGCATTCACACGACCGTACATCAATTGCAGATGACATCCATGTTGCATCTTTTTTTTGTTGTTGTTTTTTGCGGATGCCTATTCTTGTCTGCAAAACGGAAAAGAATCGGACATGTTTTATCTTTTTTGCGGAGATACGGAATGGACATATGGATGCGAACCTATTGAAATGAATGGGTCCGCATTCGATAGGCAAAAAATGCGGTTCAGATCTGGAGCAAAAATACGGTCGTGTGAATGGGGCCTTATATTACGGTGTGTGTTTTACATTTTTTGCCATGTGTAATCCGCACTGAGTGCAGGCGCCCTTCGGCTAATTCCACACAAGCGCGTTCAGTCTGGGAAACGTACTCCGTGTGATGAATGCATTTCCCTGACTGGGCGCTTCTTCTCTAACCCAAACTCACAGCATCGTAACGAATTATGATGCTGTGAGTTCCTGCCTGACTGCGGGGGCTCTGGACTGCTGGCATTATGTGAGTATCGGCTCACCTGATTCTGCTGATGGGGATGGTTTATCAAAACTGGTGTAAAGTAGACCTGGCTTAGTTGCCCATAGCAACCAATCAGATTCCACCTTTCATTTTTTACAGCTCCCCTGAAAAATGAAGGGTGGGATCTGATTGGTTGCTATGGGCAACTAAGCCAGGTCTACTTTACACCAGGTTTGATAAATCTCCTCCATGATATTATAATATTTTGACTGGAGAGACCTCTTCAGAATGGTCCGGGCAGACTGTCAGTGTCTCCACAGCACACACTCCGCGTTAGAGGGCGTCTTCTGATGAATCAGGTTTTTCTGGTTCGGTGAGATTTTTCCGTAGTGCGTGTGGCTGTGTATTAGGGCTCATGCACACAAATGTATTTTCTTTCCGTGTCCATCTCATATTATTTTATTTTTTTTGCAAACCGTATACGAAACCATTCATTTAAATGCGTCCACAAAAAAAAAAAAACTGAAGTTACTCCGTGTGCATTCCGTTTCCGTGTGTCCATATTTCCGTTCCGCCAAAAAATAGAACATGTCCTATTATTGTCCGCATTACGGACAAGGATAGCACTGTTCTATTGGGGGCCAGCTGTTCTGTTCCACAAAATACGTAACGCACACGGATGTCATCCGTATTTTTTGCAGATCCGTTTTTTGCGGACCGCAAAATACATACGGTCGTGTGCATGAGCCCTTAATGAGGCGCAATTACCACGTGTTCTGAATGCGTAGTGTATTACGTATGTACATATACATGAGGTGAGGACAGGTTAAATAGGTGGGGTTAGTTTGTGCTAAAGTTTATGTTGTTTCTCCCCCCCCCCCCGTAGGTTGGTTATAAAAACAGTGGTGGAGATTTATCAAACTGGTGTAAAGTAGAACTGGCTTAGTTGCCCATGGCAACCAATCAGATTCCTCCTTTCATTTTTGACAGCTCCTTTGGAAAATGAAAGGCGGAATCTGATTGGTTGCTATGCGACACTAAGCCCGTTCTACGTTACCCCAGTTTGATAAATCTCCCCCAGTGTTTTTTGTTTTTAGAAAAATGCTGCAGCAGTTTTTAGCCAAAACCAGAAGTGGATTCAGCAGAAAGGAGGAGTAGAAGTCCTTCCCATATATTACCCATTCCATTTGAGTCCACCTCTGGCTTTGACTTAAAAAACTGCCCCATATTCACTGTGTGAAAACACGCTTAGGGCTGCTTCACACACAGTTTTGGTCCTAGTGTATTTTTAGGCCAAAAAAAAAAAAAAACAAGAACATGTGCACCTAAAATTAGGCCTACAGGTATATGTGTGACACCAGTTTTCTTTCAGCCAAAAATGAACTTTTAAGATTCTGTAAGGGCGGCGTCTCAATCTTCCGAGCGCCAGGCAGCACCTCCTCAACGGCTCATTACCTCGCCCTCCGTGTGCCTCTGCCCGCCCGTTTACTCTCCTCTCCTTTTCCACTGCGGCTGCGCGATCAAATTCGTAGCGGGCAGAGGCACACGGAGGGCGGGGTTATGAGCCGTTGAGGAGGTGCTGCCTGGGGCTTGGACGATTGAGACGCCGCCCTGGGCACTTGAGAGGGCGCATTTACAGAATCTTAAGAGTTCATTTTTGGCTGAAAGAAAACTCCAGATACAACAAAGGTACCGTTTTGAAGTTCTCGGTGGCACATATAACGCTATTTGATCAGTCTAATATGCACAAATGTGGTGACAGACTCCCTTTAACTTTGTTAACAATACAGTCTCTGTCCTACCGTAAAATGTATGGGCTCTGCAGAGGTGTTTGCAGCAATTATCGCAAAACAAAGCAAGTCTATGACACGACACTGTTTATTCGCATAACTTACAGTGTTAAAATCCAAGGCTGAACTCCGTTTCCTGCCTCAATAACGAAGCAGAGTTTAGCTTCGACACTGTACTTATGCGAATAAACGAAGTGTCACGTCATAGACGCGGGACGAAGCAAGTCTTGCGATATTTGCTGCAAGTTCGCAAAGACCTCCATAGAGCCCATACATATTATGGTAGGACGGAGTCTATATTGTGAATGAAGTTTACAGACGAATCTGGTTCGGATACAGCAATCTAGACCCGATTTTGCTCAACACCAGACGTAACCATGGAAACAAGCAGTGTATACTGATATGGAAAAATGTATCCAGCCAGCAAAGGAGGCAATATGGACAATCACAATACATTAGTAAGAGCCTTGTATTAACTTTCTCTACATGATAAATGCCATTTGCTGAAGTGACACGACCCATTTAAAACTGTAAATTAACATATATTCACTGGTTCATGCCACCTCCGCTGCGATCCTCACGGCACAGCTTTGTTTACATGGCTGCAGCGGTAACGTGTATACTGAATGTGACCACTACCGCCAATGACCTCACCAGTCTTAGGCCTTATGCACACGACCGGTGTTCTGGTCCGCATCTGAGCCACAGTTTTTTCGGCTCGGGTGCGGACCCATTCACTTCAATGGGAGCCGCAAAAGATGCGGACAGCACTCCGTGTGCTGTACGCATCCGTTGCCCCATTACGTAGCCCCGCAAAAAAAAAAAAAAAACGTTTTGTGTACAAGAATAGGCATTTCTACAAAGGGCCGTCTGTTTTGTTCCGCAAATTGCGGAAGGCACACGGGCGGCTTCCGTGTTCTGTGGATCCGCAATTTGCGGACCGCAAAAAAACAGAACGGTCGTGTGCATGAGGCCTTTTGCTGTATACTGCAGGGCCATTGGCTGTAGCAGTGACATGTGGTATAGAGGATTCAGCATAATTTTCTGCCGGCTCTCAGTGCTTTGGTTTGTCAGATACCATAAAGCCTACCCTTTCTGCATCCTTGGACTTTCATTCCTGTTTGTTACAGCATGGTACATGTTACACAACTGTATTGTAAATCCCTGCGGCCAGACAATTATTTCTCTTTGTCTGATGGTCAAAGCTCATAGCTAACATTTGCTATTGGGGAAAAACTACTCTGAAGACATTGGGTCATGAATATGTTAGGAAACTGCATAAAGGGCAATTCCCTGGCATCAGCCTCCCCTCTCTTAGTTTACATGTCTGCAGGACTTTAAACAAGAAGACAGGCATCCGTTATGCTTGTGTCTGTAGGTGAGTGTCATTTTTAAAGTACACTCTATTACATTTATTTATTTAGCAGGAACCAACGCTGATTGCATTCTGAGAAATTAATAGGAATTAACATCTCTTTGTGGACGGTATTTATCAAGCAGTAGTACAGAGCTGGGACAGGAAAATCCACATTGGCAGCTTATACCCTGCTCAGCCCTTCTGGGCTGCCTGTATTCTGTCTATAAAGCAGCAGGCTCTGGCTGCCTTAAAACCACTGTGCCTGCTCAGGCTGCAAGGAACCCACACAGTGAAGAGTACAGCAGCCTCTGCTCAACTATCTCAGCAGTCATAGAAGCCCTCCTTCTACTAGTTCAGAAGCCCCCCCCCCCCCCCAACTAGCACAGTAGTCACCAGAGCCCCACAATGACTAGCTCAGTAGTCCTAGAAGCCCCCTTTGACTAGTTTAGTAGTCACAACAGCCCCATGTTACTTACCCAGTAGTCACAGCTGAACGCCCCCTTTCAGATTGGTTACACAGCCAGTGACAGATCTACAGTTTTTGACCGTTGAATACCAAGTAGAGTACAGTCATCAGGTTCACTTTGACACGTGAGGAGGAAACTCTTGCAGTTAGCTCAAGACTCTACTGTGTGACCTCTGTCTCCTTAGAATTTATGTGCAACTTTAATGTTTTATGTACAGCCAGTAATTATAGTTTTATAGGACTGCAATACACCAATAACAAACATGTGTTATTGACTTCTTCATTCATAGTAGTTACGGTATATAGCACCAGGACATTGTACAGCAGTGTTCACTGGTAGTCAGGCAGTGGGACTAAACGCGTATAAATCATATTAGGGCCAGTTCATTTTCAGCTTGAGGTTTTTGAAGGAGATATGCGGGGAAAATGCACAAAAAAAGTATGGACTATTATGGGGCTGTTTTTGGGAGATTCAGAACTGGTTTGGCCCCAGGATAAGGCATGCTGCTTCTTTTTTACATGTGTAAATACGAAGCAAGTACTGCTTGCCATTGAAATGAACGTGAGGATGTTTTGAGGCAGAAATGCTCCAAAATCAGCGCAAAAAAACGCTGTGTGAACTGGCCCTTAAGGTGGAAGAATCAATGATCCAGGGAGTCATAGCACATAACCGTCAGTTGGAAGACCCAGTGGACTAAAGTGCTACGCTACGGGTATTTACTAGTTTCCCTCTTTCTTGTGGTGTATATATGTATTTGGGATGAATAGGCATTGACCCTTTGGTGTCACGGACGTTCCCGCGACAGGTGGCAGGAGATCGGTGAGACTGGTAACACGTGGTTTGATCTGATATGTTTTCCGTTTGGATGAAATGACGTCTGTGTTGTTTCTGGTGCTTGCCACGCCTTCTTTCCCCAGGTCTGGCTATAAGGGTCATTTAACCTTCCCTATTTATAGTTGCTTCTCCCACAATGCTGTGCAGTTTATAGCTTCTGTTTGGACCTTTTGGATAGCTTGTGATTGTAACTCGGCTGAGTTCCTGGTGCCTCTATTGCTCCTTTTGAAGTTAAGTCTTTCCTTTCCCTTTTGTATTTTGTTTGCGTTCCGTGTGTTGCATTTCTCTATTGTTTGTATTAGGCCTGAAGGAGACTCCTGTTCGTCCTTCCTTTTGGAGGAACAGGTAGTCCCGTCCCTGCCATTAGTACCAGGGTCCTATAGGGCTTGATAGGACTCTAGGTATTCCTGCGTATAAACTCGCCTACCTTTGGGGTCTGTTCATACTGGTAGTCAGTCAGGATTTTAGTTAGGGGTTTCACTAGGAGGTGTCCATTTTCCTTCCCTAGTTCTCAGGCCTGATTCTCTTTCTCCCCCCCCCCCTTCTATTCTCGGTGTGGTGTTTCCCTCCCACACCGAAGCGTGACATTATAAACCGACAAAACCGTCATTTTTTGTTTGGTGTGCAGCCATGGATCCTATTGCTGCACTGGCAGGTCGGCTGCAAGGGCTGTCTTTGGAGGTAGCTGACCTCCGCACAACCGTTTTGCAGATGCAGAGATCACAGGCTGTTGATCCTGGTGGTAGTGGTGGCGACCAGGCCTATCTGGAGCCTAAAATTTGCCCTCCCGGACAGATTTTTGGGGGGACGTGATAATTTAATTTTGTTTAGGGAGACGTGCAAACTGTATTTTAGGCTATGTCCACACTCTTCTGGAGATGAGAAACAGTGAGTCGGTGTGGTTATTTCCTTGCTTAAGGGGAATGCCCAGTCATGGGCTTTTTCTGTCCAGACCGGATCGCAGTCTCTCCGGTCAGTATTTTTTGAAGCTTTGGGTCTTATCTCTGATGATCCAGATCGGACCTCTCTAGCCGAAACCAAGCAGCGCGGCCTTCGTCAGGGTGATCGTTCCACTGAGATTTATTGCTCTGAGTTTAGGAGGTGGGCTACGGATACGGAGTGGAAAGATCCTGCCCTTCGTTGCCAGTTTTGTCAAGGGTTATCAGAAAGGCTGAAGGATGCTTTGCCCTTTCATTAAACCCCAGTGTCTCTGGAGGTTGCTATGTCTCTTGCTATACGCATTGATAGACGCCTGAGAGAGAGATCTAGGGGCCCACACTCTCAGGACGTACTATCACATGTTGTATCGTCCTCCTCTGACACTTTGGGTGAAGCTACTCCTGGGTTTATGTCTGGCGACGAACCCATGCAATTAGGAGGAGCTACTCTCGGATATGCACGGGTTGTCACCGAGTGCATTAGAAAAAACATTTCCGTTTTTGCTTTTGACTGTGCACCTCTAACTCAGAAGTGTTTATCTCAAGTGGTGGAAGTAATTTGACACTGTTCACACATTCACCTGTTCACCCAGTCTTAGTGCATTTAGTAGTGTGCTGCTACTTTTTTGTTCTCTCTCCCTCTCCCGGCCGGGCTGCTTGCTGTCCTGAACGCGCATGCGCGATGGTGACTACTTCCTGGCCAGAATAGTACAGAGCCGCATTCAGTCCAGCACGCGGCCTGGCCGGGAGAAGACTTCAATCAAGATGAAGCCCGCCCCCAGCCAGAATCCATGAAGTGAATGGCACGCTGGCAGCAGGTTAGTATGAAAATGCAAAGTGGGATAACTCCTTTAATGTGCACAGTGGATTTAAAAGATGCATACTACCACATCCCAATCCACCACAATTTCTTAACCCCTTAGTGACCACCCATACGTTTTTTTACTGACTTAAACAAAAGTTTTTTTTAGCTAAACAGCTGGCTTTAATCAGTCATTACATGTACTTAAAATGGTGCATTAAAAACTATAACTTGTCCTGCAAAAAATAAGACCTCGTACAAGGACATTTATAAAAAAACTAAAAAGTTCTAACTCTTGGAATGCAATTTTTAAAAAATGTGCTTGGTCACTAAGGGGAAATTCCTAAGATTCGCCATAAAAGACCAGCTAGAAGTAATTCATCATTTTCAGTTTACAGCACTTCCATTTGGGATTTCCTTGGCTCCCAGAGTATTCACCAAGATGGTGGTCGAGATGGTGGCGTATTTGAGACTGAAATAATCGTCATGGTCTCATACCTAGACGATTTCTTATTAGTGGGAGATACGGTAGATAGTTTGTTAACAGATCTAGACATTTTTCTATCCATTCTGAAGGAGCTAGGCTGGATGATCAATCTGGAAAAATCTTTTCTACAACCATCGACCAAGGTACATTTTCTGGGAGTCATCCTGGACTCTCGATCTCAGACCACCTTTCAACCCTCAGGCAAAATCCAGTCCCTAGAGAAGAAAGTCAAATTTCTTCTATAAGAGAAGCCATGAGTATGTTGGGGACGTTAACAGCATGCATTCCCTCAGTGACCTGGAGTCAATTTAATTTCCACGCCATTCAATCCTGGATTCTGGAGATCTGTGACAAGCAGTTTTTCTTTTTTTTTTTTTTTTAATTTATTTATTTTTTAACCCTTTCTCTGTTCCTGCCCCTGAATCCGGACCCATTCATTTCTATGGGGCTGTGCACACGAGCAGTGATTTTCATGCATCACTTGTGCGTTGCGTGAAAATCGCAGCATGCTCTATATTGTGCGTTTTCCACGCAACGCAGGCCCCATAGAAGTGAATGGGGCTGCGTGAAAATCGCAAGCAAGTGCGGATGCGGTGCGATTTTCACGCACAGTTGCTAGGAGATGATCGGGATAGAGACCCGATCATTATTATTTTCCCTTATAACCTGGTTATAAGGGAAAATAATAACATTCTGAATACAGAATGCATAGTACAATAGTGCTGGAGGGGTTAAAATAAATAAATAATAATTTAACTCCCCTTAATCCACTTGATCGCGCAGCCGGCATCTCTTCTTTCTTTGCCGTGTGCTGCAAAAGGACCTGTGATGACATCACTCCGGTCATCACATGATCCATCACCATGGTAAAAGATCATGTGACGGACCATGTGATGACCGGAGTGACGTCACCACAGGTCATTTTCCTGCACACAGCAAAGAAATAAGACAGAAGAGATGCCGGCTGCGTGAGCAAGTGGATTAAGGTGAGTTAAAAATTTTTTTTATTATTTTTTAACCCCTCCAGCACTATTCTACTATGCATTCTGTATTCAGAATGTTATTATTTTCCCTTATAACCATGTTATAAGGGAAAATAATACAATCTGCCCAGCACCTAACCCAAACCCGAACTTCTGTAAAGAAGTTTGGGTACCAAACATGCCGATTTTTCTCACGCGAGTGCAAAACGCATTACAATGTTTTGCACTCGTGCTGAAAAATCACGCATGTTCCCGCAACGCCCCCGCACATTTTCCCGCAACGCCCGTGTGAACTCAGCCTTACAGAAATAACTTTTATAAGCTCTTTATTGTGTATTTCTTCCATGTCGTACAGATGAATGCGAACAATGCCTGACGTATTAAAAGGATTTTATTAGTTCTTTAGACACTTCATAAAAAAGTACCTTCCTTTTGTCAACTTTATTTTAGAAAAGTGGATATTTGCCAGGTTTGAAGCGGAGTAGGTAGGTTGTCCAGTAAAGTCGCCTGCATGTGCAATCATCGACTTTATATTCAGATTGCTAGTATGAGAAAACAGACTCCAGAATAAAGACTTACAACAAAAACCATAAGTAATATAGAATATGTCAGGGCCGCTTATTAAATACCAGTAGAGGTACGGTAACGGCCCATGTTCTTCTGTGGGTGCACCATTAATAATGACTCTGTACAAAACAGAGCCAAAATAGGGCCTTGTGCAGGAATTGTGTTTTAGGAAAGTGGTCCCAGTAAAAATTGGGAACACTTTCCAATACCCGTTTACCGAATTTGGGTTAAAAGCTCCCAGAGAATATGTCAAATAGACCCATAAGCCCTATTCACCTGATAAAAGACCAAAATAGTGTCCTTTTGGCCTCCATCATGCTACTATAGGTCGGTATATTTTATATATTTTTTTAAACAGTCTGCTGTACTGTACCATACAGAGGCATCCAGTAAAAAAAAAACATATATGGTGTGGTATACATTTTTGGGGTCATTTATCAAACTGGTGTAAAGTAGAACTGGCTTTGTTGCCCATAGCAACCGATCAGATTCCACCTTTTAATTTTCCAAAGGAGCTGTCCAAAATAAAAGGTGGAATCTGGTTGCTATGGCAACTAAGCCAGTTCTACTTTATACCAATTTGATAAATGACCCCATTTGTTTTTTACAATGGGAGCCTATGGGTGTGACAGAAGCCCCTGTACGTATATATCATACTTGCCATCATTTGTGTTTTATAAACTCTGGACATTAAAGCCCCGCAACCCGAGTACACCCTAAAGCTGGCTGGTGATACCCACTTCTGGGTGGGGTTTACTCGAGTCACACCTATTTTCGTATCGGGAATGTGTGTAATGTGAAAAAAGCCTAAAAGTAACCCATATAACATCATGTACATCAGTGAAACAGAGTAGAAGGCGCTGACTATCTTCAGGTGGAATTGGTACGGGCTTTGGCAGTGCTGACAAGGCTGCTAAGAAGGAACGTTATTTCACACAAATTTTGGTGCAGAATACAACAAAACCTATGCATAATTTCGTTAGTCATTGCAAACCTCTGGTTAAAGGGGTTCTCTGGGAATTATTGAACATGGTCACCCATCCTTGAATGTGAATAGGACGGTTGCGTCCCACTGCAGAACTGCACGGGTGCGAGGCCTAACTTCATTACACAGGGCTCCAGCTCCTGCTTTCATGTTACAGTACTGAGTGTTGCTGTCGGGCTGCTCTGCCTGGCAGCATACTGTAGACAGGATTGTATCTTTACTATCTAATTGTAGAGCAAGAACCCTGCTCTACAGTTGGATAGTAATGATGCCACCTTGTTCCTGTCAGTCTGCTCAGCCTGGCAGCATATTTCAGGCAGGGTTATGTCATTACTATCTAATTGTCGAGCAGAGTTACTGCACTACAGTAGATTGTATCATTGTACTGATGCAATCCTGCCTGCCCTAAGCTGCCAGGCTGATCAGCCTGACAGGAACACAGTGCTGTAACATAAAAGCAGGCACTGGACTTCAGTGGTAGTCAAACGTGAGCCCCCAACCTTTCCCTCTTATCACCTCTTCCATGCAGCTTTGTAGCAGGATGCAACCTATCTTATTCACATTCTAGGACGGGTTGCCGGTGGCCATGTTCAACAAATTCCCAGAAAACCCCTTTAACAGTTTATGTTCAGTGTTTCAGATAGAGGGTTGGCTAAATGAGCTCTACAGGGTCCCCCTTGCCCCCCAACTAAACAGCAATTTCATAAACCTCAGCTTCCTGGGCCCTTGAAAGTCCATGATTACACAGCATAACCAATGTGGTTAGACTGTTTTTGCAAAGTTTTCAGTGTTGTTCCCTTTTTTGTTTTCCATAGGGAAAACATTGACGTCACAGCCCGGCCACAATAACTCGCAGGTGATGCCATGCCTGGCTGTGCGTTGGGTGAAGGATTTGTAGGAGTTAACTCCCGTCGCATGTGAATATCTAGGTTTTGCGTAGAGAACAAAAATAAAAGAGCTGATTCAGACATCAGCAGGGTTCTGTTCTACGTAATGTATCATCAGACTTAGTACGCAGTCACCAGTGTGACCAGTGGTCGGGGATGTCACTTGTGTACACTGATGACATCCTAGGTATGCACATGTTTTTTTTCCAGCCTGGCATCAGCTTACCTGGTCTTTCACATGACTTTTTAATAAACTGGACATGATCAGAACAGTATAGTGTATGTAGCGCTGACCCCATAAAATAGTGTCATACCCACACAACGTAGACGTGACCCACAGTAAGGTAACGGCACATGCGGTAGTCATCTGTAAGTGTCTGACTCCTCTCAGCTTACTCGGCTATCTTCAGAACTCCCATACAAATGAATGGAGCGGCTGCGAATATGTGCGATCGTACGCCCTGTTCTCATGAACGGTGGGAGTACCAGTGGTAGGCCCCTTCACCGATCTGATAGTTATCTCCTATCCTGTGTATAGGGGGTAATGTAAGTTACTGAATACCCCTTTAAACAGACGGGAACCAAATTTATCTGATTGCTAAAGCCTAGAGTAGAGGTGGAGGCCCTAAGAAGGCCTGGGATGAAAGATTATTGGCAGGGGGTGTTTCAATTGCACTGACGCTTTAAGGTGAAGGCTACACAGCAACCTGTCATGGAACATTTTTTGTAATGCTAGTCTATTGGGTTGCACTTTGACATGCTGCGACTTCTACACGACAGTCGGGAAAAAAACCCCATCCAAGATGGATTTCTGTGGATTGCTGCGACTGTCATGTCGCGGTCACAGCGCAACGCAATAGACTAGCAGTACAAAATATGTTGTGCGACATTCACCTGTCGGACAGGTCTGCTTTAATAAATACTTACCTATGCTTCATGCAAATTGTTTAAGGGCTCATTCACACGTAATGGAATTGCTGCGGATTAGCAGAGTGAAATTTGTACAAAGCCCCCTGCACACACTGCGCAAATTTTTCAGTGCATACACTTTGCTGGATCCGTATTATGCTGCCGTTTTTTGGCACGAGAAACCGCATGATAAAAACGCATGTACTCCGCATTGCCTGAGACAATTGTTTAAAATAAGAATAAAACATGATATACTCGCCCCTTACTCCATCGTCTTTCTCTGCTCACTGGTCCGGTACTCCGGCTGCTGGTTGTTCACAGACTGAACACGTGTCTGGATACGGCATGTGACCGCTGCAGCCAGTCACTACCCTCAGCGGATCATGGTAAAGACACAAATACAACAATGATGTGTTTTCAGGGCAGCAGCGTGCTATTTAATTGTTATAACTGCCTGCAAAACTGGAAAAGTGAACCAAACAAGTGTGCCAAACCCACCCAGTAGCGGGAAATACGTCATTGGGACTCATGCATGCGTATTGTGCGGGAGATCTCGTGAAAGTTTAATTTCTGTTGCTCTCCTCTGGTGCCTCTAGTAGTTGTGCTGCACGCTTTAGACCTTTCCCCCAGATAGCTATCAGCTAGAGCCTGGATCACATTTCTCCCTTTCAGTCGCCACCTGCTTGCGTGGCCACGTGATTGATGAGGAACTGTAAGGAAATTAGGTGTGCAGAACAACAGTCACCTGATGCTTCAGGATTTGCCACAGGTCTGTAGCAGCAACATCCGTATCAAGAAAAGCAGATTTTTTTATGGCGGAAAATAACACGGCCATGCCGTGGGTTTGCCGTAGATTTCACCCTCTGCATGGCAAAGGGTGAAAACTGCGGCGTATCCGCAACATGAATTGTATGTGCTGCGGGTTCAAAATCTCTGCACCACATGTCAGGTTGCATGAAGATTCCGGGGTGGATGCTCTACGCAACGCGTGGATGGGATTGGTGAAAACCTCATCCGCTCCACTGCTACTTTAAGCACTGCAGATTTTCCAAGCGCAATTTCACTGCGGAAAATCCCTAAGGCTGGGTTCACACCTGAACCTTTTACAGCGCGTACGAATGCGCTGTAAAACGCCCTACGCCCCTTTTTTGTCGCGCGTTCCCGCACATAGACTTCCGGAAACGCGCGACAATGGGCGTTTGCTTGTTCCGGAGCCGCGTATGTAAACGCCCGATAAAATATCGCATATAGAGTACGCTCAGGTGTGAACCCAGCGTAGGGTACGGCCACACCAGTTAGCAGTTCCACAGGTGAATTAGGATTTTTCTATAGTTTTGTGGCAAAATCTGTGTCCTATCCGTGTCAAATCAACATGTGTTACACCCCATGTGTGAGTGAATGAGAGTTGCGCCGCAGTAACCAGGTGTGGCCGCTACACACAGGACGGAGCTGTGTAGTTCTGGGTCCTGTTTCCGAAGCTGCTGCAGAACTGATATGAAGAGCGAATCGGCGGGGATGCCGGGAGTTTTATCTCCGCCGATCTGATATTTATGACCCTATTCTTAGACCTTTAGGCTAGGTCTACACTACGACATTTGTCGCGCGACAGATAGGGCGCAACAGTTGTCGCGCGACATTTTGTTGCACTAATGTCGCGCGACAATTTTTATAATGGCAGTCTATGGTGTCGCACTGCAACATGCGACATGTTGCGACTGCGACGCGACAGTCGCAGAAAAATCCATCTTGAATGGATTTTCTGCGACTGTCGCAGTCGCAGCATGTCGCATGTTGCAGTGCGACACCATAGACTGCCATTATAAAAATTGTCGCGCGACAAATGTCGTCGTGTAGACCTAGCCTTAAAGAGTCAGTAGTTGCAGAACGATGTTTGTTTTCTGACTGTAGGGTCTAATTAAAAGGGTTTTCAGAGATTTTTGAACTGATCACCTATCCTCTGAATAGGTCATCAATATCTGATCAGTGGGGGTCCGACACCCGGGACCTCCGCTGATCAGCTGTTGGAAAAGGCATCGGTGCTCGCTTGGCATAGGCCATGTGACGTCACGTTCATCGGTCACATGGCCTAGGCACAGCTAAGCCCTATTGAAGTGAATGGGGCTGAACTGCAATACCAAGCACAGCCGCTGTACAATGTACGGGGCTGTGCTTGGTGAGCAGAGACAAGGCTGCGGCGCTACTGCCTTCTCAAACATCTGATCGTCGGGGGGACCCCCACAGTCGGGTACTGGCTATTCTCTCCGGAGGATAGTTCAAAAATTCCAGAAAACCCCTTTTAAAGGAATATTATGTGTGAGAACATCCAACTAAAGCTCAGTATAAGCTCGGCATTGTGCTGATGATTTGGCCATGATTTCACCCCAGGCTTAGAGAGAACAGTTAGCGGTTACATGTGGTGATTATACCGTCACCGCTATATTTAGAGCCACATCAAAACACTTGGTTGTTTTGTGTTTGCTGCCAAGTTTAGCAGGGCATTCAGAAGCAGGGTGGGCACGTCCGACATCTCGTCGCCCTGGTTGGCTAATGTAGGACCATAATAGGGATCTTATCCTCGCCTTTCATGTTGCCAGTCCTGTATAGAGGCCAATGGGAGAATAAAATCCTCTCCCGTCCGTGAATGCCTCTGTGGCTGAGTATATTGTACTACAGACTTGTTTGCTTACTTTCTGTTCTAAGCAATATCGCATTATGTATTTTATATAGTAAATGTACCATTCACTATGCAGTGAGGAGGTGTCTATTCTTTAAAGGACTATTCTAGCTAAAGTAAATAAAGATTATTCATCGTATAATAGGTTTCTATTGAATGAGACAAAATGAAAAACAAAGCAAAAACATGGGTGTATTAGGTAATGGTATAACCTGACACTGTACGAAGATTAAAGAGGTTTTCCAGTTTCATAATGATTTTCTTATCTGACTACATTAATGTGTATGGGGAATTCCCATCTCCAACATTGAGGGCATATCACTACAATATGCCCCCAGTGTCCGACATGGGAATATGCCTTTAAGGGTGTGACTACTGCAGAAGGAAACGTTGTGGCTCCTACATATATTTTTTAGGGTCTTGGATGACCAACCTGTTTAGTTATGTAGAAAAACGGTAATGGATGCCGTATTACTGCGTAAGTAGATGGTCTATTTGTTAGGAGTGAGAAAGCTGGGTAACCCAAGTGGAAGTTATAAGAAATTGCTGAGTAAATTTTTTAGAAAGTCTCAGAATTCTATTAAATTATCCTCCATTGCTCCAGTCCCATCCTTTGTGGACCCGTTCACCACTTCCTCTTCAATAGCTGTATGAAATAAGCGGCCATTTCCCATGTGACAGAAGGCACCAGGAAGTAGAAATTGGCGGAGAATGAGGAAGCATTGGAATGGAAGTGGCGAGGGAAATGCTAAAGTGACTATTTTTTTTTATGCATTTTGAGGGTTTTCACCCCTCTAAGTACAAAAGAGGACAAATCAATGAATGACATCTGTTGATGACTATTTGTGAGTATGTGTACTTTTACATTAGCCGTCCAGTGCTTACGATATATCATACATCCTATTTTTATAATGTATTGTTCTGACATTTAGTTTCATTACAGAACTGTGACCACAATAAAACTGCCTTAGTTGCCCATAGCAACCAATCAGATTCCACCTTTCATTTTTCACGGCTCCTTTGGAAAATGAAAGGTGGAATCTGATTGGTTGTTATGGGTAACTTAGCCACTTTATGCCTCCATTATGTCTAATTTTATATTTTTATATATATATTTTTTTTTTTTCACTTTTCTTTCAGCCTTCCCATGGTTTGGAATGGACATTGGGGGAACTCTGGTGAAGCTAGTTTACTTTGAGCCTAAAGATATCACGGCAGAAGAAGAACAAGAGGAGGTTGAAAACCTGAAAAGCATAAGAAAATACTTGACTTCAAATACAGCGTACGGTAAAACTGGTGTCCGGGATGTCCACCTGGAACTGAAAAACTTGACCATGTGCGGCCGCAAGGGCAATTTGCACTTCATCCGCTTCCCCACCTGTGCTATGCACAGGTTTATCCAGATGGGGAGCGAGAAAAACTTCTCCAGCCTGCATACCACACTTTGTGCCACCGGCGGTGGGGCCTACAAGTTTGAAGAGGACTTCAGGACGGTATGTAGGGGAAGGGGCACAGTTTCACAAGTGGTCTGGAGAGAGTCTCAAAGTCCAACCTTAATAAAACCAAATAAACATTAATTTTGAAAGCACATGTTGTGCGGTAAAAGGTCAATGTGGTTGCATCAAACTTCCTAGAATAATAATCTGTTAAGGTCAATAATAACACAACATTGGATACAGAGCAAAGATTCAGAGGTTAAAACAATGCAAAATGTCTACCATAGGAGGCCTGTTTTCCTTGCATGTGAGGAGCACTTGTTGCCTCCCATGGTCCCAGTCTTGAAAAATATTGAGATCTTTTTGCTCCTTAATTGCAATATATCACTTATTACCAGGAAGGTTATGAGCAGGACAGAAGCTCCAATAGGGCTTCAGTCTGCTGGGGTCACCATTTTATTTTTCGTTGTAAGATATGGAAACCAGACTACTTTCAACCATCTTTCTTGGATTTCTAGTTCAGTGTCTTCCGAGCTTGACCCGACTACCAGTATAACCGCATACCAACAGGAAAAGTTGTTACATGCGGTTTTATTTGTCACTTTTGCTGGAGGAAATGCAGCTGTTATCTACGACCTGTTTATCGAGGTGTTTGATGATGTTGATAAATATGTTGCATCTTTAAAGGGGTTTTTCCAGTTCCTTGATATTTATGACCTATCCTCAATTATCAATATCAGATCGGTGGGGGTCCGACACCTGGCACTGATCAGCTGTTCCCTGCAGCCCTGGGTGCGGGGCGTTGGACCCTCACGGGCCTTATATTAATGGCCTATCTTGAGGATAGGTCAACAATATCGGGAGCTTGAAAAACCTCTAAGTTGTCTAGAGATTTTTTTTATTTTTTGCCACCCCCACCTACTGCAGTAAGATTGTGTGAAAACTTTGTGACAGTTTAAGAAGTCACAATTTACAAATGTGTCTGAATCCTGCAGAGGTAGCAAACCGTGCCCAGAGTAAAATGTACCATAAAAAAGGTGCATATGCATAATGATAAATGTGTGCTTTAGTCGCTCATCTTTAAAGGGGTTTTCCGAGATTTTTTTTTATAGATGAACCATCCTCAGGATAGGTAATCAGCATGTGATCGGTGGGGGCCTACACCAGGGACCCCACCAATCAGCTGTTTGAGAAGGCAGTAGCGCCCTTGTGAGCAAGTTCATCAATCATGTGGCTTAGGCGCAGTTCAGCCCCATTCGAATGAAAAGGGCTGAGTGCGATACCAAGCACAGTCCCTTTACAATGTATGTAAGCTACGAGAATCCTTTTCAGAACAGCTAATTGGCAGGGGTCCCGACTGTTGAACCCCCACCGAAAAAAAAAAAATCTTGGAAAAAATCCTTTAAAAAAATAAGTGTTGCTCCAGTTGTTTAAAGAGGACCTTTCACCAGAATAAAACTTCTAAAGTAACCATACAGGCATGTAGAGCGGCGCCCAGGGACCCCCCTGCACTTACTGTTATACCTGGGCGCCGCTCCGTTCTCCCGTTATTGCCTCCGGTATCTTCAGAGTTAGGCTCCACCCAGGGGAACCTGCTGGCACCTCCTTCTCCCATGCTGCAGCGCTGGCCAATCGCAGCGCTCAGCTCTCAGCCTGAGAGGCTTTTTTCTCTCTCAGGCTATGAGCTGAGCGCTGTGATTGGCCAGCGCTACAGCATGGGAGAATGAGCCGACGGCAGGTTCTCCTGGGTGGAGCCTAACTCTGAAGATACCGGAGGCAATAACGGGAGAACGGAGCGGCGCCCAGGTATAACAGTAAGTGCAGGGGGGTCCCTGGGCGCCGCTCTACATGCCTGTATAGTTACTTTAGAAGTTTTATTCTGGTGAAAGGTCCTCTTTAATGAGTTGTCCCCTTTTTAAATTGGAGCCAGCATGGCAATCTATTGAACTTGTCCGGCCCAGCATCCCTTACCCCTGTGTCTGCCCCTGCACCAGTCTACTACTTCAATAAATTGCAGGGATCAAGCAAGGTCACCTCTAGTACCCAGCCAAAACACGGCTAACTAGCTAGCTCAATGTTTGCACTTATTGTGAATGACTCATTTCCCGTTAAGGTTAGATACTTCTTTAAACATTATAATAATGATAATAATATAATGATAATAGCATAATAATATAATCATATGACTAAATGGCATAGTGATCTCTAGTGCACAGATATTTTGCCACTTCCAATGCAGTCTTGTAGTGTTTGCTAAATCTGCCTGATACATTGAATGTACACTTCCATCGATTTTAATCACATATATACATCCTATATGTATGTGAATATGCCATGTGTTTCTTTAAAAGCGTACCTGCATTTTCAAAAAGTTTGCATAATGGCTGTCCTTTTTTTTTTTTGTACAATCATAAC
Source organism: Bufo gargarizans (assembly GCF_014858855.1). Taxonomy (NCBI): domain Eukaryota; kingdom Metazoa; phylum Chordata; class Amphibia; order Anura; family Bufonidae; genus Bufo; species Bufo gargarizans. Next base: position 309,819,617 of record NC_058085.1, on the reverse strand, counting down.
TGTGAAGGGACAGTTACGTATTTTGGGCTTCGCTAATGTTTTTTTATCAGACATATTATTCCCTGTTTCAGCTGCACAGCTAGATGCATTTCACTCTGAAGCAGGGGGCGATTCCCTTCTGCCAGCACTGTACTGCAGTGACCTCACTTCCCTGACTTCCCACCATGCTTGTTTTCAGCTCTGGAGCTTACAGAACTGATGAGGAGGGATAAATCACACTTACAAAAAGGCAGGAGGCTCCTGTGATGTTCAGAAGCAGTGTAGAAGCAGTTCTTCTATCAGGCTCACATCTCAGCTAGCTCTGCCATGCCCCCACTTCCTCTCAGCGGTCTTCTGAGTCCTGTTACCAGGGACGGATGTTGCGGGACAGCAGGCAGTGGACTGCAACTTAGGTGGAAGTGAGACCCCCAGTGGCCATGACTTTACTGCTTTTTCTCAGGTGGATGCAGGCATATTTTTTAAATGAAGCGCTACTTACACCATTCTCTATTAAATTAAGTAAAATTGTGTGAAAGTAAAGTGACTCTAAAAAAAAAATATAAAAAAATGGCTGCGTGGTTTTCTGGATATAGGTTTTTGAAGTCATCCCATGTATTCTACTTCCTGGCTTTTTATCTCTTGACCTTCTTAGTCAGACCATTCACTGTGACCAGAGAGAGAGAGCCTACCCTCCCTGTAGTGCAGGGATGGCTAACCTGTGGCTCTCCAGCTGTTGCAAAACTACAACTCCCAGCATGCCCAGCCTACAGCAGGGCATGGTGGGAATTGTAGTTTTCTAACAGCTGGTGAGCCACAGGTTGACCATTCCTGCTGTAGTGACTCAATTACAGGATCACTTATTACACTAATTAATGCAGTTTTCTTCTGTGGACATCCTTATTTGAGGAAAACAAAAGAACAATAGAGCTGTCCTACTGTTATCCTACTTTTACACCTACTATTATCGTGAGGATTACCCTTCAATACAGCTTCCCCTGACAGCACCAGTAAATTGACAATGAATTCCCTGTCCATATAGGACTTTTCTCTCTCTGTGCTGACTGCTACAGAAGAACCATACTTTGTAATTGATCTTCCGTGGGATAGTACTGCCCAAATAAGGCCACGTTCACATCTGCATTGTTAATTTCGTTTTTAAGATCCGGCAGAGGATCTCAAAAACAGAATTAAACGGATCAGTGTCATTTAATACATCCCTTTCGTCTGGATCCTGTTGTACCAAATCAGAACTGAACAAACCAGTATGAAAATCATTGTAAGGCCTCTTTCACACGACCGTTTTTTTTTTCCGTTTTGCGGGCCGTTTTTTGCGGTCCGTATACGGTCCGTATACGGAACCATTCATTTCAATGGTTCCGCAAAAAAAACGGAATGTACTCCGTGTGCATTCCGTTTCCGTATTTCCGTTTTTCCGTTCCGTTTAAAGATAGAACATGTCCTATATTTGGCCGCAAATCACGTTCCGTGGCTCCATTAAAGTCTATGGGTCCGCAAAAAAACGGAATGCATACGGAAATGCATCCGTATGTCTTCCGTATCCGTTCCGTTTTTTGCGGAACCATCTATTGAAAAAGTTATGCCCAGCCCAATTTTTTATATGAAATTACTGTATACTGTATTTGCCATACGGAAAAACGGAACGGAACAACGGAACGGAAACGGAACCACAACGGAAGCAAAAAACGGAACAACGGATCCGTGAAAAACGGACCGCAAAACACTGAAATGGACATACTGTCGTGTGAAAGAGGCCTAAGTCAATGTGGGCCAGATAATTTTTTTTTTTTTCCCCCCCCCCCCCCCGCTAACAAATAAAATGGATCTGGCACCATTGACTTACATTGATTTTCATGCTGAATCCAGTTTCGTCTGTTTCGCAAACCGGAAGCTTGCAGCGGTTTTGTGTCCAGAACCAAAATCGAACAGATGCATACTTATGCATCCTGATCAATTTTGTTACCGTTGACAATGAATAGAGACAAATCTGAACCGGTTAATTCCTCTGCCGGATCTCAAAACCGGAATTGAAAACGCAGATGTGAAAGTAGCCTAAAAAAATAAAAACGCACGCAAATTCTCAAACTGTTTTCTATAAATGCTGAGTCAAAAAATGCACCTTTCTGGCGGAAGTGTCCCTTTTACCTTTCTTGTAATAATCGGGCCTCTTATCCGAGATTAAGGGCACGCCTCAGTGTACGTTCTCTCCTTGTACAGTCTTGGACTTTAGATCACAGGCAGCAAGAGACAGAAATCAAAGGGCAAATTAAGTGAAGGCATCTCAAGATTATTAGCATTTCTCATTGCCGGTGAACAGACAAACACGCGGAGTTATGACAGGGCACGCATTTATGTAACGACACCAAACGTAGACTTCAGTGTTTGCCTCCACAGTCACATGTCAGCCGTTCACGAGAAATAAACTGCGTGATACCCCTCCACTAATCGGTTCAAGTACCTGGTTTTCATTAGTATCTGCAATATGTTTCAGCTTGCTGATTCTGTTGCGACAAATAGTGTCGGAGGAATTTCGAAGCCGCGTATCCCCAACTTAGAATAACTTGTAATTTACGGCAAAACTAGCAGACAGTAAAGATGGCCGTCACTAATCCCTACAATCGTTAAAGGGATTTTATGAGGATAGGTCATCAGTATCTGATCGGTGGGGGTCCGACACCAGGGACCCCTGCCGATCAGCTGTTTGAGAGGGCACAAGCGCGCTCAGTAGTGCAGCAGCCTTCTCTCATCTTTTTCTAGGCCAGTGACGTGTCATCGGTGACGTGGCCTAGGAGCAGAAGGGAATGGGGCTGAGCTGCGATGCCAAGCAGAACCGCTACACAATGTATGACGCTGTGCTTGGTGAGCACGGAGAAGGCCCAGCGCTCTCAGGACCACCGGTGTCTTCTCATTCAGGTTATCGGTGGGGGTCCCGGTTGTCAGACCCTTCTGATCAGAGGATGGGTCATTGGTTAAAAAAAACTCTGAGAAAACCCTTTTAAATAATGGACGGATACCTATTAAATACATATATATATATATATATATATATATATATATATATATATATATATATTACATACCTATTTACCTATTACAGTGCAATATGGCATAAGTTTGGAGATTTTCAAGATGAAAGCCAAAGGGTCTTGGTGCTAATAAGGGTACCGGTACTCTTCAATCCCTGTGCAGAGGCCCTCACCAATCCAAAAATGGGATTGTCCCCTACCAGCTGCCGTAGAAAGGACACACCCCATGAGCTGCCAGGTTGAAATGAATCTAGCAGAGGAATTAGAGCAATGAATGTGGAGATCTCTATCCATGTGAGGTACAGGGCAGGTTCTAAGGAAAGAGACAGTCATGTACTATATGATATTGGATTTAATTTTTTTACATTAATCATGGGATAACCCCTGTAAGGCATTAGTTCTGCCAACAGTGCATGTGTACTGGGGGAGGGGAGGGGAGGTATAACTGGCGGCTGAACAGGAGTTATATAAACTGTACAGCCAGTTTGGGTCTCTTTTCACATCTGTTTGGTGGCTTCCATTTATGAAGGAAGCCACAACATTCTGGCAGCGGTGCCCGACACACATGGGGTATGGCCGCATTTCGTGGAAATCTGCACCAAATGCTGCAGATATGCCATATATTTCACCATTCCATTCCAGTGCATAAATTGACATGTTGCTTATCTTAATTTGGCCCTGCACCTTGTGCCGCTTTTTTTTTTTTTTTTGGGAAAATGTAGAATTTTATTAAATAATTTCATCCACCTTACTGCTTCTGTAAACTCTGCAGAAAAGCCACAGTGTGGGTACTCTGTGGGTAGCAATGCCCACAAGATGGAATATAAGCCTGTTCCGTTCAGCAGGTGACATGCACAGTGATGTGCAGGTGTACAGCATGCGACTGCTGCAGCCAATCACTGTCCCAGTGGTAGACCGCCGAGGACAGTGATTGGCTGCAGCAGTCATGTGCCGTATACCTGTACTTTACCACTGCAACGGCCGGTGGACCAGCGGCACATAAATGGCGCCGTAGAAAACGGTTAGTACAGCATTATTTTGTATTCAACACCATTTGTGGGCTTGTCTGAGGTTTTTTCTCGGGCATCCCTTTTAATTGAAAATTTGGAGAACTGGTTGCACCATTTGCAGGCAGCAGCTGTAGGAACGTGACTCCTTCTCATTGTTTCTGTTTATTAGGAAGCAGAACACATAAGCGTAATCCTGAGCCTGCGTCCTGTGTGCACTGAATAGAAGAATCCTCCGGCTGAAGAGCTGGCAATCTCACTGCCGCTTGTTGCATAGCAACCAAACGAGCATGACGAGATGCTAGAACCGGCCTCGCCGTCTAAGTGTATTATTACCAAGTGGAACAAAGCAATGATTTGGAGCTGGCCTCATCGCATAGCCATCAGAGCAGGAAGACGAGGCAGGGGGCGACAGGGCTATGAATGTCTCAAAATAAATGGAAATATCTGCCACGTCTATGGCACAGTTCACATGTTTTGCTTTGTGCAAGGAGCCCTGCTACAGCGTCTGGGTGGGATACTCTTGCATACATCTATTGCAAGACCTTAAACTCCCTAAAAAAGAAATGTTGGTCTCTAGCAGCTGAGCCGCTCATGAATAGATCTCTGGTTTCCATCTAACATAGCAGCACAAATATTGGAGTACTTTGATTAGGTGGCTTCCATACCTAGAGTGTGACGTCACACTGAAGTTTCTTGGAGAATACCTGTGGGCTATACTCGAGCGCTCTCCTAAAAGATGTTCTCCAACAATAAGTGATGGCGACCAATTAGTTTCTGCAAGCAGATCTTAAGGACCTTGGGCTAGAGTTGCTTTTTGTTACATAGTAATCTTCCATAAATCAGAATCGTTGATTAGAACGATAGAACCCTATTAGGGAATCTGTTCTATGGCTGGGCTTCACGTAACAAGTATAGCAGGCCCCATCACTCCAGTAACCACCTTCTTCTAGTTCACCTGGAAAACACTCACTTGGATCAACCTTTGGTAGCATTTGTTCTAGTGACCCAAAGGTCATGTGGGAATTAATAACCTTCTGTACTTGTTTTCTTATGCAATTTCTAATATGTAGAAGAGAGCAAAGTGCCGTCTGATAGCTCTTTGCCCTTGTATTTGGTGACGGTATCCTCTGCTCTACTTATACCTGCTTATTCATTAACCTACTGTTTTTTTCTCCCTCTAGATAGCTGACCTCCAGCTCCATAAACTTGATGAACTGGATTGTCTAATCCGAGGCCTGCTTTATGTCGATTCTGTTGGCTTTAATGGCCGTCCAGAATGCTACTACTTTGACAACCCGACGGACCCAGAGCAATGTCACAAGAAGCCATATTGCCTTGATAATCCATATCCTATGTTGCTGGTTAACATAGGATCAGGAGTCAGCATTCTTGCAGTGTATTCTAAAGACAACTATAAAAGAGTAACTGGGACCAGGTAACGATCTGTTTTATTTCAGAGATCATTCATTCACATTTATGGAAGTAATAGTTCTGGGGCTAGATTGTGGTTATCCTGTAGGCACAAGGAACATTTTGTCAGGCGAATCTCATGAGAACAGGGCCTCCTCCAACCTCAATTTCGCCTTTACTATCGTCCAAGATAATAGTCTAGTTAACAGTTTATAAATGTTAGTTTTTTTTTTTAGTTTTTTTGCCATTATGATGGCAGAGTGGGGCAAATCTTCTAATCTCTCATTTCTAGACTGTATGGTAGCTCAGCATGGACAGTCTGAAGATGCTCCTAATTTATGACCGGTTTATGCCACCTTTTAGTTGGTTCACTTTGCGCAAGAATTGTGTGCATCATTTTCGTGCACGTGGTCTCATCTTAGGCCATGCTCCCATTCTGGTGGGCCACAGCCCCTTTCCGGCTAAGAACACCCCCTTTTTGTTGGAGGAGGTCTCGAGGCATGCAGCTTTTTGTGCAAATTGAATTAGAATTCTGGAGCGTTTTGATCAGTATTTCAAGAGCATTCATACTAACGGGGGTTTTGGGAGATATATCTATATTGCCCACTGAAACTATTGTAGGTGATGGTTTTCATTAGTATAATAATCATAGCATGGATGGATATGTTCTACTACTACTACTACTACGCCATTTTCTGCACATTGGATTGGAAAAGAAAATGCATTACTGGGATTTCGTAGAGATTACTTGGGGAGGTTAACACACCTACTCCGTTGAGGTCTGTGTTGTGTCAGTCACTGTTCTGGCAGTTTTGGTGAAGCGCAGACTCGGACCACTAACATACTACAAAAGCGGCAGCAAAAATCTAAGCATGTATACAAGTCATTTTTGTGACTAGTCCTACATTATTGTGTCATGCCTTCAGTCTAGGAGGAGGAACATTCCTTGGCCTGTGCTGCTTGCTGACGGGTTGTGAAACGTTTGAGGAAGCTTTGGAAATGGCAGCGAAAGGAGACAGCACTAATGTCGATAAACTGGTGAAAGACATCTATGGCGGGGACTATGAGCGGTTCAGCCTTCAGGGCTCTGCTGTTGCCTCCAGGTAATCTGCAGTTCTACACTTTTCTACTTTAGTACAGTTATGGTGAACCGAGACCGCGTGCAACCCAAAACCCACTTATTTATCGCAAAGTGCCAAGATGGCAATTTAACTTGAATACCAATATAGTAGATCTTCCATGTACTTTACCATTTAGCTATAATATCCTGCCTGCATTCAGAGCACTGCCTGTGCTGTTCATAGTGCGCCCTGCGCTGATGAATGGCAGGAATAGTCTAGGGCATATTGGTACACTAAAGACTTTTTCCAGGGTGCGGGTGCCCACAGAGAGGGCTCGGAGTACTGCCTCTGGCACCCGTGCCATAGGTTTGCCACCACTGCTTTAGTACATGCACATAGCATCATCCAGGGCTCATACACACAACCATATGGTCGATGTGCCCGAGCTGCGGACCGCAAATGCATTGCCTTGAATGTATCTGTGATCCACAAAATATGGAAAAAGATGTCCTTTCTTTTGCAGTGCGGAGGCACCGACCTGAAAGTCCATGGAAGGGCTTCTGAGTGTTTCATGGGCTTCTGATCCGTGCCTCTGCTCCGCAAAAGATAGGAAATGTCCTATCTTTTGCCATATGGGTCTGCATCCGCAGCACGGAGTTCACATGGCCGTGTATTGCGGATCCACTGTTTGCAGTCCACAACATGGGCACAACGGCCATATGGTCGTGTTAATGGGCCCTAATATGTGATGTGTGGAAATAAATCGTATCCTCCTAGCACCTTACTAAAAGCATCCCCCGGGCTAAAACCACTGATTGCGGGGGTTTCCCCACCTGTTGCGACCAGCAGTGCAAGAAAAGGAATTGCCAAGGCTTAAACTTATCCCATATCCGCAGGATAAGGCGATTACAATCTCATCAATGTGGGGTCGGACTGCTGCGACCACTAATAAACACCTGCATGGTGGTCCTGTGCCTCCCCATATGAATGGATCGGCTGTTGAGCATGCGTGCTGCTGCTCCATTCATCTCTATGGGACTGCCGGGGATAGCCGAGCGCTGTAATTGGCTTCTCTCTGGCGGTTCCATAGAGATGAATGTAGTGGCCATTTCTTTGGTACAGTGGTACACAGTGCATCGTTCCTGTGAGTGGTCGGACCCCCACCGATCAGGCACTGAGGATAGAGGATAAGTTTAAATCTTGGAACAGTTCATAAAAATAAAATAAAATAATATATATATATATATTTGACCATGGCATCCAACACGTGATAATCTGTCTTCACGATCCATTACTCCTAAGTTTATGGAATTTTACTGTAATTCCTTGCCACGTCCTATTTTGTTAATAACTTCCCTTTCTAAAAGAAACACCCGCTTATGACCACCACTTCATCTTGTATGCAGGTTGCCATCCAATGTTTTCAGGCTCCTGAATGGTGGTGGCACCTCCTAGTTATTTAGCCATGAAAAGGGGCTGTATGGGTCGAAACATTGAAAAAACGCTAAACGTGTTTCGGACAGATGAGGGCAAACTATAAGTCACTGGGCACACTGAAATAAATCATGTCTGACCGTTGTATTTAACCTTCTGTCCTCTCCTTTTAAAAGCTTTGGCCACATGATGAGCAAAGAGAAAAGGGATACCATAAGCAAGGAGGACTTGGCGAGAGCGACGCTGGTTACCATTACTAACAACATAGGATCCATTGCTCGTATGTGCGCCGTCAATGAGGTAATGATCGCCCCTTCTTATCTATTCATATGGAATTTAGAAACTGGTTTGGTGAAAAGTGGATTTCGATTACACATCTATTCAATTCCATGTTCTTATGTAACTTGCCAATTCGTTGAAATATTTCCTTTTAAAGGGGTTGCTCTGGATTTTGATATTGGTGGTCTATCCCCAGGATAGGTCATCAGTATCTGATCGTGAGGGTCCAACTTCAGCACCCCCTCTGATCAGCTATTTGAAGAGGCCGCAACATCTTTCTAGGCCAGTGACATCTCGTTCATCTGTCTCATGGTCCATGTACAGCTCAGTCCAATTCAGGTGAATAGACCTGGGCTACAGTGCCAAGCCCTGCCATCATACAATAAATGGCGCTGTGCCCGGTAAGCTGTGAGGAGGCTGCTGCGTTCACCAGGGAGTCGTGGCCTCTTCAATCAGCTGATAGGTGGGGATGACGGGAGTCTGACCCCCGCTGATCAGATATTGACTACCTATTCTGATGATAGGCCATCAATATCAAAATATAGGACAACTCCTTTAAAGAGGATCCTTCAGCTCTCCTGACTGTTTTTACTAAAGTTTTGCACCCCCTGGGCTCATTTCTTATAATTCCACATTATGCTGTTCCCCTGTTATTCCTCCTGGCAGAAACGTAACCTGTAGCTCCAGGGTTCCAATGCAAAGTCATTAACAAGCCTCCTCCACCCCCTTTAATTCTTAATTTACAATACTGGTCTCCCCATGTGAGGAGGAGGAACTTGAGCCATCTCAGGCTTCTGGGCCCGGCTGCTCTCCCCATACCCCCTAAAGCTATGCACCCCCTAAAGCTACGCCCCTGCCTCCTGGAAATGTAGAACTAAATTGACAACTGATGATTACTAGCCCTGTTAATAACACACATCTCTACACACTTTGAACCTTTGACTCCCCCAACCAAAAAAACCCCCAACAAATTAAAGGGGTTTTCTGAAACTTATATACTGATTGGTGGTGGTCTGACACTCGGACCCCCCACCAATAAGCTTTTTGAGAAGGCACCTGCTCTCGCAGTAGCCCTGCAGCCTTTTTCGCAGCTTTTCCTAGGCCAGTGACGTCACGTTCATCAGTCACGTGGACCAGGCGCAGCTCAACTCGATAGAAGTAAATGGGGCCTTCTCAAACAGCTGATCAGCGAGGGTCCCTGGGGTCGGTCCCCCACCGATCAGATGCTGATTAACTATACTGAGGATAGGTAATCAGTATAGTAGTTTCAGAAAAACATTTTTAAAGTTAAACATAAGCTTCTTTATAGCCTAGAACGGTATCATAACAAGTAAATTTATCATCTCTGGAGATCCCACCGAGCTCTGTGCTCCATAGACCCTGAATGGAGCAACATCACGCATATTCGACTGCCACCCTACTTACCATGGTCATGCGGTGAGAAGGAATTGGGGACACCCATTCTTCTGATCGATACAGGTTTGGAATACCAAGCGGTCAAATGTTTATCGCCTGTCTTATGGGTAGACAATGCACCTATATGGAATGAATGGAGGTCTGCTGGTGTCACCTGCCTTTGGGCTTTGCTTAGCAAACCGCATGGGTAAATAAAATGATTCATTGAGGAGCCTGAAGGGTTTACAACTACTGATGACTATGAATGTTACCTCATTATGTGAAATTAGATTGTGAGCTCTCCACGGGCAGGGACCTGTTTTTCTTCTTTAGAGCGTAATGAAGGAGAAGTAACATGATCTGGTCTTAGTGCTTTCAGCTTCTTTACAGTGTTGCCTTGTGGCATGGAGTTCAAGCAGCATTGTACAGGGCTATCAAAGCATTAAGAACGTCTGCAGAATCTTGTAGAAGAAATCCAGCCATAGCTGCTGCTCCTTCTGGCCATACTGTGGGTATTATACCTCGGTGTCATGTTCGGCATCAGTCTCCGTCAGTGCTGGCACAGCACAATAAAATTTCATTAGTCCTGCAATCACTTGTCTATAGAACTAGTCCCACTTGAATCCGAATTCTTCAGATAGTCCCGATTTTTGAGAAGTGTGAGGTGGAAGGTGCCCTCCTTCCCCTGTGTAATGCTCCAGATCCTAGGTTCTTACCCTGATGTACGCCTTTCCCGGGGGTAAGTTCCAAGTCTCTAGTGGGCACTTGCACTGTGCTGATGCTGTGCTTTTTTAATAAGCAGCACAATGTCATTCATCATTTTACAGCCTTGTGGGACTTGTGTAATTTGTTTCAATAGGTAGAACTTGGCTTAGACCCATTGAGGGACTCTGCTCCAGGTCAGCTCTTCTCATACTGTGAAGCGGTTCCTCATGGGTGTGATGGTGGGGCTCTGCTGAGGAGGTGATTTTGACAAAAGTTTTTGTATGCTGCAAAAGTCCTTCTCTGGTTACACCAAATTCTGGTTTAGCAACAGAACTGACTCCTTTTGTGCTCCTGTTAAACGGGTTTTCCAGAAATTCGATATTTATGGCCTATTCTCAGGATAGGTCATAAATATTATAAGCAGTGGGCAGTCCCAACGCCCAGCACCTCTGCCAATCATCTGTTTGAAGAGACCCCGCTGCAACCACTTCCTAGGTCAGTGACGTCATATTCACCGGTCACATGGCCTAGTTGCAGCTGTGTCCCATTCAAGTGAATGGGCCTGAGCTGCAATACCAAACACGACCACTACACAATGTGCGGCACTGTGCTTGGTATGCTGTGAGGACGGCCCAGCATAGCAATCCTCTTCTAATTGCTGATTGGGCCCACCTACCGGTCATGTTTTCAGGATTTCCTTAGTATTGAGCAGATGAGATATATATGTCAATGCATCAAGACTTGCCACATGTATTCATTCTGTGGGATATTCTCAAACCATGACCGACAAGTGGGTCCTGATGACTGGAGCTGAGAAACACTGCTGTAGATCATACGATCAGCCCCTCTGCCTTTTAAATGTATAAATGACGCCAGATCCAGGACGGGCTGCACAGATTATTCAAGACTTGTGTCTTAAAGGGGTTCTCTGGGAATTAAGAAAATGAAAATACTTGAATATTACTTTATTATGAATATATTCCCAAATACCTTATGTTCGCTATAATTGCTTGTTTTGTCTGGGGAGTAATCCTTAGGGGAAATAAAATGTCCGCCGTTCTATTAGTACACACAAAATCTGTCCCAATCACACAGTGAAGTTACTTCAGAACACTGAGCTAAAGAGCTGCCTCATCCTCCTCTCTGCTCTGCTTGTCAGAGATTATGATCCTGAATACAGCTGATAAGATCTTCAGCTGAATCTCTATAGGAATGGAGTTCAAGAAGAGACATGTAGTACAGATAGGGCGGACAGGACAGACTGCATACAAGTCCTGCTGCTCATCACCCACCTCCTCTCTGTACTCCATGTCTCTTCATGAACTCCATTCCTACAGAGATTCAGCTGAAGATCCTATCAGCCGTATCCAGGATCATAATCCCTGACAAGTAGATTAGAGAGGAGGATAAAGCAGCTCTTTAGCTCAGTGTTCTGAAGTAACTTGTCCTGCTGTGTGATTAGGACAGGTTTTGTGTGTACTAATAGGACGGCAGCCATTTTATTTCTCCTAATGATTGCTCCCCAGACAAAACAGGCCAATATAACTAATGAAGGGTATTTGGGAATATATTTATAGTAAAGTAATATTTAAGTATTTTCAGTAATTTTATTCTTCGGGGCTCCGTTCTCCATTCTAGCGATATGCCCCCATTGTCTGAAAAGGGAAAACCCCTTTAAGGAGTTTCCTTTTTAACTTATGAACATTTTAGGGACTTTAATGATAACATATACTGTTTTTACATAATTTATGTCTCTTCTGTCTGTAGTTTCCTCTTTTTTTTTTTTTTTTTTTGTATGTCCACATACAGTGTATATGAATTAGTACGTATTGCAGGTTTGTCATGTGCTGACATCTACTGGCCTAAAATGGTGAAATGCAGGCTGGATAATGGCAACCCATCACCAGGACAACCCCTGTAAAAGCAAACAAGAGGGCGCCCCTGCCTCTTCTAAAAAGGGATTTGTGTGTGTTCGTGTAGAAAGCATAAATGAGAGGATGACGGATGTTGTTCTGCCTCAGACACAATAGGAAGAATGTAGACCATGGACAGAGGGCTTTTTTTTGTTTTTGTGATTCAGCACATGTGGTGGTTTAACACCCTTAACTTTTATTGGGTTACCAAAATCAGTGCTGCTTATTAATACAATTTTAGAGAAATGAATATTTTTTTCATACTGTAGCGCTTTATTCTTTTTGCATATTAACCCCGAAGTTAAATATTTAAACTGATTCCTTAATTTGTGACTGTCGTTTCGATAAAAAAAAAATGTATAGTCTTGTGAATAAGGTGGTGATGGTTTGAGTTGATGCGTATATTTTGCCGGGAAAGGAGAAGACACAAGCGGTAATAAATGCTCCTGTCTTCTCTGGGTACCCGGCTGTGTATGACACCAGGACACCTGACCTGCTCCTGCAAGATGTGCTGCAGTGACGGCAGAAGGCATGCCTGTAGACCACCTGGTGGTCGTGAAGTTCAGCATTTGACTGAAGATTTTAGAGACTACATCCATAGAGATGTTATACTTTACTTTTATAGATACTACGTAGAAGTGTATTAAAGGGGCCACCCCATCATTAATGGCAAATCTTTCTAACAAAGCTAGACCCAGCCCTGTACCTCCCATGGATCCAGAGATCTCCTCATTCATTGCTCTGCTAGATTTATATCAAGCTGACAGTTCGAAGGGAGTGTCCATTCTGCTGTAGCTCAGGGGGCGTGGCCATGCTCTCCCTATCACAGCTCAGGAGCCAGTTGAAGGATAAAACTGAGCATGTGCGGCCATCTCAGGGAGTCGGACAAAGAAATAGGTAAAAAAAAAACCAGCAGGTGGTGCTATACAGATACATTTTATTGAATACTGGTTATACGAAATTTTCAATTATGTGCAATTACAAAAGTATTCAGATCCAGGTGCTGGTTTGAAAACTGTAGAGTTTGTTAAGGTCATTTAGAAGTCCTGGCCGGTCTGGCCTCTACATGCTCCTACATTACATGATTGACTGATGGTCGGGGCGGCTCTTTGTCAGGGTGTATGTTTAGTCTCAGAAAACCCCTTTTAATACTTTGGTTCTTTATTTTGCATTGCAGTAAAAAAGAAAAATGTGAAAAAACCTCGTCCATTAATAGGTTTTTATTCCTCCATCTGTAGAACATTGACAGAGTGGTGTTTGTTGGGAACTTTCTAAGAATCAACATGGTCTCGATGACGCTGCTGTCTTATGCAATGGATTACTGGTCAAAAGGACAACTGAAAGCCCTCTTTTTGGAACATGAGGTAAAAGCAGCATTAGAAAGGGGGTGCCGAGGAGAAGGGTGGGCTGTACTGGAGGCTTCTCCTGGTAACACGCATTAAACCCATAGCTAGATAGTCCTGCTCACAGCTAAGAAGTGGAGGTAGTTCTGCCCAGACCAGGGATAGGCAATCTCCAGCACTTCAGCTGTTGTAAAACTACAACTCCCAGCATGCACACTTGCTCTACCGTTTTCAGAACTCCCACAGAAGTGAATAAGGAATTTTAGTTTGTAGCCGAAGGTTCCTGACCCCTGGTCTAGACAATGCTCTGTGGGTTAAACAGACTGAACTCCAGACTGATACATTGTAGCAAACCAGCAGAATGATTTGTCTCACGGAGCACTGCCTAGACTGCATACATGTATTCACTTCTCCATTTGCACCCTGTGATTGTAAAAAGAAAAAGGTTGTTCTAATTCACTGACAGCAACCAGATTCTAAGAATGGCTTCCTGTTGGCCAAAAACCCCTTTTCCATAGACTTATACTCTTTTGCCACTGTCTCCATGCCTAGCATCATCCCTAAGCACGCGACTGCTGTGATATGTGACTGTATTTCATTCAGGGTGAGGCTATCTTTATGCCCCTCACCCAAGTGATGCGGCGGTTGTGTCATCATGAGACAGGAAGAAGCTGCACTACTTCCATCAGGCATCTTTCTTTGTCTCTTGACTGAGGGCTGTAGTGGAACAATGCGGGTCCGAGAAGTTAACCCTTAGGATACCGGAGATTTTTTTTATTCCCTATCTTCCTTGAGCCATAACTTCTTTATTTTTCTGTTCACATAGCTATATGGGGGCCTATTTTTGGCGGGACAAGTTGTACTTTCTAATGCCACCAAAATTCCAAATGGGGTGAAATTGGGGGGAGAAAAATTTCCTCAGTTTTTAAGGATTTTTGTTCCCACTGCATTCCCTTTACCACAAAACTGATCTGTGCCCTTCATTCTCTGGGTTAGCACGATTACACTGATACCACATATGTATAGGTTTTAATGTCTAAATAATGTAAAAATAAATGTAAACTTAGAAAAAAAAAAAAGAAAAAAAAAATATAAATATTTTTTTAATCACCATATTCTGACCCGCATAACTTTTTTATAGCTATATCTAGGCATGAGCGAATCGACTTCGGATGAGCGCTCCGTACAGTATTAGAATGTATTGGCTCCGATAAGCCAAAGTTATTAAAAAAAAACATTTCCCGAACTCGGGCGTTTTTGGACACGGTGATGCCCATGATGTTTATATTTTTGGTTATTTATGTATTATTTTTTTTTTCTATGGAAAGGGGGGTGATTTAAACTTTTTTATATATTTTTTTAAAATATATTTTGAAGCTCCTATTTGAGCCTACAAAATCCATATAAAAACAAAACAAAAAAAAAAACCTGAACCATCATGGATCTTTTAGACCCATTTTTGTACAGAATTGCTCCTTTCTTATGTTGGCCTGCCACCTGCTGGCCAAAATAGGAATTTCAGCTTCAATACCCTGGGTCTCTTCAGAAACCCACCGGCCATGACGCCTGCTGCACGCACGAGCGGGCGCCATGTTAGCCCATCGTCCCAGCACCGTACATGTACTGTGCTGGTAGCGAACGGGTTAAAGCTCAGTATGTAGGAGCCTTCACCCATGATGTTGTAATTAGGAAAGGATTTTTTACTCCCTGGACAACCCCTTTAAAGAGGACAGGTCTGTTTTAGCAACAACTTGCATCCCCCTTATAATAACAATTCTGGAATATCTATTTGTTTGACTCTATTTTGTGTGCCGTTCCTTTATTATTCCTGCTATAAGTTATGAATGCATTGCTACCAGTTTGCCCTGCGGGTTCAGATGGGTGTTACCAGTTAGGGGTGTGTCCTTGCACAGTCTGACTAATCAGTGCTGCCAGTGGCAGACTGTGCAGGGACACCCCCTTCCCCCCCCCCAACTGGTAGCACCCATCGGAACCTGCAGTGCAAACTAGTAGCAATGCATTCATAACTTCTAGCAGGAATAATAAAGGCATAAAAATAGATGCTCCAGAACTGTTATTACATGGTTGATGCAAATAGTTACTAAAAAAAGACACGTCAGGAGAGGGGTCTGGTCCTCTTTAAGTCGCAGGGCACAGACCATCTCCAATGGACAGGCATTGAGAAACGAACCCCCTTACTGCCCGGGTTGGTGCTATAAGTATTGTGTATTTTGTCTATTATAGGGTTACTTCGGAGCAGTCGGAGCCCTGCTGGAGCTTTTCAAGATGAATGACGAGCACTGAAAGAAGACGCTGCCTCCGATGTTTGTGCTGCTCAATGCCGTTGTCTGAGCTTCCAGAAGGCCCATGAAGCCATGTCAGATGAATGAATCCTGTAAATAGCGAGGACGGAGAGACTGTACATAGATCTGTACATTTTACTGTAAAAACAAACCGTGCACCATGGCCAAATGTACTGTAGTGATCGGGAACTGATTTTATTGCAGTAATTCCTTTTTTCTATTTATTTTCTGTAAATAGCCTTATAATCTGCCCTTGGTGAAGGGCTGCTGCTGTTAAACCTGGAGATCTGATTTTATGCTTTTCTGTCTGAGATAGTATGAATATAGACAAATCTGTAAATGTAATAAGGAGGTGCCTGGCGGGCAACATGACGTTGCCTACGGAGAATGTGGGACTGTGTAATAAAACCCATGAATAATGTTAGATAATGTGCACTTTCCAACCTTCAGTCCTGTAAAATTTTACATGGTACTTAACAATCTGTCGTTGGCGGCACCCGTAGGATGGCGGACCCTTTGTCCAGGTCTGGACCGGAAGTAACCCATTCTTTTCCTGTAGTAGTATATGCAGCTGAACAGGAAAAGAAGCAGCCACTTCCGGGCAGAAGAGGCCGCATCCTGTATCAACGCAACGGAGATGGCCGCGTCAATGGGGCAGGGGTGGGTAAGTACTAGAGTTGAGTGAAGCAAGCTTCGGATGCTTCGTCCAAAGTCAATTCATTCAAAACTTAGGATTGATACCGTACGGAGATCTGTCTCCATAGAATGAATGTGCTCCGAAGAGCCGAAGCCAGTTACTCGCAAAGTCAGGGGGGACTTCATTGAATAACTTTAGTAATTGATTTTTAAAGTGGAAAACAACTTTAAAACTTGAAGCCGAACACGACTTCGGGTCCGAGGTACTAGTCGGAATCAAAGCTGAGTTCTGTTTCAAGTTTTAAAGTGATTTTCGAATTTAAAAATCAATTACCGAAGTTATTCAAGGAAGTCACGCCTGACTTCGCGAGTAACTGACTTCGGCTCGTCGGAGCCCATACGTTCTAATACTGTATGGAGACAGATCTCCGTACAGTATTAATCCAAAGTTTTGAACGAAGTGATTTCGGATGAAGCATCTGAAGCTCGCTTCGCTCAACTCTAGACTAAGTTTCATCGAAGACCTCTTTCTTCCACAGGTTGGTAACAGCAGCAGGTTTAGAAGAAATGAGTGGAGAACCCCTTTAACTAATAGAGGTCCTAAAAGATGTCTGTTTTAGTATATATATATATATATATATATATATATATATAAATATATATAATTCCCCATGAAATAACAGTCCTGGTGCATCTTTTTTCCCCATAACTCTGTGTTGTGAGGTTCCTCTGTTATTCCTCTTGTAAATATATGATCAGATTGACACCTACGGTAAGTGTGATCAATCAGTTTGACACTATCAGTGTGTAGGGATATCTACCTAGGAAGACTTGAATCTCCAGGAAAGCACCCTTAACTGCACATCTAATCTGCTGCTACTACTGGGACTCTCATTAGTGCTTTCTCTACTCAATATTCCGGTTTTTGTTTTATGAGATTCCAGATTATCTTGCAATCTGTGCCTGAAATGAGTGACAGATTATCAGAATGTCACTGAATTAAAGGGCTTTTGGGGGCATACTCTCTTGTCTCGGCAGCCGTACTGCCAAGCATGCAGCGGCGTCTCTGCACGCCCGATATCAGAACAGGCGGAGTGGGGGGGTGGTGGTATGCCTGCACAACCCCTTTAATGAAATTGTGTCGTGTGTAATGAGAAGCCCGCACATTCAAGCAGGAGACGTTCAACCTTTTAGTCCCAATGATCTCGACATCTGCATAGTATTCCCTCAGATTTTTATTTTTTTGGGTCGTTGACGCCACATCAGTGATTTGCTCCCATCCCCTTTAAAGATGTTCCTTAAAGGATTTGACACTTGCCTGCCGAGGGAACGCCCAGCAGAGCAGATACTTGGGGGTGAATTTGCATGTTTTGCAGAAGTTATATAAAGTGCTTTTTGTAAGGTACACTGTGTTACCGAATATGTGTAGGCGATATCGGTTTAGGGGGTCAAAACTGCTTATAGGTTCCCTATAATGGGGTCCTTTGGGGGGAGGTTTGTGGTGCTAATGATCATGAGTGGGTTATGTAGAAAAACAAACTCCCTTATAAGAATATATCTTCTTACTGATTTTATGCAGTGATTGACATTTCCTTTATTTTTTACTTTTTTATTTGTTTCAGAATTGTGTTTGGGTTTCTAATTTTTCCACTTAAATTTTTTATTTCATTATTTTTTATTTTTTTTGGACACAACCATTGGCTGTCTATGGCTTTTTGATGAAACATACTGTAGATGATGCTGAAAACTGTCCATTGTGAGTCATTTTAACACTACCTGTAATGGCAAGTAGCTGTCGGTTGACGTATGGCCCTTTTCTGTATACTGTGCACCTCAAGTGTCCCAAACTGAGAGCATCTACGCTATGCATAGAGTCAGCAATATGCACATAATGTACGTGACACGTATAGAAAGAGCTGCTACTATCATTTACACATATGCCTGTAAGGGACAGGTCACTTGTGCCTGGTTACCTTGTCATTTTGTATGTCCGGTTACCTTGTCTGATTCATGTCTTGCTTCGTCACATCTCCTTTGGGCTTAGTGTAAAAAAACACCAGAGGTAAAGTGGTGCGGTAATATTCTATGGGACAGTTGTGTCACAGGGGGCAGAGATTTTTCTGGACTTCCTGTCACTTCTCCCGCTTAGGGACACTACAGTCAGCCTCACCCCGGCCCGATATAGTTGCTTTCAGGCTCTCGAGGTTGACATTCAGCACACAGTATTAGGGCTCAGGCACACGGCTGGAGTTTTGGTCCGCATTTATTGCGGATCGGATGCGGACCCATTCATTTCAATGGGACCGCAAAAGGTGCGAACAGCCCACCATGGGCTGTCCGCATCCATATGTCCAGTGCGCGGCCCTGCAAAAAAAAATAGAACATTTCTTATTCTTGAACATTTTGTGGACAAGGATAGGACATTTCTGCAGGAGAAAAAAAAACATGGCGCCATGCACTCAGCCAGGAAACCTGTTTTGCGGATCTAAGATTTGCGGACTGCAGAACACGGCTGTGTAAATGAGCCCTTAGAGAAAACATTTAGGGTCCTTTTCCATGGGTTGATAATCGGCTAAACACGTGTGCCTGATGCCAATGATCAACTAACAGACAAGCCAACTCTATTTTTGCAGCGTCATAAAAGAACTGATCAGTCGATAAACTAATTATTTGTCAGCAGCATATGGCGAGGGTGTGCTGCCGACATAATGTAAAAGTGTATAGGCACAAAGTATCTTATTAATGATTAAGGGCTGGACAAGCGCCATTGGATGATGAACTCACCCGTGGGCGCTCGTTTGTGCCGTATTACACAGGCCAGTGCAAAGCAATGTGGACGGAAGGATTGCTACTGCAGCCGTTCCTACCATATTCAGCTCTATTGATTCCATGGGAAGATCTGCTGCCTATAATTGTGCAGAGTAGTTCAGCTCGGTAGAGCGAAATGTTCTGTAAGTCAGTGATAGGGCGCAGAGAGTTAAAGAGCATCTGTCAGCAGGATCAACCCTGTCAAAGCAGGCATGCTGGCAGCAGCTTAATCCTGTGTACCCACTGAGAAAACATGCGCACTCGGCCGCCCCGATTTCCCCTGTGGTCACAGCACTGTAGTTAAACGGCTTCTGATGTTTGAACTAAATAGAGCTGAAATTAGAAGTTTGATACTCGTACCTCCTCCTGGAATCAGAAATCTTCAAACCTGCATATTGTATGAAAATAAGTCCATGAACCACTGGATACGGTAGAGCGAGGAACAGAATACCTCCGTAGCACAGTGCCTTATGGAACACCACACGGTGGCCCAGTAGTACTGAAGGGATTCTGAGTGCAACGTTCCGGGCCCTGCTAATTGCACAAGGAATAAAGGTAGCCATTCACCTTTGACACCAGCTGGACAAACCCTCATTCTGCCGACAGTTATCCATTCTGACTCCCCTGTACACGTTCACACTGGGCTCACAACATGCAAACGTGCTTGTTTTCTCAATAGGGAGAGTGCAAAAAGCCGCTGCCAGATATCTGTACTGTCTTTTCTGCTTTGAGAACTAAAGGATTGGGTATGTTCAAATCTAACATGCCCGACCCTTCGTTCCTCTGACATCTGCTCTTGGAAGAGAGTCAGGACACTGCTAGACACATTGTACTGCTGAAATCAGAGGGTTCGGCCAACATTCATCCTTGTTGTATGGCCACCTTAAAGGGAACCTGACTCTCTGAAATGTAGTGCAATCTGCAGACAGCATGTTATAGAGCAGGAGGAGCTAAGCAGATTGATATATCGTTTTTTGGGGATAAAATTCAGTAATCTCTGCTCTTTCTGACTTGACTTGTTCACGGGGGCCATCTTATCAGTAATTGATAGCATCTTTGTATACACACGTATGCAGGGATTATGTCAGTCACTGATAGTTGTACATAGGAGAGGTGATATCAGTGATTGATAGTATTCCCTGTGTAAGTGTGTATACAGAGAGCTGTCTGTCACTGATAGTTGTACATGGGGGAGGTGTAATCAGTGATTGATAGCATTCTCTTTGTAAGTGTATACAGAGAGCTGTCAGACACTGATAGTTGTACATGGGGGAGGTGTAATCAGTGATTGATAGCATTCTCTTTGTAAGTGTATACAGAGAGCTGTCAGACACTGATAGTTGTACATGGGGGAGGTGTAATCAGTGATTGATAGCATTCCCTGTGTAAGTGTATATACAGAGATAGCTGTTAGTCACTGATAGTTGTACATGAGGGAGATGTTATCAGTGATTGATAGCATTCCCTGTGTAAGTGTATATACAGAGATAGCTGTTAGTCACTGATAGTTGTACATGAGGGAGATGTCTTCAGTGATTGATTCTCTGTGTAATTGTATATACAGAGAGCTGTCGGTCACTGATGACTGTACACAGGGGAGGTCTTACGTCCAGAAGGAGCAGAGGTTTAAAGGAATAAAGTGCAAGTTTTACTGAATCTTTTCCCATAAACCATATATCAATCTGCTCAGCTCCTCCTGCTCTATAACATGCTGCCTGTAGATTGTAATGCATTTTGTAGTGACACAGGTTCTCATGGAAAGCACTGTGGTTCTTTCATGAGATTCTGGAATTTTAGATAAAATTCCACTCCTAATAAGCTTGGCTATGGAAACATCACCAATGTCAGTTATTTTTCTGTATCTTCAGAGAATTTTTTTTTTTACTTTTAAATATTTTAATCTAAATACACAAATAATTTATTATACTTGTTTTTAATGTTGAATTTTGTTTAGCTCATATCTTCAAATCACAAAAAAGCATTTTGGCCATTCTTTCGTGTGAAAATTAAACTGATCTTAGAAACTGGAAATTAATGTTTTATCCAAGTCTGTAATGTGTTTTTTTTTTCTTTCTGTGGCCTACAACAAGTTGATTACATGCAGTTAATAAGTGTGTGTTCATCTGTTCATGTTGAATACTTTTAATTAGGATTTCATTGAACGTGTTTCCTTGTGTGTCAAACTATTTTGAAATCTGTTAATATGTGAAACATTGTACAAATCTGTATATTTCATTTGTCCTCATTTTCACCTTGACGTAATTAATACTTGCCAACAGTTTGTCCGCTTAAAATAAAACTTGCAACATTTTAAGGTTGTTTTTTCGTCTTTTAGAGTTATTTTTGCTGTGAATTGTGAAGTAGTGCAAGTGGAAAGTGAAAAACTCTGCAGCGGCATGGTGACTTGCTTTAGATTTCACCCTTTGTATTGCAAAAAGTGAGAGTGCAGCAAAAAGTCTGTGGCAGTCGCCCAACATAAAAGGCCTTTGCTGGATTTGATATTTTGCAGCATGCCCTTGCATACCTTATTATGATATTATTTTATTTTTTATTTTTTTTCCTATACCTGTGGACAGGGTTTTGTAAATGCCATTCACATATACTGTACTGTAATTTGATGCAGATTTTCAGTATGGAATCCACAACTCCCATGTTTGAATGCAGTCTTACAAGTAAAAGTTACATTACAATTCATTTATAGTGTTACACATATATATGTGTGTGTGTGTGTGTGTGTGTATATATATATATATATATATATATACAGTACAGACCAAAAGTTTGGACACACCTTCTCATTCAAAGAGTTTTCTTTATTTTCATGACTGAAAATTGTAGATTCACACTGAAGGCATCAAAACTATGAATTAACACATGTGGAATTATATACATAACAAAAAAGTGTGAAACAACTGAAAATATGTCATATTCTAGGTTCTTCAAAGTAGCCACCTTTTGCTTTGATTACTGCTTTGCACACTCTTGGCATTCTCTTGATGAGCTTCAAGAGGTAGTCACCTGCTCTGTCACCTGCTCTGTCAGGTTTAATAAGTGGGATTTCTTGCCTTATAAATGGGGTTGGGACCATCAGTTGCGTTGTGGAGAAGTCAGGTGGATACACAGCTGACAGTCCTACTGAATAGACTGTTAGAATTTGTATTATGGCAAGAAAAAAGCAGCTAAGTAAAGAAAAACGAGTGGCCATCATTACTTTAAGAAATGAAGGTCAGTCAGTCCGAAAAATTGGGAAAACTTTGAAAGTGCAGTCACAAAAACCATCAAGCGCTACAAAGAAACTGGCTCACATGCGGACCGCCCCAGGAAAGGAAGACAAAGAGTCATCTCTGCTGCGGAGGATAAGTTCATCCGAGTCACCAGCCTCAGAAATCGCAGGTTAACAGCAGCTCAGATTAGAGACCAGGTCAATGCCACACAGAGTTCTAGCAGCAAACACATCCCTAGAACAACTGTAAAGAGGAGACTGTGTGAATCAGGCCTTCATGGTAGAATATTTGCTAGGAAACCACTGCTAAGGACAGGCAACAAGCAGAAGAGACTTGTTTGGGCTAAAGAACACAAGGAATGGACATTAGACCAGTGGAAATCTGTGCTTTGGTCTGATGAGTTCAAATTTGAGATCTTTGGTTCCAACCACCGTGTCTTTGTGCGACGCAGAAAAGGTGAACAGATGGACTCTACATGCCTGGTTCCCACCGTGAAGCATGGAGGAGGAGGTGTGATGGTGTGGGGGTGCTTTGCTGGTGACACTGTTGGGGATTTATTCAAAATTGAAGGCATACTGAACCAGCATGGCTACCAAGGGCCAACAAGTGCTAAGCATCTCTGGGAACTCCTTCAAGACTGTTGGAAGACCATTTCAGGTGACTACCTCTTGAAGCTCATCAAGAGAATGCCATGAGTGTGCAAAGCAGTAATCAAAGCAAAAGGTGGCTACTTTGAAGAACCTAGAATATGACATATTTTCAGTTGTTTCACACTTTTTTGTTATGTATATCAAGAGAAGACTTTCACCAGAGTGAATACAGAGGGTTCACCACAAGATGTAAACCATTGGTGAGCCTCAAAAACAGGAAGGCCAGATTAGAGTTTGCTAAACAACATCTAAAAAAGCCTTCACAGTTCTGGAACAACATCCTATGGACAGATGAGACTAAGATCAACTTGTACCAGAGTGATGGGAAGAGAAGAGTATGGAGAAGGAAAGGAACTGCTCATGATCCTAAGCATACCACCTCATCAGTGAAGCATGGTGGTGGTAGTGTCATGGCGTAGGCATATATGGCTACCAATGGAACTGGTTCTCTTGTATTTATTGATGATGTGACTGCTGACAACAGCAGCAGGATGAATTCTGAAGCGTTTCGGGCAATATTATCTGCTCATATTCAGCCAAATGCTTCAGAACACATTGGACGGCGCTTCACAGTGCAGATGGACAATGACCCAAAGCATACTGCAAAAGCAACTAAAGAGTTTAAGGGAAAGAAGTGGCATGTTATGCAATGGCCAAGTCAATCACCTGACCTGAATCCGATTGAGCATGCATTTCACTTGCTGAAGACAAAACTGAAGGGAAAATGCCCCAAGAACAAGCAGGAACTGAAGACAGTTGTAGTAGAGGCCTGGTAGAGCATCACCAGGGATGAAACCCAGCGTCTGCTGATGTCTATGCGTTCCAGACTTCAGGCTGTAATTGACTGCAAAGGACTTGCAACCAAGTATTAAAAAGTGAAAGTTTGATTTATGATTATGTCCCATTACGTTTGGTCCCTTAACAAGTGGGAGGCACATATGCAAACTGTTGTAATTCCTACACCGTTCACCTGATTTGGATGTAAATGCCCTCAAATTAAAGCTGACAGTCTGCAGTTAAAGCACATCTTCTTCGTTTCATTTCAAATCCATTGTGGTGCTGTATAGAGCCAAAAATCGTGTCGATGTCCCAATATTTATGGACCTGACTGTGTGTGGGGCAAGTAGCAAAGGATTTTACTCAAATCTGCCATCGGCTTTGAAATGAATGAACAAGTGCATATCAGCCAGGTGATTGTCGGGAAGGAAGCATTCCTTCCCAGCAATCGCTGGCTCATCAGTGGAAGAGCTATTACATCTAATGCCATCGCTCGTCCTCATGCTGCTGGCAAACGATTCAGTATATTAGCACGATCTGCCACCGGCAAACAATGCTTTTTATGCCTGCTCTAAAACTCTGATTGCCCGATGAATAAACGTTTGCTGATTTATCTGGTGATCTGCGGCAGAATTACACAGATAGATCATTGCTAACGAATGTTCCTACAAACGTTTGATCTGCACGATTATCTTATAGTGTAATATAAGCTTTATGGGTGTATTAGACACCTCGGTGCTGACAGCTATTGTTGGGAGGGAAGTGTACCCTACCGGCAGTCGCCAGATAGCAGCCGTGTCCTCTGCTAGCTATTACATGCAGCGGCGTCTTTGGCAACATGGGGAGGAGCAATCAGTATGACATCGCTCGTCCCCATGCAGGACAGTGGTGTGTCGGTGGCAGATCGTAATTTCACAGCACGATCTGCCACCAGCAAATCCAGATCTTTTATCGTGCTTGCTCGTTTATCTGGCAATCAGAGGCAGTATTAGACTGACAGATGATCGCTAGCAAGCCTTTATAGGAACGCTTGTTAGCGATTACCGGGCAGATAATCTGCCCGTCTAATGTACTGTTTAGTTTAGCTCAGGTAAGTGTAACATCACTGAACATTCAATACCAGGAGTCTTCACTGGTCTTATAGATCTTCCCTATAGGGAACAAACTCCATAATTGCCTAGATAGATAATTATGGAAAAACCACGAAAATGCAAACTACCTGCCATAGTGTTTTTGTTCAGTTATATTACATTTATTTGATCACAGATTACAAACTTTTTTATTTATTTTTTGTGTATAACAATTATCTGGAGAATCCGGGTATTTATATTTATTTTTTATGCTTCAGGGCAAATTCATTTTAATTGTGGCCACTAATCTTTTAACCCTTTCAGGGCCTGCTATATTTCACCTTAAAGGGGTTCTCCGGGAATAAAATAAAAAAAACCTTAATATTACTTCATTATAAATATATTTCCAAATACCTTTCAATAGTTATAAAGGCTTGTTTTGTCTAGGAAGCAATCATTATGAGAAATAAAATGGCTGCCGTCCTACCAGTACACACAAAACCTGTCCTAATCACACAGGAGGACAAGTTACTTTACAACACTGAGGTGCTTCCGTTCCACATTCGTGTGCAGGAGGCCTAAGAATGGCGTTCATGAGATGACATGAAGTACACAGGGGAGGGTGTGGATAATGAGCAGCAGCTATTATATTCAGTCGCCATTACCATAGCCCCACAGTCTGTCCTCTCTTTACTTCATGTCTTTTCATGGACTCCATTTCTACAGAGATTCAGCTGAAGATCTTATCATCTGTATTCAGGATCATAACCCCTGACAGGTAGAGCAGAGAGGAGGAGGAGGCAGCTCTTTAACCCAGTGTTGTGAAGTAACTTGTCCTCCTGTGTGATTAGGACAGGTTCTGTGTGTACTAACAGGACGGCAACCATTTTGTTTCCCCTGATGATTTCTCCCTAGACAACATGAGCCATTATAAATAATGAAAGGTATTTAGGAATATATTTATTATAAAGTAATATTTAAGTATTTTCATTTTCTTGATTCCCGGAGAACCCCTTTAAGGACCAGGCCATTTTTGGGAAATTTGACACGTCAATTTATGTGGAGATATCTTTGGAACGCTTTTACTTATCCATGCCATTCTGAGACTGTTTTGTCGTGACACATTTAACTTCATGATGGTGGTAAATATCAGTCAATATTGTTCTTTTTTTTTTATCCCAAATTTACCCAAAATTTGCAACTTTCCAAATTTCAATTTCTCTGCTTGTAAAACATATAGTGATACCTCATATAGTAGTTATTACTTTACATTTCCCATATGTCTACTTTATGTTTGGATCGTTTTGTGAATGCCATTTTATTTTTACGTTAGGTTTGGAAGCAAATCTTGCTGAAAATTTCCAAAACCCACTTTTTTTTAACCCCTTAAGGACTTATTGGAGGACATAAAGGGAGAACAGAGCGGTGCCCAGGGATAATAGTAAGTACAGTGAGATCCCTGGGCGCCGCTGTATATGTAATGATACTTAGTTCACAATGTTTGGACCGATGAAAGGTCCTCTTTAAGTGCCAGTTCAGGTCTGAAGTCACTTTGTAGGGCTCACATAATAGAAACCACCCATAAATGACCCCATTTTAGAAACTACACCCCTCAAGGTATTCAAAACTCATTTTACAAAGTTTGTTAACCCTTTAGGTGTTCCACAAGAATTAAAGGAAAATGTAGATGAAGTTTCAGAATTTTACTTATTTGACAGATTTTCCACTTTAATTAATTTTTTTCCAGTAACAAAGCAAGGGTTAACAGCCAAACAAAACTCAAAATATATTACCCTGATTCTGTAGTTTACAGAAACACCCGATATGTGGTCGTAAACTGCTGTATGGGCACACGGCAGGGCATAGAAGGAAAGGAATACCATATGGTTTTTGGAAAGCAGATTTCACTAGGATAATTTTAAGTTGCCATGTCACATTTGAAGACCCCTTGATGCACCCCTAGAGTAGAAACTCCCCAAAAAATGACCCTATTTTGGAAACTACGGGATAAGATGGCAGTTTTATTGGTACTATTTTAGGGTATATATGATTTTTTGTTGCTCTATGTTACACTTTTTGTGAGGCAAGGTAACAAGAAATAGCTGTTTTGGTACCATTTTATTTTTTTGCTTTTTACAGTGTTCATCTGACAGGTTAGATCATGTGCTATTTTTATAGAGCAGGTTGTTATGGACACAACAATACCAAATATTTTTTAGTGTCTCCATATTTTGAAAGCCGTATTTATTTTTTATTTTTTGGGCGACTGTCTTATGTAGGGCCTCATTTTTTTCCCGGGATGAGATGATGGTTCGATTGGTACTATATTAGGGTGCATGACTTTTTGATCGCTTGGTATTACACTTTTTGTGATGTAAGGTGCCAAAAAATGGCTTTTTTAACAGTTTTTTTTATTTTTATGGTGGTCATCTGTGGGGTTAAGTCTTGTGATATTTATTACAGCAGGTTGTTACGGATGTGGAGATACCCATTATGTATATATTTTTCTATTTAAGTTTTACACAATAAAAGAATTTTTGAAACAAAAAAAAAAACGTTTTAGTGTCTCCATATTCTGAGAGCCATAGTTTTTTTTATTTTTTGGGCGATTGGTAGGGTCTAATTTTTTGCGGGATATGATGATGGTTTGGTTGGTACTATTTTGGGGTGTGTATGACTTTTTGATCGCTTGGTATTACAGTTTTTGTTATGTAAGGTGACAAAAAAATCCTTTTTTTTACATCGTTTTAAAAAAATTTATTTTACGGTGTTCACCTGAGGGTCATGTGATATTTTAGTAGACCTGGTTGTTACGGACATGGCGATACCTAATATGTCTACTTTTTTTTTTTTTACTTTTAACAAAATAAAAGCATTTTTGAATAAAAAATCATGTTTTAGTGTCTCCATATTGTGAGAGCAGTATTTTTTTTTATTTTTTGCCCGATTCTTTTATGTAGGGGCTCATTTTTTGTGGGATGAGGTGATGGTTTGATTGGTACTATTTTGGGGGGCATTTGCCTTTTTGATCACTTTTTGTTGCACTTTTTGTGATGTATAGTGACAAAAAATTGTTGTTTTAGCACAGTTTTTATTTTATTTTTTCTACGGCGTTGAGGTGAAGGTGTGGATCATGTGATATTGTCATTATGGACGCTGCAATACCCAATGTATGTTATTTTTTTTTCTAGTTTTTTTTACAATTTCATACAGTTTCATTTTGGGAGAGGGGCCTTTTTTTTTTACTTCAAACTTTTTATTTATTTTTATTATGAAAAACACATTTTTTTTTGTCCTACTCTGGGACTTCAACTTCTGGAGTCTAATCCCCTCTGCAATGCATTACAATACATCCTATATTGTAATGCATTGACTGTCAGCTTCTATGCAGACAGCCTGCCTGTGAGACTCAGCCTAAGGGCTCGGATCCGCAATACACGGGCACCGTTCCGTGGCCATTCCGCATCACGGATGTGGACCCGTTCATTTCAATGGGCCCGCAAATCCAGAGATGCAGAACGGAACACTACCAAAGCACTACGGAGTGCTTTCTGGGGTTCCATTCCGTGCCACTGCAAAAAGATAGAACTTGCTCTATCTTTTTGCGGAATGGAAGGATCGCCCCATGGACGGTGACCGTGCATTGCGGACCGCACGGGCTTCACACAGGTTCGTGTGAACGAGCCCTAAGGGGCTGGATTTCACAGGCTTCCGTAGAAGGCAAGCCCCGATGCCTATGGAAGGCATCAGGCTTGCCTTCTCTGCCAATAGGTCTCCGTCACTGCAGTGTGGGGTCCCGATGGGGACCCCGCAAACCCTCTGCATGCTGCGGTCAAAGCATACAAGGGGTTAATATGCCGGCATCTGTGTTTTCACCAATGCCGGCGTATACAGCAGGGGCCCGGCAGTCACTGCACCCGCCCAATCATCCCGCCGTACATGTACGGCGCTGGTCCTTAAGTCACGTCCACCAGCGCTGTACATGCACGGCTCGGGTCCTCTACGGGTTTAAAGTTAAAAGGGCAGTCTGAGTTAATAAAAAAAATATCTGACAAATCCCCAAATTGGCTAAAATAAAAAGTAATACTTGTCTCTTTCTCCAGTATTGCTAGTCTGGTCCTACTGCCGCTGCTTACTTACAACCTACTGTGGTAAAGTGGCAATATACGATATGTGCACACTGCAGCCAGTCACTGTCCTCAGTAATCTAAAGGTGGCCATACACATTTAGATAGTTTGGTTGATGGTGTTCGCAGACACGGCCATAGTAAGTCCATATTAGCCGTTACAGTTGATTAATCTGCCCACACGTGTTCAATGAAACTGGGCGATCAGACAAAGACCTTTATGAGAGTTCTCTTTTAAAGAAAGATCTTTCGTCTGATTATAAAATCTAATTATTAGACATGGCCGACTTGTTTTCAAACGATAATGGTCTGTTTCATTGATCGGCTACAACAATTGTTTGTTAGATTTCAACCGACAAACGTTCGTTTTGGTTGAAATTGTTAGTTTTGATCAACTTTAGACTAATGTGTCTAATTAGATGCAGTGGCCATGTGCTGTACACCCGCATCTCACCCCACTGTGACATATGGGTATATGGCAAGTGACTGCTGCAGCCAGTCATTGTCCTCTTGCAAACTCTGACAACAAAGACTTTTTGGCAGATTGGAAGGGATAAAAGGGTGAAGATTATACTAGAAAGCAGCATTTTTTACATTTATGTAGTTAAAATAATGGTGTGCATTAATTCTTTTGTGGAGATAACCCACAATGTTTGTAAATTCAAACTTGAACCTTTAGGTGGTGCTGCATTGCTGCTACATATAGATACAGAGGTGTAACCTGAAGCTCTTTGACACCCATGCAAATTCTGTAACCGGTACTCCCACCACTTGGCATGGCATTTATAATACTGGTATCGCAGAGGGGCTTTCGGGCCTCCTCAACCGCCCCAGCTTAATGTGACTGGTAGCTCTGCTACGCCTATCGCTAAACACCTGTATAGATGTGATTGTATATGTAGCATATAATTGAAAAAAAAATACGAGAATTAAGTTACAGTCTTAAATCCCTTTAATCTGTTACCAGGTTATTAATTTATCACAGATTTTTTTACTAACAATAATTTATGTTACACATTACTTTTTTTTTTTTTTTACTTCAATAATTTGTTAATAATTCATTTAGCTCTGAAATAACATAGACCTCATTACTTGGAGGAATCTGCATTTCGCACCGTATTTCTAAAGAACTTTAACAGAGGTCAGGTGTCCGTTCAAGGGTCACGGATACACTTATGTATACTCTAAGGAGTCAATATAACAAAAATGGGGCCGCAGGTTAAGGGTCTCAAAAGAGAAGTGAGGGTGTCGATAATAATCATAGACAAGAAAGGACCTCAGCCGTGTTAGCCCCCCCATATCAAAATTTTTGAACAAAACATATGCAGTTGGTTAGATCTTTGTTAGATCAGGTTAGATCAATTGTTGTTTGCGTTAGATCTCACACAGAAGTAGAGATATTAACAGTTATTTGCAGGGGGGGCTAACCCGTCATCAGCCCCCCCTTATCAAAAAATTGACCAAACAATTAGCTATTTTGTCAGATATTTGTTAGATCAGGTATGATCAACTAGTTGTTTTGTTAGATCTCACATAATTACAGACTTATTAAGTGATTAATGAGGGGGGGGGGGCTAGCCCCCCCACATGCAATTTTCAGGTAAAATTTGATTTAGAGTAATAGGCCTTCGTTAGATCCGGTAAGATCAAGTGGTTTCAACATTAGATCTCATATAATTATAGAGATATTATGGATATTTGGTATTATGTTAGGGGGGGCTAGCCCCCCATAATGCAATTTTCTGGTAAAATTTAATGCAGACTAATAGGCCTTCGTTAGATCCGATTAGATCAAGTGGTTTCAACGTTAGATCTCATTTAATTGAAGAGATATTATGGATATTTGGTATTACGTCAGGGGGGGCTAGCCCCCCCACATGCAATTTTCTGGTAAAATTTGATGCAGACTAATAGGCCTTCGTTAGATCCGGAAAGATCAAGTGGTTTCAACGTTAGATCTCATATAATTACAGAGATATTTCACATAAAAACACAGATATTAGGTAGTATTAAATAGGGGGGCTAGCCCCCCCACATGCAATTTTCTGGTAAAATTTGATTCAGGCTAATAGGCCTTCGTTAGATCAAGTGGTTTCAACGTTAGATCTCATATAATTACAGAGATATTATGGATATTTGGTATTATGTTAGGGGGGGCTAGCCCCCCGTAATGCAATTTCAGGTAAAATTTGATGCAGGCTAATAGGCCTTTATTAGATCTGGTAAGATCAAGTGGTTTCAACGTTAGATCTCATTTAATTACAGAGATATTTCACATAAAAACACAAATATTAGGTAGTATTAAATAGGGGGGCTAGCCCCCCCACATGCAATTTTCTGGTAAAATTAGATTCAGGCTAATAGGCCTTCGTTAGATCCGGTAAGATCAAGTGGTTTCAACGTTAGATCTCATATAATTACAGAGATATTATGGATATTTGGTATTACATAAGGGGGGGGGGGGCTAGCCCCCCCATAATGCAATTTTCTGGTAAAATTTGATTCAGGCTAATAGGCCTTCATTAGATCCGGTAATATCATGTGGTTTCAATGTTAGATCTCATTTAATTACAGAGATATTTCACATAAAAACACAAATATTAGGTAGTATTATTAAAAGGGGGGCTAGCCCCCCCACATGCAATTTTCAGGTAAAATTTGATGCAGACTAATAGGCCTTCGTTAGATCCGGTAAGATCAAGTGGTTTCAACGTTAGATCTCATATAATTATAGAGATATTATGAATATTTAGTATTACATAAGGGGGGCTAGCCCCCCACATATAATTCTCGGGAAAAAATTAATTCAGGCTAATAGGACTTCGTTAGATCCGGTAAGATTAAGTGGTTTCAACGTTAGATCTCATATAATTACAGAGATTTTTCACATAAAAACACAGATATTAGGAAGTATTAAATAGGGGGGCTAGCTCCCCCTTATGTAATTCCAAATATCCATAATATCTCTGTAATTATATGAGATCTAACATTAAAACCACTTGATCTTACCGGATCTAACGAAGGCCTATTAGCCTGAATCAAATTTTACCAGTAAATTGCATGTGGGGGGGGGCTAGCCCCTCTATTTAATACTACCTAATATCTGTGTTTTTATGTGAAATATCTCTGTAATTATATGAGATCTAACATTGAAACCACTTGATCTTACCGGATCTAACGAAGGCCTATTAGTCTGCATCAAATTTTACCAGAAAATTGCATGTGGGGAGGGGGGGGGGGGGAAATATTTATATCTCTATAATTATATGAGATCTAACGTTGAAACCACTTGATCTTAGCGGATCTAATGCAGATCTATTAGTCTGAATCAAATTTTACCAGAAAATTGCATGTGGGGGGGCTAGCCCCCCCTGACGTAATACCAAATATTTATATCTTTATAATTATATGAGATCTAACGTTGAAACCACTTGATCTTAGCGGATCTAGCGGATCTAAAGCTAGCCCCCCTATTTAATACTGCCTAATATCTGTGTTTTCATGTAAAATATCTCTGTAATTATATGAGATCTAACATTGAAACCACTTGATCTTACCGGATCTAACGAAGGCCTATTATTCTGCATCAAATTTTACCAGAAAATTGCATGTGGGGGGGCTAGCCCCCCTATTAAATACTACCTAATATCTGTGTTTTCATGTGAAATATCTCTGTAATTAAATGAGATCTAACGTTGAAACCACTTGATCTTACCGGATCTAACGAAGGCCGATTAGTCTGCATCAAATTTTACCTGAAAATTGCGTGTGGGGGGGCTAGCCCCCTATTAAATACTACCTAATATCTGTGTTTTCATGTGAAATATCTCTGTAATTAAATGAGATCTAACGTTGAAACCACTTGATCTTACCGGATCTAACGAAGGCCTATTAGTCTGCATCAAATTTTACCTGAAAATTGCATGTGGGGGGGCTAGCCCCCCCTCATTAATCACTTAATAAGTCTGTAATTATGTGAGATCTAACAAAACAACTAGTTGATCATACCTGATCTAACAAATATCTTCCAAAATAGCTAATTTTTTGGTCAATTTTTTGATAAGGGGGGGGCTGATGACAGGTTAGCCCCCCCTGCAAATAACTGTTAATATCTCTACCTCTGTGTGAGATCTAACGCAAACAACAATTGATCTAACCTGATCTAACAAAGATCTAACCAACTGCATATGTTTTGTTCTAAAATTTTGATATGGGGGGGCTAACACGGCTGAGGTCAAGAAAGGATAACCGGCAGTTCACCTTAGCTGGATAAACACCTACGTTGTAGAAGACTTTTCCAGGGGCTTTCTCATAAAATTTTAAGCCATAGTAAACAGTACTAATTATTATGGATGTAACGACATAGATATACAATGTAGAACACAAATGTCCAGTGCTTTACTCTGATAATGTTATCTGAAAAGACATAAAATGTGCAAATCCAGCAGAAGATCACTTTGTACATATGTCACGGACAGTATTTGACTTTAAAGGAAACCCGTCACCGCCTCATTCTGTTAAATTAATATGATAACATGGAAAGGTCCTCTAAACTTAAGAGTCTCAGCCTGTACTACACGCAGTCTTGAGGGTACACTCCACGTCTCTCCCAAGGTTCATTGGAACAAAAGTTAGGAGTTTACTGGATGTAACTAAAATTACCAGGGGTCTCCCCAGCTTTAGGATTACATACACTCCCCCATGTTGTGCTTTTAGCAAGTGCAGCACAGTATATGATCATTAACGAGCCACTCGCTTTAGATGTGCTTCATCACGTGCCCACTGCTCCTCAGAACCACAGCCCAGCTGGCAACTTGGTGGGAACAGGGACCTATATCTGCCCTATCCCCCAGATTCCATCCAAATGTCCCATGGTATCAAATGGTTAGGAAACCAGCTTCTTCTCACCTTGCTTGATCTCACACCGATGGTGCTCGGGTCCCAGATGCGCTCCACTTCCTGCTGTCGTTCCGACACGGCAGGAAATGGCTGGGACTGCCGCTCATTGGCTCACAAGTACTAAAGAACCCCTCTGATAAAATGCTACTTTTATTCCAAATAATTAAAACAAATCAAACCCCTAAAAGTTTTAAATATATCACAGATAAAAAAAACGAAAAACTGCTGATTGTATAATGATACCAACACAAAGGTAGCAGTGATCACCCAAATATCCTATGAGGATGTACAGAGTTATCCAGATGGCACCTGGTTACAAACCATGCACACAATATGTCTTACTTTCGCTAAGTCGTGGGATCAAACATCAAAATAGTGGTCGGGATCCCCCTTTTGTGTCTCTATACTATTCCTGCCTATAAGCAGAGTGCCCGCCTAGACAGGGAGAACCCCACCTCTTGGTGTCTAAACCCTCTTACTGTCCTGCATTGTCCCTGTGATGATTACTAATTCCAAGAGTCCCCACGTTTCCCCAATAATTAGCTGTTTCATCAGGGGACCATATGAAGATGGACTGATGCAACATAGATGTTGGCACCTTCAATCTAGGGCGCATGTAACAACTATATCGTACTGCCCTAAATGCACCAAATATCACCCGTAATCACCTCCACTTTGGCTATCCCTCTTCCCGTCTCTAAAAACCCTGTGATCGGTCTTTACCTGCAGACAGTGATAATGACTGGCTGAGCGCCATTCTCAGCATCTCCAGTTGAGTCAGGATGACAGTAGGAAGCGGAGCACCATCGTGATGGTAGCAGCGAGATTAGTAACAGCTGTTCATTTATTTTTGAACCATTTAATGGCAAAATTAAACGAGAATGCTGCTTTAACCCATCCCATCCATTGTTATATAGGATAATAAAACTATTAAAATAGCTCAGCTAGTATAATATGGTGGGTGTTGTGTTTTCTTCACAACCTTTCCCCTCCCCTGAATTGTCATGGGTTGCTTCTGAAACACCCCTCAGGAACAGTCCGACAGCGATAACGCATGTGGCCAACATCAAATACAACAGTCTATAAGTTACCATAGTCCAAGAAAAGGATCCAGTCCAACTAGCCCATGGTCCCCTGTTAACCCCTGTGTTGATTTCCATAGGTACTTCCATGGACACAGGCCCTGCACTCAACATGCCGCTTTCGGCTCTTTCTCTGACCACTTTGGGTCAATGCTCCCAACAATTTGAGGCTACTTTCACACTAGCGTTTTTCTTTTCCGGCATAGAGTTCCGTCACAGGGGCTCTATACCGGAAAAGAACTGATCAGGCATATCCCCATGTATTCTGAATGGAGAGTAATCCGTTCAGTTTGCATCAGGATGTCTTCAGTTCAGTCGTTTTGACTGATCAGGCAAAAAATAAAACCGTAGCATGCTACGGTTTTATCTCTGGCGAAAAAAACTGAAGACTTGCCTGAACGCCGGATCTGGCATTTTTCCCCATAGGAATGTATTAGTGCCGGATCCGGCATTCAAAATACCGGAATGCCGGATCCATCCTTCTGGTCTGCGCATGCGCAGACCGGTAAAAATGTGAAGAAAAATACAAGACGGATCCGTCTGTCCGCATGACAAGCGGAGAGATGGATCCGTTCTTGCAATGCATTTGTGAGACGGATCCGCCTCCGGATCCATCTCACAAATGCTTTCACTCGCATCAAAATCGGCGGATCCGGCGGGCAGTTCCGTCGTCGGAACTGCCCGCCGGATCACACTGCCGCAGGTGTGAAAGTAGCCTTAGGAGTCACCACAACCTCTAACCTCTCCAACTGACAACTTGGTGGAAACAGTGACTTAAAAGTGGTCAGCCGCCTGGGGGCGGGGGTTGGTTTTACACCATCAATCAGATGGAGCAGCGACTCACTCACGTGTCACATGTCAGT
Organism: Bufo gargarizans; assembly: GCF_014858855.1. Lineage (NCBI taxonomy): Eukaryota > Metazoa > Chordata > Amphibia > Anura > Bufonidae > Bufo > Bufo gargarizans. Next base: position 309,783,605 of record NC_058085.1, on the reverse strand, counting down.
GAGCTCTCCAAAACCATCCACGGCTCTGCTTAACCCCCGTCCCACTGTTAAAAAAATTATAATAAAACTTGATTAAAATAGTTCAATGAATATTTGAGGAATTTTCCCGACACTCTTGCAGGTAACGCCCCTCCCCATACACTTGCACGCTTGGTTGCTGTCAGACACCTCTGCTTTGCACCCACAAACTTGCTGTGTAATGCATTGAGCGGAGTTCTGCAGTCCTCTCCATTATGTGCGCATGCTCCTGAGTCCTCTCAATGCACTCCGTGTTTGTGATAGCATACAGAGAGAACCTAACGCGGACAGCCGCCAGGTTTTAGACATATCCAAACTGACAGAAGGCAGGGCAACACAAGTAGGTAGGGCCCAGCAATACCTTAGTGCTACACGAAATACTGCCCCAGCGGTCTATGGCCAATCCGCCCCTGGGGGTGAGTATCAACTTACATACTTCTGGTCTGGATTCACTGTCAGCAGTGCTATTCATGTATCGGGCCTCATGCACACGACCGTTGTTGTGTTCCGTTCCGCAAAATGGGGTTTCGTTGTTCCGTGATCCGTTTCCGTGTGTCTTCCTTTATTTTTGGAGGACCACCAGACATAAAGGAAAAAAAAATCTAAGACATGTTTGCCATGCAAATGATACGAAAAAAAACGGACATGGATGACAATCTTGTGTGCCTCCGTGTTTTTTAGCGGTCCCATTGACTTGAATGGGTCCGCGAACCGTTTTCCGCGAAAATAATAGGACAGGTTATATATTTTTTGACGGACTGGAACCACGGATCACGGACGCGGATGACAAACGGTGCATTAGCCGAGTTTTCAACGGACCCATTGAAAGTCAATAGGTCCGCAGAAAATCACGAAAAACTGAACAACGGACACGGAATAAAACAACGGTCGTGTGCAAGAGGCCTGACTGACAGATGTGATAGATTCTCTGTAAGAACAAAGGATTGTGAACGTTAACCCTCCTTTCCCGACATCTGCCATCAGAGGACAGTTAGGACAACACCATACACATTAATGGTTGTAGAGTCTCACCACAATCACTGGGTTTAGATGACATTCATCTGGTGTAGATTGACCACCTATAGCTTTGGAGTTGCTCTGAGGTCATTTATTTGAATAAGAGGCACTTTAACCTTGAGAGACGCTGGTCTAAATCTGTTCCCATTGTTTACCCTGCTCTATATGGGAGGTCAGATGTCCTTTCTTGCCATCAATGCAAATTTTACTTGTAGGATTTCCAAGTTGAAGACTCCCTCTTCTTGTCATGTGCATCTTTTTAGCCATAAACATACCAAATATACTGCCCTACCTATAATGATGTGGTTGACTGAAATGCTGCAAATATTGACCTCCCTAGACAAATGGAGTGAATGTATCCCCTCCCCGCTAAACACCTAATAACTGCCTCCCTTTATGAGTGGGATTGGTTTAGGTAGAGAGTAACCATACGTTCTAATTCCTTTCTACTTTACTGTCAGCCATCTATGCTGAGAGTATAGGCTGCTATATATGCAGTGACCCACTGGGCCACTGCCAGCGATGCAGTTTGGTATATGCTGTGAGCAGCTATGCAGTGTGATATACCCTGTTTATAATATTTCATACTGTGTTATAAAGCTGAACCGAGGGTTAAATCCTTCTCCATAAACACTGTTTCCAGAGGGGTGTCAGAGCCTAACCCCTTGGGCTTGGCCTTTTCCCTGTAAAGTGAGTTAGTTTAGAGACAGGAGTGAGTGCAGTTGCATCTAACTCCGTCTTGAAAGCAGAGATGGTAGGCGGATAAAGCACATTTGGAAGGTGGAGCACGTGCATCAGTTTTTTAGGGTAACGCACGTATATGGCTTTTGGTCTTCACAGCAGTTGATTGGATGTAAAGGCCTTGGGCTCCTAGTCATATCAAGGTGGCTGCTTATGATTCACATGGCAACACATCTCCCCATGTAACTCTGCTCTTCAATGCTCTTAGATATTTTCACATCCCCAGCTCACAATAGACTGAAGCAACGTCCTCCTAGAAAGTATGAGGTGGGGCCAGCCCTGCCTAGCAAAAGTAACTAGGAATCTCCCACTCCATATACAGCCTATGGGACATACAGAGTGAATAAAGTAGAGTACATTAACCCTTTGCGGTGGGCTTCCAGGACACTGCACATTGTAGAAGAGATTGCATCCCCAGCTGGATTGGAATATGAGGAATAGCTATAAGAGAAAGTGGATATAGAGGGAGCCCTGGGGATAACCTTCGACTGAGCCCAGGACCTGTAGAACTTGCTTAAGACTTGTGCTCCATCCTGTGGAAGATTGTAGGAACATTTGCACTTTAGTAAAAGGTTCCTTGTTTATGTTCATCTGCCACCTCCTCCTTGCCTATCTCCTGTCTTTTGCACTCCACCACTGCAACATCAAGGACACCCCACCTTCCATCAGGGAGGAGACTCTTACCAGGGTGTCCAGTGGAAAACTACTAGGCATGCACGCTTTTCACTGTGCAACCCTGGGAGTGAGGAAGAAGGGCACCACCACCAACACTGCTGATACTCCCATCCTACCTTCACGCTCCCCTCCGGGTTGTTGCATGTACAAGGCATGCAATCGACTGCACTGCATTTGTTGAGTTCACTACTATCTAAATTATTCCAACCTCTAAAGAGTTAATAAAGAAAGCTCTAATAAAGTGATTTTGACCCTTCAGGGGAATCCCTAATCCTACTCCTACCTTGAAGAAGCTTGAGGAACCAATAAAGCCAGGGGCGGACATACCGCCTGTGCACAGGGCCCAGTGCGGGAGGGGGGCATTGAGAGGTTTGGCGACAGGGCATTATCTCTATTGCCATCCTCAGGACATCCTGGATGCTGCAGCGGGGCAGGGGAGAGGCGTTTCCCTTACCCGTACCTCTGATATTAGAGGCCGGGGCAGACGGTGTGATTGCGTCATGGTGCCGCCTGAGCCGTACAGCGCGGGACACAGGCTGGAAGAGGCCTGTACCGCTTCACTGAGAGTGTCATGAAGGTAAGGATGTAAGTTTATTTTTTTATTAACACTATGCTGTTGCCCAGAATGGGGAAGGGGAGGGACCACTATGCAGGCATCTACTAGGGGGCATTATACTGGCACACATGGGGGGAGAGGAGCACTATGGGGGCATCATACTGGTACACATGGGGGGAGAGGAGCACTATGGGGGGAACCTACTAGGGGGCATTATACTGGCACACATGTGGGGAGAGAAGCACTATGCAGGCATCTACTAGGGGGCATTATACTGGCACACATGGGGGGAGAGAAGCACTATGCAGGCATCTACTAGGGGGCATTATACTGGCACACATGGGGGGAGAGAAGCACTATGCAGGCATCTACTAGGGGGCATTATACTGGCACACATGGGGGGAGAGGAGCAATATGGGGGCATTATACTGGTACACATGGGGGAGAGGAGCACTATGGGGGGAATCTACTAGGGGGCATTATGCTGGCACACATGGGGGGAGAGAAGCACTATGCAGGCATCTACTAGGGGGCATTATACTGGCACACATGGGGGAGAGGAACACTATGGGGCATCTACTAGGGGGCATTATACTGGCACACACGGGGGGAGAGGAGCACTATGGAGGCATCTACTAGGGGGCATTATTTAATGGCACACATAGGGGCATCTACTAGGGGGAATTATTTACTGGCACACATTGGGGGAAGAGCACTATGGGGACATTATTTACTGGCACACATTGGGGGGAAGAGCACTATGGGGACATTATTTACTGGCACACATGGGAAAGAGGAGCACTATGGGGGAAATCTACTGGGAGCCCTATATATTAGAATTATACTGGCACTATGGGGGGGGGGGGTGAGGAGCCATATGAGGGCATCTACAGGGGGCCCTATATATTGCCATTATATGCTGTCACACATGGCGGCACTATGGAGAAGTGGGGGAGAGCAGCACTATGGGGGCATTTTATAGTGGCACAAACTATATGTGCACTATGGGGTTGGATGAGTACTATAGTGACATTTTATAATGGCATACATTATGGGGGCACTATGGGGAAGAGGGGAGAGGAGCATTATCGGGGGATCTACTTGGGGCACTCTATAGGGGCATTTTATACTGGCAAATTATGTCAGGCACCATGGGACGGGGGGGGGAGCACTATATAGGAGTATTTTTTACTGGTGCAAATTATGGGCCACTATGGGGACCTTAGCTCAACTGGGGGCACTAAAAAAAAATTTGGGGCACACATAGGGTGCATTGGCACACATTATGAGGGCATTATAGGGACATTGGCTTTACTGGGGGCACTAAGAGGAGGTATTTTTTTTACTGCCACACAACAGGGCATTTTTTTGTATCATTATTTTTGGGGGACATTATGTTTACACTATTAGTGTCGGGGAAACTGTTTCCTGGGCGCAGTTATTTTTTGTGTGCCAATAATTATTAAAGGGGCGCTATCTGGTACTAGTATTTTCAGGGGGTTTATCTGTTTCTATTTTAACTTCTTCAGGGCACAGCCATTTTTCACCTGCCTGATGGAGGCTATTTTTACAAATCTGACGTGTCGTTTTATGTGGTAATAACTTTGGAACATTTTTACTTATCCAATTGATTCTGAGATTGTTTTCTCGTGCCACATTGTACTTCAGCTTTATCATTAGTTCTGTTTTGGGGTACATAAAACTTTTTGATCACTTTTTATTTAGCTTTTTGGGAAACAGGATAAAGAAAAGGTGGCAACTCTGCCTTGCTTTTTTTTTTTTTATTGCAGCGTGTGGGAAAAATGACACATTATGTTTATTCTGCTGGTCAGTACGATTGCAGAGATACCAAAGCATTTTTGAAAAAAAAATTCCTGTTTTTGTATCGCCATATTTTTTTTTAATGCCAGGATGACATTTTTACTGGTACCATTTTGGGGTGCATAGTGTTTTTTGATTGCTCATTATTACGATTTTTGTAAATAAAGGTGACAAAAATTACTTTTGACACAGTTTTTTTTAATGGCATTCATCTGACAGGATAGATCATGTGATATTTTTATATAGACGTTTGTTACGGACGTGGCAATACTGAATATGTCTATTTTATTATTTCTAGTTTGCAATCTTACACAATAAAAGTATTTTTGAAAAAAAAAATGCTGCTTTTGTGTGGCCATTTTATGAAAGCCATATTTTTTTTCTTCTTTAGGGGCTTATTTTTTGCATGATGAAGTGATGTTTTCAGAGGTACCATTGTGGGATACATAGGGCCAGATTTATCATTAGCTCAGGTCAGAATAATGGAGTGAAAAAGTCTCAAAAAAGTCCCAAAGGCTAAAACTGTGCACAAATTTGCGACTTTTTTCTGCTCTGCACTATGCTCGCCAGTTTTCTGAAAGTGGGCGTGTTTTCTTATGTAAATGAATCTCTAGACAGATTTACTATTGGGACTTTTTTTAAAAGTCGCAAAAAAGTCGCAATTTCACTCCAGTGAGGACCATGCTTATCTTATGAGACTTTTTAATAGAACATGCGACTTTTTCATAAAACGTGCGACTTTTTCATAAAGATGTGCGACTTTTGTAAAGCTGCTTACTGACAGATAAACTGCTACCGTCAAACCACATTTATTACAGTCTTAAAAGGCCGATCATAAATCTGACTTGGCTAAAACTGACTTTAGCCATATGTGAAAGTGGAGTAACCTGTCAGAGTCGTGATAAATCTGGCCCACAGTACTTTTCGATCGCTCACTATTATGCTTTTTGTTAGGCAAGTTCCCAAAAAGGACACAATTTTTTTTTTTTTTTACAGCATTTACCTGACGGGGTATATCATGTGATATTTTTATAGAGCAGGTTATTACAGATGCAACACTACCTTATATGCCTAATTTATTTTTTATTTTTTGCAATCTTACACAATAAAAGCATTTTGTGTTGCCATTTTCTGAGAGCCATATATATTTTTGCTGATTGTCTTGTGTATGGGCTAATTTTTTCTGGGATGAGGTGACATTTTCAGAGGTGCCATTTTGGGGTATATAGCACATTTCGATCCCTCACTACTATACTTTTTGTAAGGCAAAGTGACCAAAAAATGGCAATTTTTTTATGGTGTTCATCTGATGGGGTAGATCTTGTGATATTTTTATAGAGCTGATCATTATGGACGCGGCAATACCTAGTATGTCTATATTTATATATATTTTTTTATATTGTAAATGGCTTGATAAGGGGAAAGGTCATTTTTGTTTTACTTTTATTTTTGTCCCACTGTTGGACATTAGCTTTTGCGGGTCTGATCCCCTCTACAATGCATTACAATACATTGACTGTCAGTGTAATACACTGACAATATGCCTATGGGGCTGGGTCTCACAGGCTTCCATTGGACCAGCGAAAGGGGTTAAGCATCCGTTATGATCAGATAGCATCCGTTTTAGCCATTTCTGTCTCAGATCCGTTATTTTAGACAGAAACATTTTCAATCTAAAATAACGGATCTTTGATGGAAATAGCTAAAATGGATGCAAAATGTGAATAAATGAGCATAATGGATGCTTAAAACATAGGTAGTTTTTTTTGTTTATTTTTCTGTTCTTCTGACAGATCAGAAGTACGGAAAAATAAACACTGATGTGAACCTGGCCTAAAGGTAGTCCGTCATCTGTCCAGCAGGTGGCACTCTGCTTACAGGAGGCTTTGGAGTTCTGCATAGTTTGGTAGAGTCACTGGACTTGAATCCCTGTCATTCCTTTATCAGTACACTGGAGTATTGTCACCACTGTCTAGTTGATAACATTCGATTAGTTCATTCTGTGTAGTTGTCCGTATTAGCTGAAACTCATTTGTGCTAAGACGTTTAGGGCTCTTTCACACGAGCGGAAAGAAAGAATGCCAAGCCCCTCTCTGGACAGCAGAGACACGGAGCAGTAACATGATTAATAATGCTCTTTGCCTCTCTGTAACCTTTTTACTACAAAATCACAGTGACAGCTTTATCTCACTGTGATTTTTTTGTAAAAAGATCAGAGAGGCACGGAGCATTATTAATCATGTTAATGCTCCATGTCTCTGCTGTCTCTGTGTCTCTGCTGTCCAGAACGGGGCTTTACACTCTTTCACGCAGCGGATTCCACGCACGGCATCCGCTCGTGTGAAAGAGCCCTTAAGGGGCAACTTCCGGCACCTGTAAAAACACTAATGACTGAAGCCTTCAGAATTTAGCAGCGATCAGCCAACAAAAATACACTGAACTTAAATGTAAACGCAACACTTTCGGTTTTGCTCCCATTTTGCATGAGCTGAACTCAAAGATCTGAACCATTTTCTACATACACAAAAGACCCATTACTCTAAAATATTGTTCACAAATCTGTCTAAATCTGTGTTAGTGAGCACTTCTTTGCCGAGATAATCCATCCCAACTCACAGGTGTGGCATATCAAGGTGCTGATTAGACAGCATGAATATTGCACAGGTGTGCCTTAGACTGCCCACAATGAAATGCCACTCTGAAATGTGCAGTTTGATCACACAGCACAATGCCACAGATGTCGCAACGTTGGGTGCATGCAATTGGCATGCTGACTGCATGAATGTCTACCAGAGCTGTTGCCCGTGCAATCAATGTTCATTTCTCTACCATAAGCCGTCTCCAAAGGCATTTCAGAGAATTTGGCAGTACATCCAATCAGCCTCACAACCGCAGACCACGTGTAACCACACCAGCCCAGGACCTCCACATCCAGCATGTTCACCTCCATGATCATCTGGGACCAGCCACCCGGACAGCTGCAGCAACAATTGGTTTGCATAACCAAATAATTTCTGCATAAACTGTCTCAGGGAAGCTTATCTGCATGCTCGTCTGTCACCGCCAGCCCTGGGAGAGATCTTAGAAGTTCAGATAGACAGAAGACTCAGGAGTCTATCTGACAGATCTCTCTTGTTTTCATTGTTGCTGACAGGTTTCCACCCCTTCGCAGATTCTGCTCATTATCAGTCAGATGGTTGAGCAGAATATGTTCCGCCTCTCACTTGTTTCCCTGCGGCTGATAGTTCTTCTGTGGAGTGCTCTGCTTATGTGGTGGTTCTCCTGTTCGTTCCAGTTGCTTCTCAAGCTAAGTCCTTTTCCCTTTCTTGGTGTGTCTCTTCTGACTAGGCCTCAGGGAGACACTAGCTCCTTCAGTTTGGGAGACGGTTGCCTCTTTCCCTGTTCCCTAAGCTGAGGGTTTGGTGCAGTGTTTCAGCAGTCTCAGATTCCTGTGCATGTGCATTTCTACCTTTGAGATTTGCACATGTTGTTACCAGCTTAGGGAGAGAATCAGGGATTGCTAGGAGGTGACCTCTTTGTTCCCTAGGTTTGGGGCCTAGTCTGTTGTTGTTTTGTTGTTGTTCCCTTTGGTTGTCTTTCCTTCCCCGTACTACCAGTGACATCGTTGTCCTCATCCGGAGCTGGACCTGAATGCAGTTAGTCGTTGTAACCGACTTGAATGGGCAAATGCTCACATTCGATGGCGTCTGGCATGTTGGAGAGGTGTTCTGAGTCGCGGTTTTCACTGTTCAGGGCAAATGGCAGACAGCATGTGTGGCGTTGTGTGGGTGAGCGGTTTGCTGATGCTGACCTCCATGTTGTGGATCGAGTGGCCCATGGTGGCGGTGGGGTTATGGTATGGGCAGGCGTATGTTATGGACAACGAACACAGGTGCATTTTATTGATGGCATTTTAAATGCACAGAGATACGTGACGAGATCCTGAGGCCCATTATTGTGTCATTCATCCACGACCATCACCTCACGTTGCAGGATGATAATGCATGGCCTCATATTGCAAGGATCTGTACACAATTCCTGGAAGCTGAACATCCCAGTTCTTGCATGGCCAGCATACTCACCGGACATGTCACCCATTGAGCATGTTTGGGATGCTCTGGATCTGCGTATACGACAGTGTGTTCCAGTTCCTGCCAATATTCTGCAACTTCGCACGGCTATTGAAGAGGAGTGGACCACCATTCCACAGGCCACAATCAACAACCTGATCAACTCTATGCGATGGAGAGGTGTTGCACTGGGTGAGGCAAATGGTGGCCACACCAGATACTGACTGGTTTTCTGATCCCTTTCCCAGTAAGGCAAAACTGTGCACATTTCAGAGTGTTCTTTTATTGTGGGCAGTCTAAGGCACACCTGTGCAATATTCATGCTGTCTAATCAGCACCTTGATATGACACACCTGTGAGGTGGGATGGATTATCTCGGCAAAGGAGAAGTGCTCACTAACACAGATTTAGGTTCACTTCACCATTTAGCTTTCCGTTTTTCTGATCTGTCAGAAGAACAGAAAAAAAATAATGGATCAGTTATTTTGAGCATTAGTTATGATCAGTTTGTGTAACTTCCAGATCAGTTATTTTTGACTGGAGAAAAAGTACTTTTTTTCCTGTCAAAAATAACTGATCTCTGATGGAAGTGACACAACAAACTGATCATAACTGATCACAACCAATGCTCAAAATAATGGATCTGTTTCTGTTTTATAAAAAACAAGAACGGAAAGCTAAACGGTGACGTTAGTCCGGCCTTAGTGTGAACTTTTTACTTAGTTTGTGCCTTTTTTTCTGATCCTATTGCTGCCATTACTTGTGGGGTTTGTGGTGCAGTCTCCATGATCTAAAAAGAGGATTTCTGGGTTCATAAAATTGAACTGTGTGGGCTTGAAAGGTACAAATAATAACTTTTCGGATACTCTGATGTGCAGATGAAATCTGCCAATCTGCTTGGTACCTACCGCCCTCGGTGAGTTTCCTGCATGACCTGCTGTCCACAGTGATGGTGCATGGCCAATTCCTGGCCAACACGGAGGTGTAGATTTCTTTCAGTAGGAAAAAATATACAGGATGCTACATGTATAAAAAGGCACATATGTTTTTGCATATGTTTTTTATTAAATGTTTTTCAGTAGAAATCAATGCCACAAGGCAACACACCCAGAGCTTGTAGTAATTCCAACATAGGCGGACTGGCCATACACCCTACAAGGAAATTTCCTGGTGGGTCAATGCCCAGAGGGCTGCCCAAACCCTCATCAGGGCCCCCAGCCAGGTACATAATGATCTGATGCTCACAGCATTAATTAATGTAGGAGCCTCAGGCACTTATGCACCTGGCCAGCTTCCTCCTGGATTCAACTCTATTGCCGTCCTCAGAATAATGATACAGTTTTAGGGTCCATTCTCACGTTCGTAGCGTTGATCCGCGGATCCGCAAAACACGGACACCGGCAATGTGCGTTCCGCATTTTGTGGACTGCACATTGCCGGCACTAATAGAATATGCCTATTCTTGTCCGCAATTGCGGACAAGAATAGGACATGTTCGATTTTTTTACGGAACAGAATTGCGGACCCGGAAGTGTGGATCCGCATCTACGTATCCGGGCAGCACATCGTACAGCCCCATAGAAATGAATTGGTCCGCAATTCCGTTCCGCAAAATGCAGAACGAAATTGCAGACGTGTGAATGGGGCCTTATACCGTGGCATGCACTGTGGTATTTAGTTCTGCTGGGGCGGTATTTTGTTTTGCACTACGCTATTGCTGGCTCTACCTACTTCTGTTAGCACGCCTTCTGTCAGTTTGGACCACCTACAACATGGGGCCACTTTTAGTTTTTTTCCAGGGCCACTTTAAGCTCCCAGTCCGCCCCTGTACGCCAGCAACAGAAAACTTCTGAAACACCATGAATGTACTTGTCAATTCTTGTTTCCCCGTTCCCTCACAGCTAACAACCAGCCCTGCTAATAACCTAATACCTGCTCTGCCATGTCTTAAGGGGTAAAGTCATCAATGCAAACAGGAAGCCGGAACTAGAACACCTGGAGGGGAAGCCATCCTTTTGTTGTGTTGACAGCACAATGGAGCTCGAACTGCCGTATTGACTGGTAAATACCATCTTTAATTACAGTAATTTAAAGGTAACACAGATGACAGCCGTGTAGTCTCTGGGGGGTTAGGCAGCACCAGTTGTCTTCGTTTACAGCAATACATGTGTAGTATGTGCTTCTGTAGAGTATATCATTGACTCATTTCCATCACAGACATATGGCAGCACTCAGGCCACCTTCCATATTGTACATGTCTGCATTTTTCATTACATAATTTCTGAGCAAGTAGTTGCCTTTGTATTGTCGCTGGTGGAACACTTCACTCAGGGAGTAGTTCTTCAAAGCAGAGCTGTAGCTAGGCACGTCTTTACACTGTCCCAAATCCAACCACCTAGAACAGGGATGGCCAACCTGAGGCTCTCCAGCTGTTGCAAAACTACAACTCCCAGCATGCCCAGACTGCCTACAGCTATGAGCCTACAGCAGGGCATGGTGGGAGTTGTAGTTTTACAACAGCTGGAGAGCCACAGGTTGGCCATCCCTGACCTAGAACATTGCTAAATTTGTCGAACCTCCTAAAATGTAACATTACATATTTACCACACACATGCATATTTCTATATCCCACACATTCACAGCATTACTATACTCCATACAAACATAGCGTCGCTACACTGCATGCTCACACAGTACTGCTATTTGATGCAGACATACATACATATATACATATACATAGTACATACATATTGATATGCATAATAAACTCAAACTGTATATACATACACATTACACACATACATACTGTATATTTATCCAAATAACACACACACATATATTCACAGTACACATATAAGCCCTATTCACACTTGTCATACATAGCACCATGGATTGTCTGGGGGCAATCCATATCCCATGCTGATAAATAGGGGTTCTACCACCCGCTTCATGCTGGGACAGCAGCTCAACAGCAGCCTAGGATCAGCCTAGGATTTCTGCCATGGAATATAAATCAGATTTTAAGCTTGCATGGGAATATAGCCATTTACACTCACATTACACACACATACTGTATAATTACACACATACATATACCTTACACATACTTACCTCTCATGCAGCTTGGAGAGGGAGCTGTGGCTAAAAGATGACATAGTCTCTCTGCAGACTCCCTCCCCTTCTGTCTAGTGTTGATCGAGAACCCGAGCACAATGGAAGTCAATGGGAGAACCCGAGCATTAAACCAGGCACCCCCTGCTCTGAAGAGGGGAGGGTGTCTGGTTCATTGGAAAAGGTCAGAAATTGATGGAAACACCACTGAAATGGTTCGGGAACAGCATGGGGAGCATGTCTGGATGCATCTTGGACCAGGACGCTGCTGGGAATGATGTTGTCCAAGTTTTACAGACTGACAATAATACGCCCCAAACCGAAGATAAAATCGATTTTAGAGGAAAAATTGTTAGGAAACATTCTTTCCTGTATATTTACTTGTATATAAAGTGCAAGTGCTGCCAAAAATTACAAGGAAGAGGCACTCTAATACAACCTGTATATCACATAAAGGAGGGCCTCATTCACATTGTGGTACAATTGTTCAGGTAGTTGGACTCCTACACTCATAAAGCCTATGCACTAAGAGAAAGGGCTGCCAAAAATTACAAGGAACCGGCACTCCAATACACCCTTTATTGTACATAAAGGAGGGCATCATACACACCCTTGAAAAATTATGATTGATGGCCTGCTGGTGACCCCCAAAAACATTAGGCACAAGGGCCTGCTGCTGATCTGACCATCTAAAATATTAGAGGTGAGGGCCTGCTGCTGATCTGACCATCTAAAACATTAGGGGTGAGGGTCTGCTGCTGAGCTGACCCTCTAAAACCTTAGTGGCGAGGGCCTGCTGTTGATCTGACCATCTAAAACATTAGGGGTAAGGGTCTGCTGCTGAGCTCACCCTCTAAAACATAAGGAGCGAGGGCAGCCTAATAAGCATGTTGATATGATGGAGGAGGACGAGAAAATAAAAATTTAACCATATACCCTTTTTTGTGGTGGAAGGGGTGCATGGGAATACAGTGTATTCAATACACCATAAAATACACATTTAAAGTGCCTTTATGTTCAGCCGCTTTCCTCTGGTGGAGTAGAGAAGTCAGGGCAATCCAGGCCTGGTTCATTTTGATAAGAGTCAACCTGTCAGCATTTTCAGTTGACAGGCAGATACGCTTATCTGTTATTATGCCACCAGCAGCACTAAATACCCTCTCTGACAAAACGCTGGCGGCAGAGCAGGCCAGCACCTCCAAGGCATATAGCGCCAGTTCGTGCTACGTGTCCAGCTTGGACACCCAATAGTTGTAAGGCACAGAGGGATCATTGAGGACGCTGACATGGTCTGCTACGTACTCCTTCACCATCTTCGAAAACTTTTCCCTCCTTGTGACACTAGGCCGCGCATTAGGGTAAGGGGGCTGGCGGGGTGTCATGAAACTGTCTCAGGCTTTGGAGAGTGTTGCCTTGCCTCTGTTGGAACTGCTGTGTGTTCCCCTCGTCTTCCCTCCTCGGTTGCCCAAGGAACTACGTACTCTGCCGCCAGTGTTGTCAGCTGCAGGGGCGTTGCTAGGGTCTCAAAAGATCCGTGGCCCAAGCCCCAATAAATATGGCCCAGTTCTCTAAGTCGTCCCCCCTCCCCCACACACCGCATTTTGCTGTACTTGCTATACAGCAGCACATACCTCTCACATCCAGGGCCTCCCAGGTGACGTCTCCTCTGATGTAGATATTCTCTGTCATCATCTTCTCTATTCGGTCCGTACAACTTCTCTCAGCAGCCTCGTCTCTGCAGAGTGTGACTGTCACGGATGGTGTTGCAGAAAGCTGGAACTTAATAAATAAACATCTGACTGGCTTGATCCCAAACTAAGAACCATATGGGTGAGCCCTATAAAACCCCTAGAGCTCTCCCTGACTGCTATGCCCATGCAAAGGTCTTTATAGTAGACAATTGCATGCCCACGTACCTAATACTGTGTGACACCTGAAAACCCTATAATAGTGAGGGGACACGACCACCGGCTCCCTGCACTTAATACGGACGGAGTCCGGGTCACCTAGAATCAAGCCAGCAAAGAAACACAAATAAAGGAAAAAGACTTATCTGAGGAATCAGCAGCCGCAGCCTCCAGAAGTGAACACCTCACCCAGGAAGTAGTATAAACCGCAAAGTGAGGCAGTATGGGAGGTAATATAAAGGGAGACAATTAGTGTAAATAGGTGACAGCTGAGAGAAGGAAAGGAGATGACAAAGTGAAACCAAAACAAAGAACGTCATGCAAGAGGTAGAAAAGAACGTCTGCCAGACCTTCTCATAGAACTGGCAGTGACAGTACCCCTCCCTCTACAGGTGGACTCCGGACACTCAGAGCCCACCTTCTCAGGATGAGACCTATTGAAAGCCCTGATGAGACGAGTGGCCTTAATGTCTGCCACTGGGACCCACATCCTCTCCTCAGGACCAAAACCCTCCCAATGAACGAGGTACTGGAGAGAACCGCGGATAGTGCGAGAATACACAATCCTAGAGACCTGAAATTCAAGATTACCATCAACAACAATCGGAGGAGGAGGCAAAGAGGAGGGTACAGTGGGTTGGACATAAGGTTTTAATAGGGACCTGTGAAAAACATTATGGATCTTCAAAGTCTGAGGAAGATCAAGACGGAAGGCAACGGGATTGATGACAGACAAGATCTTGTAAGGCCCAATAAACTTAGGACCCAACTTCCAGGATGGAACCTTCAGTTTGATGTTCTTTGTAGACAACCACACCAGATCACCCACATTCAGGTCCGGACCAGGCACACGTCTCTTATCCGCCACACGCTTATATCTCTCACTCATCCTCTTCAGATTAGGCCTCATGCACACGACCGTTGTGTGCATCTGTGGCCGTTGTTCCGTTTTCCGTGATTTTCTGCGGACCCTTTGACTTTCAATGGGTCCGTTGAAAACTCGGAAAATGGAGCGTTGTTCATCCGCGGCCGTGATCCGTGTTTCCTGTCCGTCAAAAAAATAAGACCTGTCCTATTTTTTGGGCGGACAACGGTTCACGGACCAATTCAAGTCAATGGGTCCGTGAAAAAACACGGATGCACACAAGATTGTCATCTTGAGGGGTTAATTGTGCACCTGAGGGGTTAATTGTGCAGATCACAGCCCCCTGTCAGAGATCGAGTGCTGCCAGGCAGCAGGGGGCAGTCATGTACACAGTTCTTAGTATATTCTAACTTGAAGCATCCCCATCACCATGGGAACGCCTCTGTGTTAGAATATACTGTCGGATCTGAGTTATCACGATCTAACTCAAATCCGATGGTATATTCTAACATAGAGGCGTTCCCATGGTTATGGGGACGCTTCAAGTTAAAATATACCCTGACTTTACATTGAAAGTCAATGGGGGACGGATCCGTTTGCAATTGCACCATATTGTGTCAATGCCAAACGGATCCTTCCCCATTGACTTGCATTGTAAATCTGGACGGATCCATTTGGCTCCGCACGGCCAGGCGGACACCAAAACGACTTTTTCCTTCATGTCCGTGGATCCTCCAAAAATCAAGGAAGACCCACGGAAGAAAAAACGGACAGGGATCACGGAACTACGGAACCCGTTTTTGCGGACCGCAAACAAAAAACGGTCGTGTGCATGAGGCCTTACCCTGAATCTTTTGCCAAATAAATGACAAATCTCCAGAGGATGTCCCAAACTGCGGATGAAACCCACATGCACCAAAAAATGGTGACTTATCAGAGGACTCCTGGCGACGGTTATTTAAAGCAAACTCAGCAAGGGACAAAAAAGAACACCAATCCTCCTGATTCTCCGCCACAAAACAGTGCAGATATGTCTCCAGATTCTGATTGACGCGTTCAGTCTGACCATTCGACTGCGGCTAAAAACCTGAAGAGAATGACAACCGAACCCCCAAGCAAGAACAGAAGGCCTTCCAGAATCTGGAAACAAATTGCGTTCCCCTATCAGAAACGATGTCTGAAGGAATGCCATGCAATTTATCAATGTGATCAACAAACGCTTGCGCCAGCGTCTTAGCATTGGGTAACCCAGAAAAGGGAATGAAATGCGCCATTTTGCTAAAACGATCCACTACTACCAGAATCACAGTCTTCCCCGAGGAATGAGGCAGGTCCGTAATGAAGTCCATGGACACATAGGTCCAAGGACGGGAAGGAATGGGTAGTGGGAGGAGAGAACCCGATGGCCGTGAATGAGGGACCTTGGCACGAGTGCAGGTCTCGCAGGCTGCCACAAAACCCTCAACCGTCTTACGAAGAGCCGGCCACCAGAATCTCCGAGCAATGAGATCCACTGTGGCTCTACTCCCCGGGTGCCCAGCAAGGACAATACCGTGATGCTACTTAAAAACCTTGTGTCGTAAAGCGAGAGGCACAAACAACCTCCCAGAAGGACAAAGATCAGAAGCCTGGGCTGCCTGAACCTCTGCCTCCAAATCAGGATAAAGAGCAGAAACGACCACCCCTTCAGCCAAAATGGGACCCGGGTCTTCAAAGTTCCCCCCTCCCGGAAAACAACGTGACAGGGCATCCGCCTTCACATTTTTAACCCCAGGGCGGAACCTAACAACAAAATTAAACCTAGAAAAGAACAAAGACCATCTGGCCTATCTCGGGTTCAGACGCTTGGCCGATTCCAAGTAGGCCAGATTCTTATGGTCTGTAAACACGGTAATAGAGTGTCTGGCTCCCTCTAACCAATGGCGCAATTCCTCAAAAGCTAATTTGATGGCCAACAACTCCCTATCTCCCACATCGTAATTTCTCTCTGCAGAGTAGAGTTTCCTTGAGAAAAAGGCACACGGTCGCCGTTTGGCAGGAGAGGGACCCTGAGATAAGACCGCACCCACACCCACCTCAGAAGCGTCCACCTCAACAATAAAAGGTAGAGAGACATCAGGTTGTACCAAAATGGGAGCGGAAGCAAAACTCTCTTTGATACTAGAAAAGGCTTTAAGCGCATCTACCAACCACGAAGAAAAATCTACCCCTTTAGTCATATCAGTGAGTGGCTTAACAACAGAGGAATAATTCAAAATGAACTTTCTGTAATAATTGGCAAAACCCAAAAACCGCATCAGCGCCTTCTGATTCTCAGGAAGCTCCCAATCAAGCACAGCGCAGACCTTCTCAGGGTCCATGCGAAAACCAGAAGCGGAGAGAAGAAAACCAAGAAATTAAATCTCCGGAACCGCAAACACACATTTTTCCAGTTTAGCGTACAATTTATTCTCCCACAGAATCAGCAAGACCTGACGTAGGTGGTTTCGATGAGTCTTGAAATCAGGAGAAAAAATCAAAATGTCATCTAGATACACCAGTACAAATTTCCCCATTAAATGATAAAAAATGCTGTTCACAAAATGTTGGAAGACATTCGGCTTCGGTTCTGATGTTGGAGCATTCATCAAACCAAAGGGCATAACTAAATTCTCGAAAATGACCCTCAGGGGTATTGAACACTGTCTTCCATTCGTCCCCTTCCCTGACTAGGTTGTATGCCCCTCTTAAATCCAACTTAGAAAAAACCTTAGCCCCAACAATCTGGTTAAACAGGTCCGGGATCAGAGGAAGCGGATATGGGTCACGAATCGTGATACGGTTCAGCTCCCGGAAATCCAGACAAGGTCTTAAAGAACCTTCTTTTTTCTTAACAAAAAAAAACCCAGCGGCAACAGGTGACTTCGAGGGTCGGATGTGTCCCTTTCTCAGGCTCTCAGAGATATAAGTACGCATAACGACTTTTTCAAGTTGGGAGAGATTGTATAAACATGATTTTGGCAGCTTGGCGCCTGGGATGAGATTAATAGGGCAGTCGTACTCCCGGTGAGGGGGCAACTCCTGGACACCACTCTCGGAAAACACATCCGAAAATTCTGAGAGAAAAGATTGCACAGTCTTGGTAGAAACCTCTGAAAGAGACGCCGTGAGACACTTCTTTCTGCAAAACTCACTCCAAATATTTATTTGTCTTGCTTGCCAATCAATGGTGGGGATATGTTTAGTGAGCCAGGGTAGCCCCAACACTAGAGGAGTAGGTAATCCGCTTAAGATGAAACATGACATATTCTCAACATGAGCATCACCCACAGTTAAACGGATATTGTGAACTATGCCCATTCAACGATTTTTTGAGAAAGTGGAGCGGAATCGATAGCAAAAACAGGTATATCCTTTTCCAAAGTGCATACCTGGAAACCATGCGTTATTGCAAATTGATGAGAGTGACAGCTGCTCCACTATCTACAAAAATCTCACAAACAATGTTCTTGCTGTCTAGCGCCACCCTGGCAGGTAGGAGAAAACGGGAACTACAAGTAAACGGCAAACCTTCAATTTCCGCATCAACCTTGCCAATAGTAGCAAATAGAAAGTTTTTAGAGGGTTTTTTCTTTTTGTTTTTCTTTTATTACCCTCAAAAAACTCCATGAATCTCATAGAGGGGCAAACATTAGCCAAATGATTTATACCCCCACAACAGAAACAAACCCTCATCTGAGAGCTGAATCCTCTACTATCAGAGGCAAGCAAACCCAGCTGCATGGCCTCCTCCTCAGAGGGGATTGAGAGAGAATGAGACCCCTGCGCACTTAATGAGACCGCCCCACTGTCCTTGGACTGAATATGACAGGAAAGAGTAGTCTCCTCTCTCTCTCTAAGACGCCTGTCAATACAAACAGCTAGAGACATGGCAGATTCTAACAAGGCTGGTCTCTCATGAAAAGCAAATGCATCTTTCAATCTTTCCGAAAGACCATGGCAAAATTGACTTCGGAGTGCAGCATCAGTTCAACCAGTATCAGCTGCCCATCTCCGAAATTCAGAACAATATATCTTTGCGGACTGTTTACCCTGGCATAAAAGACGCAGTTTAGATTCAGTCAGAGCAATACAATCCGGGTCATCATATATCTGCCCCAGGGCTACAAAAAATTAATCCACTGATCGGAGGGGCCGTGCCCCCACCGGCAGCGAAAAGGCCCAAGACTGAGCGTTATTCCTGAGCAGCGAGATGATGATCCCCACCCTTTGCTCCTCATCACCAGAGGAATGGGGAAGTAGGTGAAAATGGAGTTTGCAAGCCTCTCTAAAGCGAACAAAATTCTCACTACCCCCGGAGAACGTATCCAGAAGCGAGATCTTAGGCTCGGAACAAACTCCATGAACGTCAGGTGAACCGGTCACCTAAAACTGAGACACAGTTTTACAGAGATCTGCTACCTCCAGCAAAAGACCTTGCATGTGGTCAATCAAGGCTGAAACCGGATCCATGCTTAACACGGTTACGGCGGTTTATAATGTCACGGATAGTGTTGCAGAAAGCTGGAACTTATAAATAAACATCCGACTGGCTTGATCCCAAACTAAGGAGCATATGGGTGAGCCCTATAAAACCCCTAGAGCTCTCCCTGACTGCTATGCCCATGCAAAGGTCTTTATGGTAGACGATTGCATGCCCACGTACCTAATACTGTGTGACACCTGAAAGCCCTATAATAGTGAGGGGACACGACCACCGGCTCCCTGCACTTAATACGGACGGAGTCCGGGTCGCCCAGAATCAAGCCAGCAAAGAAACACAAATAAAGGAAAAAGACTTATCTGAGGAATCAGCAGCCGCAGCCTCCAGAAGTGAACACCTCACCCAGGAAGTAGTATAAACCGCAAAGTGAGGCAGTATGGGAGGGAATATAGAGGGAGACAATTAGTGTAAATAGGTGACAGCTGGGAGAAGGAAAGGAGATGACAAAGTGAAACCAAAACAAAGAACGTCATGCAAGAGGTAGAGAAGAACGTCTGCCAGACCTTCTCATAGAAATGGCGGTGACTGTGACACACAGACATCTTAGCTTCCTCACATTTCTATCATCATCCCCAAACCTGGAGTCCCAACAGTGTTATCCTGCTGCTCGCTGTGCCCCCTAATACCCCCAGATACTATCCTGAAGAATAATTAGCGCCCCCATAGTAATACTACCCCCTACAGTGCCCCCAACCGTGATAATGCTCCCCAAGAGTGCCCCCATTAGTAGATGAGCCCTCCAGTATTAATATTACCCTCACAGAGCCCCCAGTAGAAATAAGGCCCCCTATTGTTCCCCCAGTGGTAATAAAGCTCTCTACAGACCCCTCAGTAGTAATAAGGCCCCCATAGGTTCTTAGTAGAATTAACGCAGCTCTATAAGTCCCTCCTATAGAGCCCCCAGTAGTAATAAGAATGCCTATAATGTCCCCTGGATTTGCAGTGCCTCCTGTTGCTATATTCCCGCCTCCACCATACAGTCCCATGTAAATAACATCACTCCATGTCTCCTGCCCCCTCCAAAATACAGTCCTATGTGAATAACATCACTCCCCTCCCTTCACCCCCTCAACATACAGTCCCATGTAAATAACACTATTTCCCTCCCTCTGCCATACAGTCCCATGTAAATAACATCACACCATCTCTCCAGCCCCCTCCAATATACAGTCCCATGTAAATAACATCCCTCTCTATCTACAGCCCCCTCCAAAATACAGCCCCATGTAAATAACATCACCTGCTCCCCAGCCGCCTTTAACATACAGTCCCAAGTAAATAATTTCACCCCCTCCCCAGACGCCTCCAACATGCATTCCTATGTAAACATCACTTCCTCAACATTCATTCCCATGTAAATAACATCATTACCCCCCACCAGCCACCTTCAACATACAGTCTCATGTAAATAACATTGCCCCCTGAACATTCAGTCCCATGTAAATAACATCACTCCCTCCCACAGGTGCCATCAACATACAGTCCCAGGTAAATAACATCACTGCCTCCCCCAGCCCCCTCCGACATACAGTCCCATGTAAATAACACCCCCCTGCCCCCTCCAACATACAGTCCCGTGTAAATAACATAATCCCCTACCACAGCCACCTTCAACATACAGTCCCATGTAAATAAGGCCATCAATTTGGAAAGGTGCGCATTTAGTGCTATGGCCTGTGGGTGGGTGGCTGGGTATTTGCGCTTTCGTTCAAAGGCCTGGGGTATGGATATCTGTACGCTGCGCTGGGACACAGAAGTGGATGTGCTAGCTGATGGTGCTTCCGAAGGTCCAGGTGCAGGGTGGGAGGCATCCGGGCCTGTGTCTTAGACAGGGGATTGGCCAGCACGTAACATAGGGGAAAAGGAGGCAGTTGTGTGACCCGCAGACACTGATTGTGGACCCAGTGTGGACCCAGGTATTCGGCCCACCTATTAGGGTGCTTTGATGCCATGTGGTGGATCATGCTGGTGGAAGTGAGGTTGCACGCCCCTGCTCATTTTGGTACGGCCCAGGTTGCAAATAACAATTCTTTTATCGTCCGCACTTTCCTCAAAAAAGCGCCAGACTGCGGAACACCTACCCCTTGGCAAGGGAGATTGCAGCAAGAGGGTGCTCCGGGGAACAGTTGCGGACCTGTTTGGTGTGGCCCGCCTTCTCCCTTTTGCCACCCCACTGCCTCTTTCAGCATATGGGGGTGCTGCGGATCCCTCCCCCTATGTACTGCTGTCCTCGCTCGGCTTGCCACCTTCTCAGGTTGGGTCAGTGATTTCTTCATCCACCACCTCCTCCACTTCCTCACTCTGGTCATCCTCCTGACTTGTTGACCTAACAAGAACCTCACTTATTGACAATTGTGTCTCATCCTCATCATCAACCTCTTGAGACACTAATTGCCGTTGACTTATTGGCAACTGTGTCTCATCATTATCATCCACCTCGTGAAAGACTAATTGCCGTTCCCCACCATCATCTTCTACTGACTGTGGATGCTCAGGAGTTTGGGAATCAGTGCAGAAGATCTCCTCATGTCCCTCTTCAAGCTGGCTTGTCGAGAGGCCGAAATCAAGGAATGGCGATGAAAAGAGAAACTTGTTTGCCAAGACTCTCCATGGTGGGAAGAAGGAGGATCAGGGTGAGAATTCTGTTGACCAGACTCTTGGCTACTGAGACTGGACTTTGTGGAAGACAGGGTGGCTTAACCGACTGGAAGCATTATCTGCTTCATTCCAACCAACCACCTGGTCGCACTGGTGTGACTTCGAGAGAGGTGTCCTGCTCCGCCCTTAAAACTGGGACATGAAGCTAGAAGAGTGTGTTTCTTGTTCTCTGGCAGCAGGCACAGTTTCACCGCGCCCAAGGCCATGGCCTCTGTGTGCACCATCAGCAGCACGGCCACTTCCCCGTCCCTTACTGCTCGCCTTGAGCATAGTAAATGGCATATATGCTTGCAAGTATGTAATACGTACAGTAGTGCAGGTTTTGTAAGTGTATAAATGAAACTGAATTTCACAGATATTTAGGATGCACAAACATTATACAGGAGATGTAGCGCAGGTAATGTCGCTGTCACCAGCGGCTAAGAAAAAATTACACTGAATGTCACAGATATTTAGGATGCACAAACGTTTTACAGGAGATGTAGCAGAGGTTCTGTCACTGTCAGCAGCAGCCAAACAATTGTGCTGAATGTCACAGATATTTAGGATGTGCAAACGTTATACAGGAGATGTAGCAGAGGTTGTGTCACTGTCAGCAGCGGGCAAACAATTGCATTCAATTTAGCGCAGGTTGCGCTAATTTATATATATTGCAGCCAGATAAAACAATAGTCCTTATAAGGACCTTTGGGTCTCTAACACATTTCAACACTAAACCCTGCCTAAAAAAAATAAAAAATAAAAATTCTGACCCTACACTATCTGTCCCTTTTGCTGCAGCTCTCCCTGACTAAGACTGAGCCGAACCATGTGTCATCGGGTGCTATATAGCACCCGATGACGCATTCCAGCAAGCCAATCAATGTAGTGCCAGTAGCCAACATGGCTACTACATTACAGGGAGTGCCAGTACTTCCCTGCACGTTTATTAGCTGCTTGAGGAGACTCAAGCATTGCGCTCGAGCACACATGGTGTTCGGCCAAACACCGCTATGTGCCGAGCATCGCGATGCTCGAGTCAAAATGGTGTTCGGCCAATTGTGCTTTCCCAACACTACTTCTGTCTTCTCTCTGATCAGCGCTAATGTCTGGATCAAGTCACAACAGCAGGTGGGAATCTCAAGCTGCTGTAACTTAAAGAAAAACAAGCAGAAGAGGGAGGTGGATGGCAGGATCTTTAGACACCTTCTTCCTGTGCCCCAGCCACATCCCTACCTGAGTTGTGCCGTCCCTCTGTTATCCTTGATAGAAGTTCATGAATGAATGTTACCAGTTGGGGGTCTTTCCCTAAACAGTCTGACAGTAGTAGCACTGATTTGACAGTGTCAAAATGTGTAGGAACACCGCCCCCAACTGGTGTCACACTGTTGGAAATTAATTTATAAGCTTGTAGTGGAAATATTAGAGGAATGGGACAACACAAAGATGCCGAATAAGAATACATGCTTCAGTAAGGTCACCACTTCTGGTGACAGGTCCTCTTTAATGGCTTCTGGACCACCCATAAACATTAAACATCTTTTTAGTCTGTGCTTAACTCTGCAAGTATGTTCCTGGACATCCTTGCAGTGTTAGCAGCAACATGCTTATCGTGCACTTGCGGGAACAGGGAGCTTGCTGTCAGTGACAGCTGGGCTCACCATAGAGAAGGCAGGGATGTTATTTTACTGTTCTTGCCTTCTCCAGCACTGTGTACACTGCGTTCAGTGAGTGCTGTGTATAAAGATCAGGCAGCAACAATGCCGCCACTTCCTGCTTTAGTCCTAACGATCATGTGGCCGCTGGTTAGCAGACCCAGATCATGTCTGTAATGAGGCTTCACAGCACTATAAAACCTTTGGGCTGTATGCCCTCTGTAACTGGGGCTAATATTGCAGCAAGCCCAGGGGCGGATTAGCCATAGACCTTACAGGGAAATTTCCCGGTGGGCCGATGCCCAGGAGACCGCCTGGACCCTCCTCGCGGCTGGCAGTACCGTATTTTGTGATGGACTGTGGTATTTGGCTCTGTTGGGGTGGTATGGTATTGCTGGCCTTGCCTTCCATTAATTTGGACCCAACTAAAAAACAGGGCCACTTTTTGTATTTTTTTCCAGGGCCACTTTAAGTTCCCAAACCGCCCCTGAGCAAGCCGCAGGGGAGACCTGGGAGGGTGGGAGTGCTGGCTGTAGCAATGATGGTGGCTCTTGTCCTCCATGACGCTACCTGGG
The DNA here is from genome assembly GCF_014858855.1 of Bufo gargarizans. NCBI lineage: Eukaryota > Metazoa > Chordata > Amphibia > Anura > Bufonidae > Bufo > Bufo gargarizans. The sequence continues at coordinate 309,759,435 of NC_058085.1, read as the reverse complement.
CCAGTGCAAAGTGAAGGGAGAGTGCACCTTGGATCCCTTGGAGCACACCCTTGTCTTGGGTTCTCCTGCTTGGTGTTGGTGGTTGTAGGGGTGTTTTCTGAAGGAGAGGTAGACGACAGTGCAATACTCAAGCCATGCGGGTATTGGTGCATGCAATGATGAGGCCGATTTTGCAGCAAACAACCGTTCTTTACCTGCAATAAAGTTAAAATATTTCAGATTTAGTTTTTACCGCACATGGGCCGGCAGATTTTACATGGGTTGCAGTTTCCACAGTTCAGTGACAGGCCGGATGTTACCTCTCTGAGCCAATCTACAACTAACAGCGCTCCTTGCCCAGTCCATCCACCGGGAGGCTCCCCTGTATGACAGACTAAGTTCTGTTCCTTGTATAGGATGTTTTTCCATCCAGAATAGCTTTACTTTTCTTCCTCAGAGGTTAGTTGAGGCTCTGTCTCTCAAGCCTGTTCAAATTCTTCTGCGGGGCTCCTTCTACTTCCTCACACTATACTGTCTCTCCCTACGCTGACTTCTAACCCCACCCTATGAGGAGGGTAAAGCATCCGCACCTAGCAACTCCAACCAAAGCCTATTAGCTGCTCCACAGCCTCTCAGACACAAACAGCAAAGACAGTATTTTACCCACTATTAACCCTTTTAGCAGTGAAGCACTGCAAGGCAGTGGGATACAGCAATATGTCAGCCCCAGTTACAATAGAAATCCTTAATAAATAAAAATACGATGTTTAATTCATCCCCGAAGGTCTTCTATGACATTTTGAGAAGAACAAAGCGTTAAATAAAATAATATAATATGAAAAAAAAAGAAGAAAATAATTAAAAATGCTGTCAGCCTACAGTTTCTATCCCCACCCTGGCGACCATAACTACTACACCCCTTATATCAAAATGAGCATTATGAACAGGGTACATAATAAAAAAAAAAGTATTTTAGTTGCACTTTCAGCTAAAATACTAAAATCGAAATGACACAAAAATAAAGCCTCATATATAGCAATTCAAAGATGCAGTCAAAGGCCTATGCTTTGCATAAACTATCAATGTATGATTGATGGTGGTTCTCAGTATTGTTCAGGACATACAGATGTGCTGTAGTATCAGACACAGGCACAGCCAGTACATGTGTGGGGAACATGCGTGCCACTGTGCTCTCTTCGTGAAGAGAACACAACACTCGAGAATAGCCTTTTCCATATCCTGAATGTGAGGGTCCTGGAGGTCAGACTCGGACCAAACACACTTAAATGGCCTTTTCTAAGGAAAGACCATCGTGGATATTTATGGAAAACCCATTTAATACACTTTAAAAGTGTGCAAACTTCATTGAGGAGTGAGAATGGGAGATTCCGTACATCATTTTAATCTTGTATGATGCAGGAACATGTCCTCTCATGTAATTATGTTAAGATGCCTAGACACGTTGAGTTGTCTAGTTGATGTCTATAGTTGAAATGTCACAGGCAAGAATCTTCCAAGTTCTCATGTCTGTCTATATATCATAAAGATTATTGTTTCAGGGCAAAATATCAGAAAATGTATGGTCACCATTATTGATGCCTGGGGTGATAGTACAGTGATGTGTGGGGAAATCCCACTGCCATACACAGGTGACGTATGCTCATACATCCAACTGCCCCTATCTATTGTTTAGCTGACTCCTTACACAATTTTCATCTGTTAATATTTGATGGAGTGCTGGAGAGGCATGTTTGTCATGTCTCTGGAGACAAGGTCCTCCCAGGGTCATCTTCTTCGGACAGAGTCAAGAACACAAGGGCATTAAACATTGTGTTCTTCGGTCCAAATGGGTCATGGATCAGGCACTTTAAATCACAATATGGGTCACTGTGGAATGATCTACACGAATGTCAGTGTTACTGGCTTTGTATTACACACAGCAATAATGTATAGAATTTGGTGATTTCTCACTAGTGCAAAAAATCACTGCTGGTCTTAAAAAACATGTGAACATATGGAGATATTCGCGCCCGCCATATTCTTTTACAGTGTGAAGAACTTTGACCCATGACATCAGGTGGTACAGGACAGACAATTGAGACGTTTCAGCACATGGACATATCCCCTACCTTATAAATAAACCTCATCTGGCCGCCATTTTACATTCAGTGTTTTGCCAGTGTAGAGAGAGGTTGCTGTGTGGAGCAGGGACAGGCTGTTAGGGACACCAAACACTAGCTAATAGGGCCACAAAAGTCCTTTTACAGACTGGTATAGGTGTGCTATCGATATGTGTGATACACAGAGGGGTGCGATATACTTATAATATACTTTTATAATGAGTCAAAAACACATAGATCTATATATTGATCACCTGGAAGTCGGGGGGCTAGGGGCTACTAGGACCATTTTTATATAGGGTAAGGTTCCGGACGGGGTCGCTCTTATCAAGTGGTCTGTGGTTAGGCTATCAGGGCCAGAATAGCACCCCCTGTAGGGCAATATCAGGGACAGTTCTTTGCCCACCCTGTCCTTCAATACCACATCATCATCTAGCCCAGGGATAGATGTTTTTTGCTTTCCCTCCGGGATTCATGGATGTGCACTGGAACGCCCCGGATTGTGGTAGGACATATGGTTTCTGATTTAGTGCCGCCGAGCATCTGATTTAGTGCCGCCGAGCACTTGTTATTGCCTACCACATCTATGCTTTTTGCTTAACTTTAATAATTTAATTTATTTTAATTTTGAGGGATATCTTTTCCATTTACACGTCAGCAAAATAGGTCCGCATCTGTTCCGCAATTTTGCGGAACAGGTGCAGACCCATTCATTTTCAATGGGGCCGGAATGTGCTGTCCGCATCCGCATTTGCGGATCCACATCTGTATTTGTGGATCCGCACTTCCGCATCTGTGCTTCTGTTTCCGCAAAAAAAATGGAACATGTCCTATTAAACAAGATTAGGCATTTTCTATTATAGTGCCGGCGATGTGCGGTCCACAAATTGCGGAATGCACATTGCTGTGTCCGTGTTTTGCGGGTCCGCAAAACACTTACGGACGTGTGAATGGACCCTCATAGTAAAATGATTAAAGGTTAAGTTTTATCTTTATGTATATTCTAATGCATTGCCTTCCTTGTACAATGTTATAATATACCTTCTGTTAGAAAATATATTATAGTGCATATAATATAGCGATACTGCAGGTATATAGAGGGACAAGCGTTATTGGAAGAAATAATCTCTACTGGTGTGATATACCAGTCCCCCCCCCAAAAAAAACGGGGTGTTATATACCAATATACTTTCTTTATAGTGCATTTGGGTACTGTATAGTGCATTTGCGCATGCACGTACGCAAAAATTATCTTGCCGATATTTTGCATTGAAAAAAATAATGAATGGAGATTGCAAATTCGAATAATACATCTGGTGTGTCACTGTCCATGTTGTGGGACTATTTGTGCACTTCTAGTAATTATTTCTTGGCTGCAAATATGAGCTGAAGGTTTTTTTACGTTCGCCTGCCATTAAAATGAATGGGACCCGCCGCAAAATTGCGGCTCGCGAACATTTGAGCGCGATCGTGTTCGTGAACCGCAGATGTTTGGCCATCACTAATTAACATCACTCCACCTCACTGTCCCATGTAAATGACTTCCCTCTCTTCAGCCCTAACATACAGTCCCAGTTAAATAACTACAACTCCCAACAGTGCTCTTCCTTTCACACTGAGTAATCTTCACTTACCTCTCCTCATGTAGCAGATATCACCTCAGCCTCTTCCCAGGGCTTCTCTTCATTGCTGAGCCACCCTCTCCTGCACTGGTCACATGATGGTGACATCATCCCAGGTCCTTTTCAGCTATTGCATTTAGAACTGATCACATGACCTGTGAGGTCATCACAGGCCCTTCAGCTCTTGCAGTGCATTAGATTCAATTGTATTGCCGTCCTGAAGATGGCAATACAGTTATATCTAACAGACAGGCAGGACATTCAGGGCCTGGGACAAAACATCAGGTGCCCAGGCCCCGAATGTTTTGACCTAGCAATGCCCCTGCCTGGAACTGATCCATAGTGAAGACAATTTGCAGCTTTATTTTTTGCAGTTATTTTTTTATATAGCTTCTTTAGTTATAATAGAGGGGGGGAAAATTATCAACAATTTTCCATAATGCTTCCTTCTCATGGCATTTTATTGGTGTTTTTATTCAGTATTTTTTCATTTTTTTTATTGTAAAATTTTAGATGCCTAAGGAAAAAACACCTAAAAATAGCATACCCAGGGCATACTGCATTTTGTTAAAAATACTAAAATTCACGAATACCATGCAAGAAACGCAAAAATGCTTTTTATTGCTTTTCATAATTCACTATTGACTTTAAAACAATTTGCCACATAAAAAATGCACAAAAACAGCAGAAAAAATGGGGCATAAAAGGCTAAAAAAAAAAACTATAGGGCAAATTTACTCTTGGAAATGTACCAGAATTCTCAGAATTCAGAGACAGGAGCCTGATGTACAAAGAGGGTGGCCGCGCATGAACGTCTGCCCTCTCTTTACTTTAGGAGTTAGGAGACAGTCCTGGCTCTCCTATCTGACATCGATGGCATATCCTAGCAATGGGAATACCCTTTTGAAATATCAGACATCAACATGCAATATATTTGTTCATTTCTATTTTCTGGCTTGTCTCAGACTTAGGCCTCTTGCACACGACCGTATGTATTTTGCAGATGGCGTCCGTGTGCATTCCGTATTTTGCAAAATGGATTAGCTGGCCCCTAATAGAACAGTACTATCCTTGTCTGTAATGCGATCAATAGGACAAGTTCTATCTTTTAGCGGAACGGATATACAGAAATACGGAAACGGAATGCACACAGAGTACCTTCCTTTTTTTTTTTTGCGGAACCATTGAAATGAATGGTTCCGCATATGGACCACAAAAAAAATGGAATGGACACAGAATAAAAATACGTTCATATGCAAGAGGCTTTATTATAGGGTACAAGAGAACTGAAGACACTATGCTATGGTTGAGATATCCATTAGACCTGTCTACAGCACATAAATACTGGTGTTGGATGTTCTGTCCAGTGTTTTATGTGTTTTTTGAGACCTTATCCTTATCTTACACCGTGTATTGTGCAATAGAAGGGTACTGAATGTATCCTAAATTCTGCAAAGATAGCAAAAATTAGCAACAAACTTCAAATTTTGTAATGGACATTATGAAATTGATGTTACCACTAAGTGGTGGATGCAGAATAAAATTAAAGGGGTTCTCCAGGAATAAAAAAAATAAAAATACTTAAATAATATTTTATAATAAATATATTCACAAATACCTTTAATTACTTAGAATGGCTTGTTTTGTCTAGTGAGCAATCATTAAGAGACATAAAATGGCCGCCATCCTATCAGTACACACAAAACCTGTCCTAATCACACAGGAGGACAAGTTACTTCACCACAATGAGCCATAGTTCTGCCTCATCCACCTCCCTTCTCTGCTTGTCAGGAATCATGATCCTGAATAGAGGTGAATCTCTGTGGGAATGGAGATGATGAGGAGACATTAGAGGAGGTGAGGTGTGGCTAATGGGCAGCAGCACTCAAATGCAGTCACCATTACCACAGCAACACATTACCACAGTCTGTCCTGTCCGTCCACTTTGTACTTCTTGTCTCATCATGAACTAAATTCCCCAGAGATTTAGCTAAAGTTCTTATCTGTATTCAGGATCATAATCCCTGAGAAGTAGAGAGGAGGAGGATGAGGCAGCTCTTTACCTCAGTGCTCTGAAGTAACTTGTCCTCCTGTGTGATCAGGACAGGTCTGTGAACTGATGGGACAGCGGCCATATTGTTTCCCGTGATAATTGCTCCCCAGACAAATCAAGCCATTATAACTAATTAAAGGTATTTGGGAATATATTTATAATAAAGTAATATTTAAGTATTTTAATTTTCTTAATTCTCAGAGAACCATGAATGATAATAATAAGATAATGTTGCGACTCTGTCAGGACTGACATTACGTGTTAAACTTCAAAATAAACCCTGTTCAGTGTTAGCCCAGCACTCTGTGTCTTTACTGCTGCCGCTACACACAGGCATGGACGTCGGGCTCCTTCACTTCCTCCTGCAGCCGCGTGCCGTATGTGGCAAGCGCGGGCAGCGGTCAGCTTAACAGTAGTATTCAGCCTGTGCTGCTGCTCCCTTCCTTGCTGGCATGGGTGCAGCTATGTAATCTCTGGCATCCTCCTTCCAGCTCCCTCCATCCTCCTGCGCAGTCTCGTCTCGCCTCCTTTTGTGAGGCCGCATGCACATGCCCTCTATCTTTCCCAGCCTATGGCAATGTGTATTTAACTGGGAGGCGTCTGAGCGATTAGATTCCTAGTTAGGCCTCATTCACACATGCATAGATTTTCAAGTACCATGGTCCGTGAAAACCCGTCCTGCTGAGTGCACAACTGTACGGCGTCATTGATTGCTATGCTATCCGTGAAAATCCACGTTTGTGTGAATGAAGCCTTAGTCTAGTTTCCTGTTTGAGCTAAGGTGTTCTGCTGTTTCTTGTCATTCTGTGTATTAGACTTTGGATTACATATTATGGACCACAAGCCAGCGTCCGACTTCATAGCAATGTGATGCTCTCAGCATTAATACTATATTTCTAATTGGGACATACCCTGGGTAAGGTTTATTGAATATTTTATTTACAAATGCCTATACAGGCGTTGAACCTATCTTGCCCCAGGTATATACTAATATTTCACTTTTATTGTACTAAACTTTAAAAAAATGTGCTTAATATCTTTTTATTTTTATTTTACTTAGTGAACCAAAAATTTTGAGAAAGTTTAAAAATACAGTCACAAAACCATGACCGTATCGACCGCAGTGTTCACTACCAATAGGATAGTTGCTGAATTGATGGCACATCGGAAGTGTAGTGTGCAGCGCTCACAGTGGGCTGACGGCTCTCCGCCCCCACAACTTGTTGACAGTGGCACTGCAAGTGATATGATGGCAGCAATTTGCCTGTAAAGTGACAGGGGTGAGAGATAGTGCACATACTCTCCCTCTGGATTCATTGACCAGTTTTGACATGATAGTGGAGTTGTGACTGTATTTTTAAACTTTCTCTAAATTTTTGGTTCACTAGATAAAATAAAAAATAAAGATATTAAGCACATTTTTTTAAGTTTAGTTCAATAAAAGTGAAGTATTAGTATATGAAACAGGAAATGTCGCACTAAAATGAGGTGGAGAACCACACAGAGGTGCACCCACTTAACAGACAACACCCAGTCTGAAAGTGATAAATAATATAAATAATGAAAGTGGGGCACACTCTAAAAGTACAGGGATCTTTATTAACACTGTTGGTAATAATGCAATAAAATGACAGCAAATATTAAATAAAAAAATTGCAGAAAAAATGTTAAAATACAATAAATGTTGACAATAAGATTAAACCTTAGATTATAAATGACCGTAAAAACAAAATAGATAAAAATATATTAAATATGACACTATAGTCAGTGTGTGCATGGATCCCAATGTGAACTTTGGATCAGGTACTTATGCACTTGGCCTCTGTTGGAAAGTGCCCTCCTGCATTCACCTGTATTAACAGCTGGGTGGCAGTATTTTATGCTAGACTGTGGTATTTGGGTCCGTTGGGGCGGTATTTTGTGCTGCACTACAGTATTGCTGTCCCTGTCTACATATTTTGGCCCTGCCTTTCGTCAGTTTGGACCCACCTATTACATGGAGCCACTTTTAGACTATTTTTCAGGGCTACTTTAATTTCTCAGTCCACCCCTGTGTGGTGCAATGCAGCTGCAACACAATGCTCGCTGAGTGGTCCTGCTGCTGCACCATCAATGAGAGCTATGAGAGAAGGATGCTGCCTTCAAGATAGATCCTCCAATGGTGGACATATGCCATATAAAAGAAATATTTAAACCATAGCAACTTATTCAGCCTTTGCTTCCTATTTGCTGTTCTCACTAAAAGCATAATTGTCTATATGGGAAATCCACATCCAATGTCTTCAGATTCTAGCTTTTATTTTAGTCCAAGAAATGTTCTCCTGACCACAAACATGTCCAATACTATATTGAGTAAGAGTGTACTGGACGCTTCACTTGCTTGTGGTGAACGTCTGTCTGTTTGCACACGACATAGTTTTTCTCAGTATAGCTGACATCATTGCTATTCAACCAGGGAGTGACTTTAGGACGTGCTCACCACATTTGTTTGAAATCAGCAGGGACAGCACAGCCTCGAGGACAGAACAGTAGGTGCTTGGCAGGAAGAGAAATAAGGTCACAGGTGTCCAATCCTTTTGATGCAACTTACCATTGATTTTCTAAAGAGTTCCCTTCCAAGCTTACAATGCCTTTCCCATTATTATCCTGTGATCGCCTCCAACCACTTATTTTTTTTATATACAATTAGAGATGAACTAATCAATTCCCACGAAGTGGAATTTGATCCGAATTTCAGGATAAATTCGATTCGCCTAGAAGCCGAATTTTCTTGTGCTTCGTGTCTGCAAATCAACTTAACCTGAAATAGTATAAAAAACAAAAAAAGTCAAACTTACCTCCTCCATTTGCTCACGACGGGCCGCCAGCCTCCATCTTGCTTGAAGATCTCGGCCGACATCCCGTGATGACGTAATCAGCGTGATGATGTCATCACGCTGATTACATCATCACGGGATGTTGGCCGAGATCTTCAATCTCTCTCCGCATGGGATTTCAGCTGAGATCTTCAAGCAAGATGGCGGTGGCCAGCCCCTCGTGAGCAAATGAAGGTTGTAAGTTTGATTTAATTTTTTTAATTCTTAATTTTACACTCAGATGCCGCGATCATGTATGAACGCGTCATCTGAGGGGTACAATGACAGGGGTGGCGCTATCGCAGCTCCCTTTCATTGCACCCGCTACTTACAAAAAAAAATGCGATTCGTGGTAAAATAATTAGTCACAAAGCGATTTTTTTTTATAATTCGGTGCAGCAGCCGAATCTAATTTTTCTGCCATAGAACTTCAAACTTTAAAGGGTTTCTGTCACCTGAAAAATGGGTATTAAGCTTGCTGACATTAGCTGAACGTAACTATATTAGAGCCATCTCACTGCCTAAAGCATTTATTGAGAAAAAGAAACTTTTCTAATATGCTAATTAGCTTTTAGGAGCAGGGGGGGGGGGGCGTTGCACCTGCTCCTAGAGGTCCATTTGCCCACCTCTTTTCACGCCCTTCTTCTCTTGATTGACAGGGCCAGGCAGCTCTGCTCTCCTCCCGCTGGGCGTGTCTGCAGTGTAAATCTTGCGCCGTTCAGTATTTGGCGCAGGCGCAGTGATGAGGTCAGCAGCTGTCGAGCGTCCTTTCCTCACTGTGCCTGCGCCGAATACTGAACGGCGCGAGGGTTACACTGCAGACACGGCAGGCGGGAGGAGATCAGCGCTGCCCTGGCCCTGTCAATCAAGAGAAGAAGGGCGTGAAAAGAGACGGGCAAACGGAACCTCTAGGAGCAGGTGCAACGCCCCCCCCCCCCCCCACTCCTTGAGGCTAATTAGCATATTATAAAAGTTTATTTTTCTCAATAAAGGCTTTAGGTGGTGAGATGGCACTAATATAGTTATGTTCAGCTGACATTAGCCCATCGCTAATGTCAGCCAACTTAATACCCATTTTTCAGGTGGCAGAAACCCTTTAATCCTAATGTATGAGTAGATACCATGTGCCCTCTCCTGGCCAGTTTCATCACTGTGGTTCTTTTTTCACACCCTGCAAGGAAATTTACTATTTCCTTTGCAAAAGAATTCTGGCCGAAAATGTTTGACTTTTTGGGATCTCAGAACTTTGGAAGCGTAGGTGTAAAGGTGGACGTGGTTAGCTGAATGAATTAGATGAACTCCAGGTTTAGCAGCTGTAAAAAAAATAGTCGCAAAAAGGCACAATCATACTCCAAATACCGGGGTGGCATATACAAAAACTAGAGTAAAATGTTATGTAAATCTGTGCCAAATTTATCAGCAACATGAGCCATATGATAAATGTCATGGCCACGGTTATGGCCGTGACTCCTTGGGAGCCGCATACAGTTGCCCGCGGTTTGGGTGTTTTTTGGTATAAAAATAAGGGGACGCCAAAACGGACAACGGTGAAGTGATGACGGGGAAACGCCACTCACCGCGCCGCCAGCGGCGAAGCCCCCACAACGCTCTCCCCACCCCTCACCCGCATGTACCCCTTCCGCAGATGGCGGTACATGCTTCACCCTCTTTCGAGGGTCCACTACCAGGGAAGGGATGACAGCAACTTAAAGGGGAATACAGAGAAATAAACCCCGTGCACACACACAAGTTGCCAAGTGCAACCGCACACACAACACAGCAAGCAGCCACGCACGCACACAACTCCAAGGGAACCGCACACATCGCTGTTGTCCACGGCAACCGCACTTGAGGCAAACAACATCATGCCTCAAGCTGCGGTTGAAACAACTATCCAAACCGCGGGCAACTGTATGCGGCTCCCAAGGAGTCACGGCCATAACCGTGGCCGTGACATTACGCCAATAAACTGACTTCAAATATTCCCCTCATAATAAATTCACCCCTTCATAAATCTTGTTCTCTTTCTATATCTAGTTCTTCAGCTGACCATGTACACTACTGTGCACAAGTTTTGGGCAGAGATGGAAAAATACTTTAAAGTAAGAACGCTTTAGAAAATAGAAGTTTTAATAGCTTATTTTTATCAATTTTACAAAATGCTAAGTGAACGAAGAACGCAAGAATTCTAGGTACACTGACAATTTTAAGGAACTCGGTAGGAAGGTTGTTCCCGACATCTTGGAAAACTAACCACAGATCTTCTCTGGATATAGGCTTACTCAAATCCTTCTGTCTTTTCATGTAATCCCAGACAGACTGGATGATGTTGAGCTCATGGCTCTGTGGTGGCCATATCATCAACTCCAGGACTCCTTGTTCTTCTTTACACTGAAGATAGTTCTTAATTACATTGGCTGTATGTTTGGAGTCGTTGTCCTGCTGCGGAATAAATTCAACCCCTTAAAGACCAGGCTAGTTTTGGTCTTGTTTTTCTTCATTTTTTACTCTCTGCCTTCCCAAAGCCATAACTTTTTAGTTTTTCTATTCATACAACCATATGGGGGCTTTTCTTTTGCAGAAAAAGTTGTACTTTCTAATGACACCATTTTATATTGCATATTATGTAGTAGGAGGCAGGAAAAAAGTTCCAAATGGGGTCCATTGGAAAAAAAACACAATTTATTTAATCATTTTTGGCAGGTAAAGCAATGAAAAAACACAGAATTGGGAATTTTGATTTTCTCTCTTAGGCTACTTTCACACTAGCGTTCGTCGGTCCGCTCGTGAGCTCCGTTTGAAGGGGCTCACGAGCGGACCCGAACGCTTCCGTCCAGCCCTGATGCAGTCTGAATGGATGCGGATCCGCTCAGACTGCATCAGTCTGGCGGCGTTCAGCCTCCGCTCCGCTCGCCTCCGCACGGACAGGCGGACAGCTGAACGCTGCTTGCAGCGTTCGGGTGTCCGCCTGGCCGTGCGGAGGCGTGCGGATCCGTCCAGACTTACAATGTAAGTCAATGGGGACGGATCCGTTTGAAGATGCCACAATATGGCTCAATCTTCAAGCGGATCCGTCCCCCATTGACTTTACATTGAAAGTCTGGACGGATCCGTCCGAGGCTATTTTCACACTTAGCTTTTATATGCCAAAATAATGCAGACGGATCCGTTCTGAACGGAGCCTCCGTCTGCATTATTATGATCGGATCCGTTCAGAACGGATCCGATCGAACGCTAGTGTGAAAGTAGCCTAACAGTGTTCACCATATGGGATAAATATGTTTATATTTTAATAGTTTAGGCAGTTTGGGACGTGGCAATGCTAATAATCTGTATTTTTTATTTTTTATGTGGGCAAAGGGAAGTGATTTGAATGTTTATATTTTTAAAATATTTTTAACTTTTTTTTCACTTTTATTAATTGCTCAGCTTCTGCGATTTTTAGGACACTTGACTTCCTTTGTATGTGTACGGCACTCGTCGTAAGGGGTTAAATGTAAACACTACTAGCACTTCTACGTTTTAAAGCATTCTTACATGGCGGCACTTTTTTCCACACCTGCAAACTTTTTTGCATACCTCTGTATCTCATCATGCGCATGCATGCTCAGCTTGGTGGTGGCTTATCTCCTCAGTGAACAAGTTGATTGGGTATCAAGATTCAACACGCCCGAGTGTTCTTTCCCTTGAAGATTTATAGAAAGCAAAAAAGTCATATAAAGCCATAGAGAAGCCGTAAAACAAAAGAAAATATAAATGTAGATAAAGTACAGTTATACATATACAGAATATACAGCTCAAGTTTCAACTTAAAAGGTGAAACTAACATATGAGATAGACTCATTACAGACAAAGCGAGATATTTCAAGCCTTTATTTGTAAAAATTTGGATAATTATGATATAGCTTATGAAACCCCAAAGTCACAATTTTGAGGTACCCTTTGCGTAGGGGGTATAGATTAATTAGCTGACTAGAGTGTGATACTTTGAGCCTAGAATATTGAACCTTTTCACAAAATTATAATTTTAAGCTGCATTAATGCAATTCCTTTTAATTTGCATTACTGAAATAAATGGACTTTTGCACAATATTAAAAATTTTCGAGTTTCACCTGTATATATATATATATATATATATATATATATACATAGTCAACGTTTTAACCATTTGCTCACCTTCTGTTCCATAATGGTCTGTGATGTTAGATAATAGTGTACAAGTAAATATTTTTAATTCTATAATGATTTTTTACACGTGTCAAATTAGCTTGATTTGCTTTAAATAAGGAATTTGGTGGAAAGTCAATGAGCAAATATTAAACCAATTCTCAGTTGATTCTCCATAATGTGAATAAGCCAAATTTGATGTGATTTTTCAAATTAAATATGAACTGTCTCGTCATAGGAAACAGCAGTGCTGTTCTCGGATGGTTTTCATTGGTGAATGGAGGCTTATGGATATTTTTGAGCTTTCCCAGTGCATACTGCAAAGTGTCAATTCAGCCTAAATAAGGCTAATTTACGTAGTTTTCCCATTGTCATGCTGCAGACACATTTGATGTAGTTTAGGAAGCTGAAGAAAAGAAAAAAAAATGCTGTAACCTGATTCTAGTGATTAATGAGGGGGGAGACGTGGCTTTGCATTGGAAGGAGTCGTCAGGGGGTGGAGAGAAAGTGCTTAGCATTAGAATACAGGCACCTGAATTTAAATACATGTAGCTCAGCATCAGATGAGAGACGTGGAGCTGACATGTGGAGAATTTTCCAACTTTCTCTGGATCTGTGCAAGGCTTAGATAACACAAGGGATATACAGAGCTGAGGCTGCTGCAGTCTACCCCAGAGCTCAGTCTATGGTAAGCAGATCTCAGTTTAATCTACAGAAGTTATGGCAGGAATTCCTTTAATCTGTATAGTTGAGTATGCAAGCTGGGGTCTACACTGCCACTAATATGTTTCCAGGAAGAAAAAGTATTGAATGACGTTGTTTTTTGTGGTTTTATGCTAGTATTGCTTTAATTCAGTTTTTATAAAATGTTAAACTTTTCTATAGTTTGTTAAGTTCTAACTATTTTCTATTGCAAGTATTGCCTACTGACTTTGGGTTTAAAAGGAATTCTCCTGGATGTTACTTTTTGTTTCATAAGTGTTACATTTACCACGGGCGGTGTATATGTTAGGCGTATTTCGCACACTGACCGACATGTATTAGGGAATTCTCATTCAGAATGGTCAGATCATCCTGCAACTGTCTCAGGTGGCTGTTAGTATTATTTTACATCAAAAATATTGTCACCACAAGGTTTTATACATGCCTACTATAGAAGAACCCATGTAGATGAGCTGGATCAATATGAACTTTCCATATAAACCCTTTCTATTATCTACGATTTCCATATTCCTGCAGGTTGTTGTTTACTCTTAGGTTAGTGGTAGTGGCTTCTGGAAAGATGTTTGCAATGCTGATCATCATGTTCCCGCAGTGGAGGGCAGATCAGGTAATGGCCTCAGTCTGTCTGTTACAAAACAGTGAATTTCATTTCGACGTTAGGGCGGTTTCACACATGGCGATTCTTGGAAAAACTCCACCGCAGAAGTCCTTCCTTTATACACCATATGTCCATTTCTCTTGGAACTTCTGGCTTTGGCTCCAAAAATTTTCCATGCATTTCTATTACTCAGGGCTTTACATTCAGTGTATTTAAGAAATGAACCCTGATCAGAGGCGTAACTATGATTTTTAGGGCCCTCCTAATGTAAGAAAATTAAAACAGCAGCAATAATTAAAGATATGTATAATAGCAGCATATATCCGAAAACCCACATTATAGCAAAAAGCCACCATATTATTTCCCAGTAGAAAATGTACAATGTTCTAGCACCTGATAGGACCCTCAACTTCTGGATCCCATAGCAAGTGCTATGGCTATACTTACGACCACGATCCCCCTGATGTATAAGTAGAATGTGTCCTTATACTTGTATTACCCAGGCATCTGTTTGGCTGTTGGCATAACTTTTTCTGAACTTGACTACACTTTGCAATAAACCTATATAAAAAACACACAATGCGTCATTCCACACGGTATAATATTTATTTTGTTCCCATGTATTGTAATTAACAACTGCTAAAAATTATAATATTAGCCAATCAAAAAATAAATGAACTTAGAGTATATTCAGCCAGTTATTATGTACCTTTCCTCAACAACATCTCCTCTTTAGAATGTCAGCTATATATTTGATATAGCAACATATCAAAGGTTTTGATCGGTGGGGGCCCGAGTGCTGAGACCCCCACCAATTGCTAGAAAAGGAGACAGAAGCTCTCACACAGAGCGGTCTCTCTCCTTGCTGCTGGAGACAGACGCTAGAGAGAGTCTATAAGCCATCTCCAGTATGTCTCCTGCAGCAAGGAGAGGCAGCACTCTGAGTGAGCACCTCTTTCTCCTCGTTTTAGTGATCTGACCGCCATCAATGAAATCCTTGATGAGTCGCTACCACAGATCAACATTTCTTTTTTTTTTCAGGGACACTTTATTTGTGCAATGCACACAGATTCAAGTTGTGGTGACTAGTGAGTAGCTCACAGGGATGTACTCACCCCTCCTCTCATCTGGAAATGGAATCTTAAAATGCAGTAGTAAACTAGGTCAATATAGGTCACGATTTCTTCTTGACGTTGACGTAAAGCTAGTGCAAATTTTTTATGTCAAGTTTCCTTTGGAAACACGTTGCGATCACTGGTGTGACCATGCACTAGGTGGCAGCACTGAGTAAGGCTGGGGAAAAAAATTGTCTAAAGCATTTGTTGGCCAAGCATGTTCTATAATGGAATGTGCCCTGAAATAACAACGACAACATCCTGGTCTAATCTATCATCAGGGCCTGCTCTGTGGTGTTCATGGTCGATGTACACAGTTTATACTATTTACACATGATATGGACACCAAAGTGGTCATTTCTGAGTAGAGTTTACACTGTATACAGTTTACACACACCTTGTCCTTGAAGTTTATGAGGTGGCCACTCTAGATGACATGTTAATACTACAACCCATAATGGGTTAATACTCAGTGGTCTTGCACGTTTGTTAAACATATTACTCTATGCATACATATGTCACCATTCCTTTAAAGGGGTTATCCAACCCCTATAATGCCCCCCAAATGCCTTGGCTACGCATACAGGTTATAATTACCCCGGTCCCTTGCACCCGTGACTTTCCTGATGCCAGCATGGCTGCCGCTGCATCTCCCCGTCACGTGGATAAAAACATCCGGCGACGGTGGGGGGTGGCTCGATAGCCAATACCAGGCCATGACGGGGATCAGCCTCCCTAGCATCGTGGGTGATGCTAGGGAGGCTTGTCCCGGTCTGCTATTGGCTGCCCCCCTGCCTGTCGACGGATGTTTTGATCTGCAAAATGGGGAGATGCAGCAGCAGCCGTGCGGGTATCAGAAGCGATGTGGGTGCCGGGGAGAGGAAGTATAACCTGTATGAGGTGCCTGGGCATTTTAGGGGGGCATCAAAGGTCTTGGATAACCCCTTTAAGGCCTCATGTACACGACTGTATCCGTTTAGCAAAATGAACAAATTAGGACATATTCTATAAATTTTTTTATTTTTTTGCGGGGCCGGGGAAGGACATGCGAGTGTGGACAGGACACACTGAAATTAATAGGTCCGCATCTGGTCCACAAAAGAATGTGACTGAGATGCAGAGTAAAAATATGGTCAAGTGGCCTAATCTGGCATGTTCTGGATTAGCCGATAGTCAGCAAATAAAGCTAATTTACCATAATTAAATTGGTAGCAGTAAAGATCACTGTATATTCACTTAATACACCAATAAGGCATTACAGAAATCCATAAGAAATGCACTACATTAGAGGTCTACAGAAAGTGACACTGAAAGGATTATTAAAACCTTCGATTCTGGGTGACAGTGGATAAGTATGGAAGAGGCGGCTGTACCAGAAAAGCTCAATCTACCAACGAGGAACAAGTTTTGCCTGTTTGATTTATTACTATTAAGGTAATTAGCTAACAAAGAGACAGAAGAAGAGAGGCCCCTTTCGCATACAGGTTTTAATAGCTTTTTTGTTTGTTTGTGGTTTTAGTGTTAATTAGGTAGCTTTTTTGTCACTTTTCAAGTTTTACCCCTTTTTTCTGGTATTCTGTCATCTGCCATATAGTCAAAAAAAATCAGAAAATGTTCCATTTAGCTAGTGTGAAAAGTCTTAAGAATTCTTTTTATCTCAAGGAAACAAAGTGATGGATTATTTTCCCCCAACAGGATATCCTTGGCAGTCTGTATAAACATGAGATTGTTGATGGATCCTGTGAAAGTCGGCAAGATCTATCATAAAAATCTGATGTCTACAGCCATCTAGACAGATCAAAAAGAAGAGCATAGCCGTGCAGGCTAAGGCTAGGTTCATGCTACGCTTGAGCGCCGTGTCCAGTATATACAGACGTGGACAAAATTGTTGGTACCCTTTGGTCAATGAAAGAAAAAGTCACAATGGTCACAGAAATAACTTTAATCTGACAAAAGTAATAATAAATTAAAATTCTATAAATGTTAACCAATGAAAGTCAGACATTGTTTTTCAACCATGCTTCAACAGAATTATGTAAAAAAATAAACTCATGAAACAGGCATGGACAAAAATGATGGTACCCCTAGAAAACACAGAACATAATGTGACCAAAGGGACATGTTAATTCAAGGTTTGTCCACTAATTAGCATCACAGGTGTCTACAACCTTGTAATCAGCCATTGGGCCTATATATATGGCTCCAGGTAATCACTGTGTTGTTTGGTGATATGGTGTGTACCACACTCGACATGGACCAGAGGAAGCAAAGGAAAGAGCTGTCTCAAGAGATCAGAAAGAAAATTATAGACAAGCATGTTAAAGGTAAAGGCTATAAGACCATCTCCAAGCAACTAGATGTTCCTGTGAGTACAGTTGCACATATTATTCATAAGTTTAAGATCCATGGGACTGTAGCCAACCTCCCTGGACGTGGCCGCAGGAGGAAAATTGATGACAAATCTAAGAGACGGATAATCCGAATGGTAACAAAAGAGCCTAGAAAGACTTCTAAAGAGATTCAAGGTGAACTTCATGCTCAAGGAACATCAGTGTCAGATCGCACCATCCGTCGTTGTTTGAGCCAAAGTGGACTACATGGGAGACGACCAAGGAGGACACCATTGTTGAAAACGAATCATAAAAAAGCAAGACTGGAATATGCCAAACTACATGTTGACAAGCCACAAAGCTTCTGGGAGAATGTCCTGTGGACAGATGAGACAAAAATCGAAGTTTTTGCCAAGGCACATCAGCTGTATGTTCACAGACGAAAAAATGAAGCATATCAAGAAAAGAACACTGTCCCTACTGTGAAACATGGAGGAGGCTCTGTTATGTTCTGGGGCTGCTTTGCTGCGTCTGGCACAGGGTGTCTTGAATCTGTGCAGGGTACAATGAAATCTCAAGACTATCAAGGAATTCTAGAGAGAAATGTACTAGCCAGTGTCAGAAAGCTTGGTCTCAGTCGCAGGTCATGGGTCTTGCAACAGGACAATGACCCAAAACACACCGCTAAAAACACCCAAGAATGGCTAAGAGGAAAAAATTGGACTATTCTAAAGTGGCCTTCTATGAGCCCTGACCTCAATCCTATTGAGCATCTTTGGAAGGAGCTGAAACATGCAGTCTGGAAAAGGCACCCTTCAAACCGGACACAACTGGAGCAGTTTGCTCATGAGGAGTGGGCCAAAATACCTGCTGAGAGGTGCAGATGTCTCATTGACAGTTACAGGAAGCGTTTGATTGCAGTGATTGCCTCAAAAGGTTGCGCAACAAAATATTAAGTTAGGGGTACCATCATTTTTGTCCATGCCTGTTTCATGAGTTTATTTTTTTACATAATTCTGTTGAAGCATGGTTGAAAAACAATGTCTGACTTTCATTGGTTAACATTTATAGAATTTTAATTTATTATTACTTTTGTCAGATTAAAGTTATTTCTGTGACCATTGTGACTTTTTCTTTCATTGACCAAAGGGTACCAACAATTTTGTCCACGTCTGTATGCCAAGAAACTCAGCCAACAAATTTGCCCATAATCTATCATTCACCAAAGAGTCTTCTCTTGACCACAACCATACTGAAAAGCCAAAGATGGCCGGCTCACGTGTAAAAGGGATCTCCATAGTCAGACAACTCATTTATTAGTGTGGATGCACATGGAGAAGTCCGTAACATGCATCCGTAGAGACTCCTTGTGTGGCCATACATGTCTGTGCACATGTGTGAATGAAGCCTCAGAGTTCAGCCTCATAGGGCATAATCGTAAGAGCTGAGAAGAGAATTAGCAGAGAGAGGGCTGATTAGAGAGTGTAGGCCAAGAGTAGGGAAATGAAGGGGAGATTAGAGACAGGTCGTTAGCAGAGTGGGAGTTTTTACAACATATATGCCATTTGATGAAATAGTAACTGATGGATAATCTATCATATTAGTCTACGAAGTGTCCATCTGGTTCCCTTCTTATCTCCAGACCTCCTATTATACACACTCCTGTCACATACAATTATTTCCCACTAAGATAATTACAGGTCACCTCCACCAACAACATGAATTTCCCGAAAAACTCTGTTCTGCCTTGAACATGGTTATGTATTATTCAACACTACATAGGACAAAGTAATGGGGTGGGGGTTGGCTTGAACAATTTTTGAACAGAAAATAAATATTCCAAAAATTGACATTTGCAGAGTGTTCAAAAATTGACAGATGATACAGAACTGTGCGCAATAAGTGAAGAAATCATTGATTTTCTATGCATGTGACCATTTACTGACATCTTCAAAACTGGAAAATATGCGATATGGGATCAGGGGTGATAATTACTCCAGGTTTTAACCCCTTAAGGACACGGCCCTATTTCACCTTAAGGACCAGGCCATTTTTTGCAAATCTGACCAGTGTCACTTTAAGTGCTCATAACTTTAAAACGCTTTGACTTACCCAGGCCGTTCTGAGATAGTTTTTTCGTCACATATTGTACTTCATGACACTGCTAAAATTGGGTCAAAAAAGTTAATTTTTTGCATAAAAAAATACAATTTTTACCAAAAACTTTGAAAAATTAGCAAATTTCTAAGTTTCGGTTTCTCTACTTCTGTAATACATAGTAATACCCCCAAAAATTGTGATGACTTTACATTCCCCATATGTCTACTTCATGTTTGTAGCATTTTGGGAATGATATTTTATTTTTTGGGGATGTTACAAGGCTTAGAAGTTTAGAAGCAAATTTAGAAATTTTTCAGAAATCTTCAAAATCCCACTTTTTATGGACCAGTTCAGGTTTGAAGTCATATTGTGAGGCTTAGATAATAGAAACCTCCAAAAAATGATTCTAGAAACTACACCCCTCAAGGTATTCAAAACTGTTTTTTCAAACTTTATTAACCCTTTAGGTCTTCCACAAGAGTTAATGGCAGATTGAGAAACAATTTCGAAATTTCTATTTTTTGGAAAATTTTCCAATATAAACAATTTTTTCCAGGAGTAAAACAAGAGTTAACTGCCAAACAACACTCAAAATGGGTTGCCCTGATTCTGTAGTTTGCAGAAACACCCCATATGTGGTCGTAAACTACTGTTTGGCCGAACAGGAGCACATAGAAGGAGGGGAACACCATATGGGTTTTGGAAGGCAGATTTTGCAGGACTGGTTTTGTTTATACCATGTCCAATTTGAAGCCCCCTGTTGTACCCCTAGAATAGAAATTTCAAAAAAGTTACTCCATCTAAGAAAGTACACCCCTCAAGGTATTCAAAACTGGGTTTACAAACTTTGTTAACCCTTTAGGTGTTCCACAAGAGTTAATGGCAGATGGAGAAACAATTTCGAAATTTCTATTTTTTGGAAAATTTTCCAATATAATCAATTTTTTCCAGGAGTAAAACAGGGGTTAACTGCCAAACAAAACTCAATATGGTTTGCCCTGATTCTGTAGTTTGCAAAAACACCCCATATGTGGTCGTAAACTACTGTTTGGCCGAACGGTAGCACATAGAAGGAGGGGAACACCATATGGGTTTTGGAAGGCAGATTTTGCAGGACTGGTTTTGTTTATACCATGTCCCATTTGAAGCCCCCTGTTGCACCCCTAGAATAGAAATTTCAAAAAAGTGACTCCATCTAAGAAAGTACACCCCTCAAGGTATTCAAAACTGGGTTTACAAACTTTGTTAACCCTTTAGGTGTTCCACAAAAGTTAATGGCAGATAGAGAAACAATTTCGAAATTTCTATTTTTTTTTTAAATTTTCCAATATAATCAATTTTTTCCAGGAGTAAAACAGGGGTTAACTGCCAAACAAAACTCAATATGGGTTGCCCTGATTCTTTAGTTTGCAAAAACACCCCATATGTGGTCGTAAACTACTGTTTGGCCGAACGGTAGCACATAGAAGGAGGGGAACACCATATGGGTTTTGGAAGGCAGATTTTGCAGGACTGGTTTTGTTTATACCATGTACCCTTTCAAGCCCCCTGATGCACCCCTAGAGTAGAAACTCCATAAAAGTGACCCCATCTAGGAAACTACGGGATAAGGTGGTTGTTGTTTTGGGACTATTTTAGGGGTCAATTTGATTTTTGGTTGCTCTATATTACTCTTTTTTGAGGCAATGTAACAAAAAAATTAAATTCTAAAATTGTTTCTACATTCGCTATTTAGTTTTGTGGAACACCTAAAGGGTTAACATAGTTTGTAAAGTAACTTTTGAATACCTTGAGGGGTGTAGTTTCTTAGATGGGGGTCACTTTTTGGGAGTTTCTAGTCTAGGCTACATCAGGGGGGGCTTCTAATGGGACATGGTGTAAAAAAAAAAACTGTCCATCAAAATCTACCTTCCAGAAACCGTATGGAGTTCCCTTCGTTCTATGCCCTGCCGTGCGGCTATATAGCCATTTACGACCACATATGGGGTGTTTCTGCAAACTACAGAATCGGGGCAATAAATATTTAGTTTTGTTTGGCTGTTAACCCTTGCTTTATTACCGGCAAAATGGATTCAAATTGAAATTTTCCCCAAAAATTGGTGTTTTGGCACCGTTTTCATTTTATATTTTTAACACCGTTCATCCGAGGCGTTTGGTCAAAAGTTATTTTTATAGCGATGACTTTTACGCACGCGACAATGCCCAATATGTATGGCTCTCAGAGTTTGGAGACACTAAGCAGGCATTCTAAAACTGCGGCCCTCCAGATGTTGTAAAACTACAATTCCCACCATGCCCTGCTGATGGCTGTAGGTTGTCCGGGCATGCTGGGAGTTATAGTTTTACAACATCTGGAGGGCCGCAGTTTGAGGATGCCTGCACTAAAACTAATATTTTTTGGGGAAAGAAAAATTGTTTCCGTGTCTCCAAAGTCTGAGAGCCATAGTGTTTTATGTTCTCTAGTGAACTGTTGGGGATTATAAAAATTTAGTACTCCGTGAAAGTGTGATACTCCCTGAAGCAATCGATAACGCAGAGGATGATCGGGGCACGTGTCACATTGAGTAGTGGTGTCCTTCCGTATCCCCCTCTTGTGACACACTCTGCACTTTTTTTGGGTTCATCCCTTCTTTCCAGTATGGGGGACCACACCTGGAAAGTGTTGGCCAGGGACAATCCGGGCGCCTCCAGTTCCCGAGGTACTCCGGCCTGCTCTTTCCCGGTCCGAAAAGATCAGGTCCTTGAGGACTGCCCCATAGAACTGGAGGAATGTCCCTGTGCTGCCAGCGCTTCGGGATAGTGCAAAAGAGTTGTACATGGCAACCTGCACCAAGTAGACCGCAACTTTTTTGTACCATGCCCGGGTTTTGCGCATGGCGTTATATGGCTTGAGGACTTGATCAGAGTAATCAACTCCTCCCATATACCGATTGCCAGTCGACGATACAATCGGGCTTGAGGACCGTTGCCGCGGTACCTCGCACAGAGACTGGGGTGGTGCTGTTACCGTGGATTGTGGACAGCATAAGGACATCCCTCTTGTCCTTATACCTGACCAGCAACAGGTTTCCACTGGTAAGTGCACGGGTCTCACTCCTGGGGATAGGTACCTGGAGGGGGTAGGCAGGGAGGCCGCGTTGATTTTTCCGCACAGTCCCACAAGCGAACGTGGATCTGGCGGCAAGGGACCTGAACAAGGGGATACTGGTATAAAAGTTATCCACGTACAAGTGGTAACCGTTATTCAGCAGTGGGTACATAAGGTCCCACACGAGTTTCCCGCTAACACTCAGAGTGGGGGGACATTCTGGGGGTTGAATACGGGAATCTCGCCCCTCGTACACACGAAATTTGTAAGTGTACCCTGAGGTACTCTCACAAATTTTGTATAGCTTCATGCCATACCTCGCCCGCTTTGTGGGAATATATTGGCGGAAACTGAGTCTCCCCTTGAACGCAACGAGAGACTCATCAACCGTGACCTCCCTTCCAGGTACGTAGGCCTCCATGAATTTGGCCCCAAAGTGATCGATGACCGGCCGTATCTTATACAGCCGGTCATAGGCAGGATCACCTCGGGGTGGACATGCTGCATTATCGGAATAATGCAGACATTTCCGGATGGCCTCAAACCGGGAGCGTGTCATGACCATACTGTACAGTGGGGTCTGGTATAGGACGTCCCCACTCCAGTATTGCCTGACACTGGGTTTTTGGACTAGACCCACATGCAGCACGAGGCCCCAAAATGTCCTCATTTTGGCTGCACTGCAAGTGGCAGGGGGGGGGTCTGGGGTCTGATAGATCTTTAGATGGAAGTTTTGAATAAAAGTACTTTTTCATTTTTTTTTCCTAACTTACTTTTTCCTTCTTTCCCTGCCTAACGGTGCCTCTCCCTCACTGACCCTAACCTACCTGGGTGGCGATGGGTGCAGGAGGGTGATGGATGCCGATTAGGGGGACGCAGGAGCTGGTGCTGGACGATGCTGCCGGGTGCTCATGCAGAACAGGAAGAGGAGGGGAGAGAGGAGCGCAGGAAGTTTGAATCTCGCGCCTCTCTCCCCTGCACCAATCAGCACCCTGGACAGCAGTGTTCAGCACCAGGGCCAGCACCGCCTCTTCAAATCTTCGTACTGCGATTGGTGGTGTATAATTACGCCACCGATCGCAGTCTTTTTCCGGTTCATCGGGTCACAGGACACCCGAATGGACCGGAAACGCAGAAAACCGCAGGTCTGAATTGACCTGCGGTTTTCTGCGATCGCCGATACGGGGGGGTCAAATGACCCCCCCTGGCGTTGTTACGGGATGCCGGCTGAATGATTTCTGCCGGCATCCCGTTGCGATTAACCCCCGCGGCGCCGGAATCCCGTAACAACGCCAGGGGGGGGGGGAGTTAGGACGTACCGGTACGTCCTGTGTCCTTAAGGACTATTCATTTGCATATATTAAACTTAATTTTTCTCAGCAATGCAGGCACATATTTAGGCGCAGATGCCTTCAGCTGCCAAGCACACATGCAACAGGTCAGCCAGTATTTTTATAGGTACAAATCTGCTGACAGATGCCCTTTAAATATTTAAGGTTTTTTTCACCTTTAAAAATTATATTTTTTTAGATGGATACCCCTAAAATAAAATGAATACAGAGATGTCTGGAGAAACCTAGCAATTCAGGTCCTTTACAACACCACCAGAGGGTCAAAAAAAGCATTGCCTTCTACCCATCGATAAGTTATCTTTGCTGTCCTTGTACAAAGTACTGGGTCCTCCAGAGTGAGACTCTCAATGTCACCACTCCCCAGTTTGATTATTTGATGGAGGTTATGAAAAAGGACCCCCTTATTAGCTCACAGTGCCCTAATACCTAATATACTAGTATACAAGCCCAGGAAAGCAGCAATTACAGGAATTCCAGGTGTATGGTGAAGTGCTGCGATTATTCCTGCATCTAATATACAGGCATAGAGATACCAAAACTTAACCTAGGTCCTATATCTATCTCATCCTCCTGCAAAACTGAAAAAAAAGGTTATGCAATGCAAAATGACAAATATCAGTAAGGGTTAAATATGTTGGCATTTACCACTAAAAAGCCTGGGAATTTGACAGCTTAGGGATACTCCATGCCAAAGAGGTCATTCCAGGTAGCACACGGTCTTGTGACAAAGGTAATCCCTAGCTGAGTATATGTTATATGGTATATTGCCTCCTGTATGTTTATATTATTGAATTATTCTGCTTTAAACAAATTGACTCTACACAAATAGCAAAGGGTACATCCATATGGGAATAAAATACTTCACAGGTTCCACAGTTGAAAATGTGCATTGTTTCTACTGGAAATCCACAGCAGAACAAAACTCTCCAAATGGTACTCTGCAGCATTTCAGTCATATGCAGATGTAACCTTAAGCGGGTATTCCACAGTTTCGATATTGATGACCATGGTCAGAAATATCAGATCGTTGGGGATCTGATGCCCAGCACCGCCTCCGATCAACTGCCGATGCTGGAAACACAAACCAGAGAACGCCGTCTGAAGCAGAAGGCTCAGTTCACTTGGTAGAGGCCGTGTCAGCATACTGCAGCTCAGCTCCCATGAATGGACTGACCGATCAGAGTACCAGAAGATGCTTTGTTTGTTCCAAGGACTCACAAAGTAATAGGTCCTAAAGTTCGGAAGACAACCCATTTGGTGCTGACTTTGGAGCAAGTCTCTTTTTACTTGAGTGTGTGGCTTATGTGTTGGTTTACAAATAACCTATTAGACCCAGTCATGGACTTAAGGATCCCTTTTCTCATGACCAGCGGCATTCCAACAGTCAGACCCCATTGATCATGAATGTTGTTGGTGGGCCAGCCTCTTTAAGTGTTTCAACATAGTCTTTGAAATAGAACATCCCTTCGATATAATGCCTATGATATTCTTCTAACCTTACCGATCCCCTATCTTGAAAATTTGGGTATATAATGGGCCAAATTTTAGTGAAAAGTGACACCCTTGTGTAATGCTTGCTCATTGTGTAAATAGGGAGATGACCGTCTGAGCTTTATCGAGCAAGTTAAAATAAATGTTTTTTTGGAACCTTTTGTTCTCCGTGTCATAAAGGAATTTCATGTTCACTTCCGCAGGTGGTTTCTCCAACATTCGGGGCTTCTCAAACATTTGTGGAACATTTGTTTCCGGATGTTCTCAAACATTTCCGTTTTTTCAGGTTTTTAGACTCGAAGATTATTCGACAATTTAACTTTGCTGATACACTGATACACTGGCCATTATGGTGGGAACATGTTGAAAATGCTAGTTTATAGATAGAAAAATGTCAATTCAAAAAGTTGAGCAACTGGCATTGCATTACTAATCTTGTACTAAACCTAAGTTCTGGCCTGTATTATACACCAGATGCCTTGTTACTAGTGATGGACGAACATCGTCCGGGACGGTTCGCGAACGTGATCAAATGTTCGCGAACCGCAAGTTTGCGGTGGGCCCCATTCACTTTAAAGGCTGGCAAACCTGGAATACCTTCAGGTCATATTTGCAGCCACCAAATACTCACTAGAAGTGCACAAAAGGTCCAACAAAATGGACAGTGACATACCAGATGTATTATTTGAATTTGCAATCTCCATTCATTATTTTTTTCAATGGGAAATATCGGCAATGTAATTTTCGCCTATGCGCATGTGCAAAATACGCGCGGCCAACTACAGCAGCTGGGTTTCCACCAGACCGAAGTTGGATGCGATCAGAAAATATGGTTGGCAACAATTTTCGCGACGTTGAGGAAGAATTTCTGATCACTGTAAGTAATTTGACATTAAAGCAGTGTATTTGATTACATTTCACATGCATGTTATAACAATCGTTGTACATGCAGATCGAGTGTTTAAAAAAAGCACCATTGTGAAAATCCCTAATGATGCGATTTATTTTTTCGAACACACAACTTCACATTTTATAAGGTCTCATGAGATATTAGTGATTGGTGCACTAAGAATTGTTGTGAGAACTTGCCACTCCAGTACAGAATTAGCCAATAGGCATTCACCTGACAGCACACAACTTTGTAGGATTCTGTGGCTGGAGGGACATTAGGCAGTCACAAGATAAAAATGTAACTGTCGGCCAGTACAGGCCCCAAAAATTAGCCAGTATGCATTACCTGACAGCAAAGAACTTTGGATTCTGTGGCTGGAGGCACATTAGGCAGTCACAGGATAACAATGTAACTGTCGGCCAGTACAGGCCCCAAAAATTAGCCAATAAGCAGTCACCTGACAGCAAAGAACTTTGGATTCTGTGGCTGGAGGTACATTAGGAGTTCACAGGATAAATATGTAACTGTAAGCCAGTACAGGCCCCAAACATTAGCCATTAGGCAGTCACCTGACAGCAAAGAACTTTGGATTCTGTGGCTGGAGGTACATTAGGAGTTCACAGGATGAATATGTAACTGTCGGCCAGTACAGGCCCCAAACATTAGCCAATAGGCAGTCACCTGACAGCAAAGAACTTTGGATTCTGTGGCTGGAGGTACATTAGGCGGTCACAGGATAAATATGTAACTGTCGGCCAGTACAGGCCCCAAAAATGAGGCATTCAACAGACATAAAAGGCCTTTTATACCGCTGTATTTTATGACCATTATTTGTTCTGGGTGGTGGCGGTTATTTGTGGGCTGTCATGAGGAATTTCAATCAAACATGGTCGACTCGTCACATGTGTTGAATTTCTCCGAGATCCATGCCTTATTCATTTTTAGAAATGTGAGGTAGTCCACACTGTTGTGAGCTAGGCGAGTGCGCTTATCGGTCACGATCCCCCTTGCTGCGCTGAACAGTCCTTTCGGACAGGACACTGGACGAGGGGCAAGCCAACAGTTCCATGGCAAATTGTGCCAGCTCTGGCCACAGGTCAAGCCTGCACACCCAGTAGTCCAGGGGTTCATCGCTTCTCAGAGCATCCACATCGGCCGTTAACCCGATGTAGTCGGACACCTGTCGGTCTAGGCATTCCCTGAGGCTGGATCCGGAGGACGGCTGTCGATGGGTTGGCTGCAAGAATGATCTCATATCCGAAGTGACCAACACATCTTCAAACCGCCCTCTTCATCCATGCGCTGTTGCTATGGTACCCACAATTGCTTCTCTGTGAGTGGAAATTCCTCTGCCAGCGCTCGCAAAAGCAGAATGCACCATTTCTCGAAGCAAGGCCTGGAAGTATTGCATTCTGACAGCCTTCTGTGATGGTGGTAACATTTCCGCCATTTTGTGTTTGTATCGGGGGTCTAAGTACGTTGCCACCGAGTACTGGTCCTTGGCCTTTATGCTTTTTATACGGGGGTCCCTCTTCAAACACTGGAGAATGAAGGCCCCCATTTGCACTAAACTGGAAGCGGTGTAGTGGTCTGGCTCCTGCTCATCATCCAGGATAATGTCCTCGTTCTCCTCCCCCCATTCACGGACAACATCAGGGATCCCAGAAACGTTTAAAGCATGCTCTTCTTGCTCCTTCTCATCCCCGGCACCATCCTCCTCTGACTCCTCTTCAGACTTCTGTTGTTGAGTTATCTCAAATGGAGTAGCCCTCCCTGGGAATTTATCCAGCATTGCGACTTCCTCATCTTTCTGCTCCTGCTCCTCGACGGCTTGATCAACGACACGACGCAATGCACGCTCCAGAAAGAAGGCGTAAGGTACAATGTCACTGATGGCGCACTGGCTGCGACTGACCAGTTTGGTGATCTCATCAAATGGCCGCAGAAGTCTGCATGTGTCGCGCATGAGAAGCCACTGGCACGGTGAAAGAAAAAAAAATGCTCCCCAGAACCTGTCCTGCCGCAGAGTTCGTACAGGTAGTCATTAACTGCACGTTTCTGCTGGAGCAGCCTATCAAGCATATACAAGGTGGAGTTCCATCGTGTCGGGCAGTCACAAATCAGACGTCTGACGGGCAGGTGGTGTCGCCGCTGAATGTCAGCAAGGCGAGCCATGGCCGTGTAAGATCTTCTAAAATGGCCAGAGATTTTCCTGGCCTGCCGCAAGACGTCCTGGACCCGGGGTATTTGGCAACGAATCGCTGCACGACTAAGTTCAGGACGTGTGCCATGCACGGCACGTGTGTCATTTTGCCCTGTTTCAGCGCGCTCAGCAGATTGGCACCGTTGTCGCACACCACTTTACCAACTGTCAAATTGAGCGGGGTTAGCCACTGATCTGCCTGTGACCGCAAAGCTGAAAGGAGTGCAGGACCGTGTGGCTCTTGGCTTCCAGGCACAACAGACGCAGCACAGCATGGCAACGTCTCACCTGGCACGTCAAATAGGTTCTGGGGATCTTGGGGGGCGCAGCGGAAGAGACGGTAGCAGCGGAAAAGGAGGAGTCAGCCGAGGAGGAGAGGGAGGATGGAGTAGGAGGAGGAGAAGAAGAGGCAGGCCTGCATGCAATCTGTGGCGGTAACACCAAATCTACACGGGTGCCACGGGTTGCATGCTTGACGGCCGCCAGAATGTTCACCCAGTGGGCAGGAAAAGTTATGTACCTTCCCTGCCCGTGTTTGCTAGACCACGTGTCTGTGGTCAGATGTATCTTGTCACCGACACTGTGTGCCAGAGATACATTCACTTGCCGCTGAACGTGTCCATATAGCTCCGGGATGCCCTTCTGGGAGAAATATTTCCTTCCCGGGACCTTCCATTGCGGAGTTCCAATGGCCACAAATTTTCTAAAGGCCTCTGAGTCTACCAGTTTATATGGCAGTAGTTGGCGGGCTAGCAGTTCTGACAAGCCAGCGGTCAGCCGTTGGGCAAGAGGGTTATCCGGCGTCATCATCTTTTTTCGCTCGAACATTTGGGGCAAGGAAGCCTGCCTTTTGCCAGATGAACGCGACGACGGCACGGTGGAAGGTGGAGTGGAGGATAACTGGGAGGAGAGAGGAGAAGGAGAAGAGGCAGGACGGTGAGCGCCGGGAGTGTGGCTTTGTGGGTTCTGACGGTGTTGCTCCACTGGGCTCGGTGATGGGAGGCCAGGTGCCTTCTTAAGGCGGTCGTCCCTAGGTGAGTGTTGGGCTTACCGCGACTTATGCGTTGACAGCACAGGCTGCAGATGGCAACACTATTGTCAGCAGCGGACACATTAAAAAAAGCCCACACTGCAGAGCCATGTGCCGGCGTCCTGGGAGCGCCAGATGTGACCGTGCATGGTGGATGTTTCGTTCCAGATACATTAGCAGTCTGCTTTTTGCCTCCTGTGCACTGTAAGTTCTGCCTGCTTCTCCTCCCTATCTGCTGCTCCGTCTCTCCCTCTGAACTCCCCTCCTCTTCCTCTCTTGTGGGCACCCACGTGACGTCCATCGACACGTCATCATCGGATTCGTCACCTTCACCACCACTGACATTAGAGATCTCGGAGTAGGCAGCAACAGCGGGGACCACCCTCCTTGGGCTGATCTGGGTACTGTCGTCAGACTGCTGGGTGGCGACCGTTGATACCTCCTCTTCCTGATCCGATGCCAAGAATGGCTGCACATCGGTAAGGTCTTGGAATGTATGGGAAAATAATTCCTCTGACTCGAGCGGAGGGGATATGGTGGTGGTGTCTTTGGGGGTGGACACAACAGAGAGTGAAGAGGGTGCAGATAGAGAGGATGAGGAGGGTGCAGAAGCGGAAGGCTGAGTGAGCCACTCAACCAAGTCTGGTGCGTCCTTTGACGTAATCGCACGCACCTTCTGCAACTTCCCACTTAGGCTCCGGCCTGGTGCACCTGCCCGACCCCTACCACCCCTGCGGAATGGCCTGCCTCTTCCTCTGCCTGTCATTTTCAAAATGACCCTGTGACAAAAGTCCCTATAGAAGAGCAGTATTTGTGGAAGAAGGTATATAACACCCCTGCCTCAATCCGTTTTTTTGGGGGGCAACTGGTAAATCACACCAGTAGAAATGATTGGTTCCAATAGCGTTTTTCACTCTGTGTAGATGTGGTAACGCAGCAAAACCGCAGACAAATGCTGCACTACCTAAATGCACTATATAGAACGTATAATATTGCTATATAACACCCCTGCTTCAATCTGTTTTTTGGGGGGGCAACTGGTAAATCACACCAGTAGAAATGATTTCTTCAAATAGTGTTTTTCACTCTGTGTAGATAGGGTGACGCAGCAAAACCGCAGACAAATGCTGCATAATACAATTGAACTATAATATACTTTCTATGTTAGAAAGTATATTATAAGTATATTACACCCCTCAGTATGTCACACCTATCGATAGCACACCTATACCAGTCCTTAAAAGGACTTTTGTGGCCCTATTAGCTAGCGATTTGTGTCCCTAACAGCCTGTCCCTGCTCCACACAGCAACCTCTCCCTACACTGGCAAAAGACTGAATGTAAAATGGCGGCCAGATCAGGTTTATTCATAAGGTAGGGGGTCTGTCCATGTGCTGAAACGTCTCAATTGACTGTCCTGTACCACCTGATGGATGTGTCATGGGTCAAAGTTCTTCACAATGTAAAAAAATATGACAAGCACGAATATCGCTATATGTTCGCATGTTCGAACGTGCAAAGTTTGCCGCGAAATGACCGCCCAGCGAACCGCAAGGCCATCTCTGCTGGTTACGAAGACATCATTTACTTATGATGCTCAGGATGGCATTTCTAGTGCTGCCCACTGTGTCGCTGAGCATACGTGGAATACCCTATATGCTGTCTTCTATCAATGCAGCAGACCTCACCCTGCGCAAGCGCTGTTATAAAATTAGATCTCTTTGCCTCCGCTGATCTCTATTCAAGTGCTGTGAAATCTGGGATGCGATTTATATATGAAGCTCATTTGCAGAAACGTTTTGCACATGACTACAAAACCGCAGTGTTTATGTCACGTGTGTGTTTTCATTGCATGTTTCTCTTCCTGTTGTCATTTGTCCTCAGAGTAAGGATGAGCCAAATGGATTCTACCAATTCATCCCAAATTTCCCGAAACATTAACATTTTTAAGAACCCACATTTTTTGTGATTCTTTTTGGGCAAATGAGACAGGCAAGTATATGCGTTGTCTGGGAGGGGATGCTCTTTTTCATTATGGAGAGCGTCTAGTATGTGTAGTAGATGTTGAGAAAAATGTAGACCTGTATGAAGGGTTCTCCTGTGATAATGCAGTATTTGGAAGTCATTCCCTGTATGTTTCTGTAAAACACCACTATTCCTAGTGGTGAAATCCATCATGAAATATTAATTTCAAATGTATCCATACATTTCTACTTGGTTACTCCTCCTTCCACTGTTGGTGCCTAATTGCTAATTTTCGACAACGAGTATATGTGCAGTAAAAGGATTTAGTACGGAATAAATGCTCTAAGTTTTAATGATGATTGATCACCATGAAGCTCTGAAGAAGACGTGTGATGCCTATCTCTGTTGTGCCTCCTTCCTTCACATGTTCCTTCTTTAGAGTTCATAAAAAAAACTCAGGAGACACGGTGAATTACAGTAATGTGTTTCAGCCTTTGGCGAGGGTAGTCTTTAATTTGGAAATGAGCCTGACAGATCACACTACTTTCCTAAGGCAGCCCTGGAAATTCTTTTCACTCTTTCATTTCTAAAGTGTTTTGCCTCTCCTAAGACGTCTTGATATATTGCATCATGCATACAGGAAAACATCAGATAAAGACTGCTGAGGTACACCAGGTTTTTTTGTTTGTTTTTTTATTGGCAAATGACTATATGTCAGTGACAAGAACAACTATTGAGGGGTGAGTGTGGTTTAAGTAGTTAAAGGGTTTTCTGAGAGTTTTTAATTCAGTGGGCGTTGGACTCCAGGGACCCCTTATGATGAGCTCTTTGAGAAGGCACCGATGCTCACAGTAGCACCGTGGCCTTCTTGCAGCTTTGCCTAGATTATGTGACAACACGTTCATCGGTCACA
Organism: Bufo gargarizans; assembly: GCF_014858855.1. Taxonomy (NCBI): domain Eukaryota; kingdom Metazoa; phylum Chordata; class Amphibia; order Anura; family Bufonidae; genus Bufo; species Bufo gargarizans. Next base: position 309,726,839 of record NC_058085.1, on the reverse strand, counting down.
CGGCTTAGGTGCACCTCAGTCCTATTGAAGTGAATGGGGCTGAGCTGCCATACCAAGCACAGCCGCTATACAATGGACAGAGCTGTGTTTGGTGAGCTGAGAGGAGGCCTCGGAGCTACTGTGAGCTCCGGTGCCTTCTCAAACAGCTGATCGGTGGATCCTTGGTGTCAAGTTACAAATTTGGTGCTGATTATTTTCTTGCTATGTCTTTGAAACAGAACTTGTCTTTGAAACTTACTGCATACTCATCATTTCTTCACAATGTGTAGGCAGTATACAGTAAGTTCTTATGCCCGTAGTGCTAGCGTTTAGTCAGCATGTTATATTTGTATATCTATGGAGGGTCTGTGGAGTTCCCTTCAGAAGAATGAAGCTCAGACCACTATAAAGATATATTGGGTCAATACAGAATTTTGGACCTAAAAACGACATGATGATAACTGGATATTCACGTTAAGCCTAGTTTTTAAATGTATGAACAGAACATGTTGTGAAGGTACTGTAAATTGCATCTGTGTAATTATCAGTTGGCATTTAAATGGGTCGTGTCACAAATAATGCTTATCTACAGCAGTCGGACCCACCCGCGATCACGAGAATGGGGTTCCTCTAGTTCCACCAAACTGTGAATGGATTGGTGGATGTAGCACTGCTGCATAGTGCCATATGAGCAATAAAACAACTTAACATGTAAAGAAATAATGACAATGACTGAAATGTGGTGCAAAATGGCAGCCGTCCTTTATTAAGGGTAACATAAAATATTAATCATGAAATCACCAATAAATAATCATTTAATAAATTAATAAATAACCAATAAACCATGAGTAAGTCCACAATTGTCCCCCAGCAAAGCTGGGTGACTAACCCCCCTCTAATTCTGGACCGCGACTTGTAAAAAGGGGGAGGGCGGGCGGGACGATGTCTTCTTTCCTCCAGGTTCGAGCTGCATCTTAGGCCCCCTGGAGCCCTCCAGCTGGGCATGCTGGTCTGTGAGAGGAAGACGTACATCTGTGTCGGTTAAGTTAACTTTGTTCTCATGTTTTTTATGTGTTTGTTTATCAGTATTATATTGTTTATATGTATCTGAGACCTTCTATAGTCTTGAACTCATCACAGACCGCTGCAGGTCTGGGGCGCTCCAGTTTTTGGTATCTTTTGTTTTCATTTGATTATTTATTGACCTATATTGGGCATGTTTATTGTCTATCTTGATACTACACTGAAATCATTTGTCCCCTGATGAACCTTGTGTACTACAAGGGGAAACGCGTTGGGACTGTGTATTTTGGGACTGTGTACTCTGTATCAATTTGGATTTTTGTACTGTGTATCGGATGAGGTAGGGCGATTTAAGGACAGGCTAGCCGAGGTACGAGGACAGAGTGCTCCTACCATGAAGGTGCATCTATGGGCTGAACAGACTTTTTGAGGGCAAGCTTAGGGACTGGTATTGACTTCATTGGTGCTACCCGATTCTGCTGATAGCTCTTTGACTTTTGTACTACGAATATATTGGTCCTGGTTGGATCTGTTTTATAGGATTTATTTATTAAAAGTAAATTTTAGGTAGTTGCCCTCAGTGATATTTTGGTTGTTATTGCAACTGTTTTTTAGATTATTTTCAGTGATTGTGTCAGCGACGGACAAGGCTCCAGACCTGCCGATCACCTTCTTAAATAGTTGAATTTCCCGCCTCAGGTGTTAGAGCAGCCATTCAGAAAGGGGCAGAAAACAGGTACCCCAGTAACAGGTAGGCAACGATGAACCAATCACAGCTCTTCCTCAAATCACCTCAGATGAGCTGAAAAGTAAATGGCAGAAAACAAGCACAAAAAGGGGGAAAAAAGGAAGGGGAAAAGTGACAGAACTAATACTCCCAATATGCTCAATGACACCATAGTGGGACTCCGACATACGCCTTTGTGCCCATGGTCATTCTCATAGGACAGTTCGGTAACACTCACAGACCCCCGTTCTTCTGATCTCCGAAGGTCCCATCGGTCAGACCCCAGCGATCAACACTTTTATTCCTCCATCATGTAGATAGGGACTAAGGGGGTCATTTATTAAGACCGATGTTTTAGAAGCCTTTAGCTGGCGGTGGATCCGCCGAAGTTATGTAGAGGCGCCAACCTCTACATAACTTCAGCGTATCCAGCGCTGATCTAAGTGTATGACAGCTTCCTAGCTGTCTTACGTTTGCCCCATTTTCTATACCTAAAACAGGCATAGAAAATAATGAATGATGAGCCTACCAGCCCGGCCCCTTCCCCGCCCATGCCACACCCACTTTTTTAGACCTGGTGTGAGCGTGGAGAAGTCGCAAGATTGTATCGCAAATAACCATTGCGCCGCAATCTGTGCCAGAAATATGCCTAATATAGGTGTATTTCTGATAGTAAATTACCCCCTAAGTGTTATTAGTGGCACAACATCATCAACTTTTTTGTGGCACCTGTGTACCTCA